>NC_137465.1:71445497-72045497 GCF_964235325.1 Thermobia domestica | reverse complement strand
GTCGAAATTTTTCGTCGTTTTGAAATGCTGGTTTTTAGAGTAGTTCCGCACACCATAGAAACGTCATATTTTGTCAGGCAGTGAAGCTAGGAACATAGTTTATGATAGAAAAAAGAGCATTAAAATTCGTTTTCGTTTCGCGGCGCAAATCGAAAAAATGTGAAATTTGTAATGGCTGTATCTAGGAGGTAGAAATTTCGAGGTGATGTTTATTCTGATGCGTAGTTTGCGAATCCGCCCTTAAACTTGAAAAAAATAGTCATGTTCGGTGTAAGAAAATGCTAGGAATATTATAAGGGTGCGTCTAATTCTACACAATTTGTAGATATGGTGGAATCACGAAATTGCGTTCAAGTGTGTAGAGTACAGCGCATGTGAGGGGAAAATTCCGACATGTTGGAAAAGTCGTCATCTTCGATTCAAAATGGCGGCTCAAAAATTTGTAACCATGAAAATTGTAAGTTGTGCTCTTGGTAGGTAAGCCAGGTTTCGCTATGTTATTAAGGACGTAGTTCAGTTTAAGTGAAGAAACAAATCGTTGGAGAAGTCGCCATCTTGAATTCAAAATTGCCATATTTTTGAATTGCCTTCATTTGGCCTCTTATGTGGTATATTGAAAAGAATAGAATAAACAGAATTTAACGTACTAAGTTAGCTCCGCGGTAAAGTGTCTGGTTTCTGAGTAGCAGGTCTGGGTTCGAATCCCCGCCGACCTTGTTTTATCTTGCGTTTTTTTTTCTTATCACGTTGCTTTGTTTTATCAAAATAATTTCTGTTGGCATTGCGTGAACAAAATATTTTCGTTATTACAGACATAGACGGAAAGGATATATTTATACGCTAACTGTTGAGATGGTCTCGAAACTAGGCAGTATGTTCGTGTAAAGTTTCGAGACGATACTGAAGTATTTAAAATCAAACATATGTAGCATTGGAAATGGAGCATCACCAGTGTCTCTATCGGAAGCAATGTTCGGGTGGGGGGGAGTATTACCCCGGGGGCACTGCTGATAACATTCTATTTGTTATTGTATTATATACGTATTATTTTGATCTCGCCAGGGGCGCTCTGAGGAGGCGGTGTTCCCCAAAAAGAGTCTGAAAGAAACAATGGGCATCTTTTTCACGATATAGTGTCCATACAAGACAACAATACATTTTGTCTCGCGACAACAGTGTCTACTTCAAACCGGAAACGATTGCAAAGTATCTCTCTCCCCTTTTATGTCCCTCGTTAAGATACCTGCGTATACCAAATTTGGAGAGAATACCACAAATAGAAAGTATAAAATATTAATTTTAAGGAAATACACACACATACAGGGACGTACGCAGGGGGTGGTTCCTGGGGGTCCGGACCACCCCCGAAATTCCAACTTTTGTGTAAATGTAGCCTAATTTTTGGGACAAGTTTAGGAATTTCAATATAAAATACACAGATATTGAGTTTGGACCCCTCCCGAAATAAATTCCTGCGTACGCCACTGCACACATACGCTCATACACACACACACAAATGGGCCCCTCTTGAAAATTGTCTCGTCGGCAGCGTACATATTTATAATATATAAGATACGTGAGAAAGTGCCCCTTTCGATTTAATAGTTTTAGTTGCGGGTCCGGTTGGAATGAAATGCCGTATATGATAGAGTCAAGCTTGTTTTCAATCACCTATGCTATAAAAATAAACTTTCAAAGAAAGAAAAAGTGAGAGAAAAACTTGTTGGGAATCGAACCCAGGTCTTTTGCACAGTAGGTTTACGTCGTTCCCCTACACTACTCAATTCGTTAGATTTTGGATTTCCTACTTACTGCTCACATAGTACTGGTACGTAGCTGGCCCGCGTCCGTGGAATTACACCTCTAAAATCGGAATAGTTATCGTGTTATATATGTGTTTTTTACGATGATTAAGGAAATGATCTCTTGTTATTTGATTGTGATAAGAAATTTGAAAGACACGATTCTAGTACAATGTTTTACTACAGTGTAGAAAGTGGTGTTGTTTTAGCTGCTATAAACAATTTTTTTAAAAGCCTCCAATAATATTAATATTTAAATTACCTAGTAAATAAACGTCTTCATTGAAAATATAAGAGTAAAGATACAGGAAGACTGTATGTAATTGTCCAGTATAAATAATCATTTCAACAAGTCCTGCTGCCCAATAATTACTTTTGTACCAAAGGACAGCATTGTAATACAGTGTACTACGTTACTGTGCAAAAACTAGTGTTCAATCAAATGTTATGAACTAATGTTTAAAAAGCCTTAACAAAATTCATATTTGTAAATTACGAACAAATTTAGTCTTCATAAAAATGCAAGACGAGAGATACTGGTAGACTGCAAGAAATTGTCCAGTAAATATGAAATATTTCAAAAAGTCTTGCTTCAGGTAATATGTACTACTATGCCGAAGGGTTCTTTTATAAGGGACTTTTCTATATTACAGTGCAAAATAGTGTTTTCTCAAATGATACCAACAAATGTTTAAAAAGCCTCCAACAATAATCATATTTGTAAATCACCTACAAATTGTAGTCTTCATTGGAAATACATGAATAAATATACAGGGAGACTGCAAGAATTTGTGCAGTATATATGAAACTTTTCAAGAAATCTTGCTGAGGTAATATGTACAACTATGCCCAAGGTTTCCATTATAATCCACTGTACTACATTATAGTACAAAAGTAGTGTTCACTCAAATGCTATGAAATAATTTAAACAATCTCCAACAATATTCATATTTGTAAATTATCTAGTAAACTGTAGTCTTCATTGTAAATACAAGAATAAATGTGCAGGAAGACGGAAATATTTTCCCACCCTTATATCACAGATATGAATTACTTTTCCTGCTGGTAATATGTACAATTAACTACAAGGACACTATTATATTACATTGTACTAAATTACACTGCAAAACATAATATTAAAAAATGCTACGAATAAATATTTGATAGGTTGCAAAAATCACATTTGTAAACAGTGAGTGTTTTCGCAAAATGCAAGGTTTAATAGGTAGGCTATTGGAAGACAGTATCCGCTGTATATGTTTCAGAAAATAAATTCTGTTATTGTCTCTAACATGTATAGGTGTGCGCAAAGTGCACATAATAAGCCATGCACATGATAGCCAGAGTAGAAGTAGTAATAGAGTTCTTTCTAATAAATTGTGTTTGGTTTTCAAAGTTACATGGAAGGAATAATACCGGTTGAATTGAAGTATGTGTTGGTAACAGGTGTCTGCTGTAAAGGGAAGTGAATTCCTGAAGGAATAGTTTTCTAGAACATGACACTTCATGGCAAAGGCCTGACCGGGGGCCTGGGGGCGGAGCCCCCAGCGAGCTTTAGCGAGTTACACCTCTAAAATCGGAATAGTAATCGGGTTATATATGCGTTTTTTAGTATCATTAAGGAAATGTTGTCTTGTTATTTAATTGTATTAAGAAATGAGAAAGACACCATTCTAATACACTGTTATACTACTATGCAAAAAGTGGTTTGTTTAAAATGCTATAAACAAATTTTCAAAAGCCTCCAATAATATTCATATTCTAAATTACTTAGTTAATAATCGTCTTCATTGAGAATATGAGAGTAAAGATACACGAAGACTCTATGTATTTGCCCAGTGTATATAAACATTTCAAGAAGTCTTGCTGGCCAGTAAGTACATTTTTTTACCAAAGGACACCATTATAATAAGATGTACTACGTTACACTGCAAAAACTAATGTTGAATCAAATGTTATGAACTAATGTTTAAAAAGCCTTAACAAAATTCATTTTTATAAATTACCTACAAATTGTAGTCTTTATTGAAAGAACAAGACGAGAGATACAGGTTGACTGCAAGAAATTGTCCAGTAAATATGAAATATTTGAAAAAGTCTTGCTGCAGGTAATATGTACAACTACGCCCAAGGTTTCCATTATAATCCACTGTACTACATTACAGTACAAAAGTAGTGTTCACTCAAATGCAATGAAAAAAATTTAAATAATTTCCAACAATATTCATATTTGTAAATTACCTAGTAAATTGTAGTCTTCATTGTAAATACAAGAATAAATATGCAGGGAGCCTAAAATATTTTCGCACTCTATCACAGATGTGAATTACTTTTAGTGCAGGTAATATGCACAATTAACAACAGGGACACTATTATAATACATTGTACGTACTAAATTACACTGCAAAACATAATATTTAAAAGGGTGGAAAAATTCACATTTGTAAACAGTGAGTGTTTTCGGAAAATGAAAGGTTTAATCGGTAGGCTATTGCAAGACAGTTTCCGCTGTTTATGTTTCAGAAAATAAATTCTGTTATTGTCTCTAACATGTATAGATGTGCGCAAAGTGTATATAATTAGCCATGTACATGATTGCCAGAATAGAAGTAGTAATAGAGTTCTTCTTATAAATTGTGTGTTTGCTGTCCAAAGTTAAATGGAAGAAATAATACCGGTTGAATTGAAGTATGTGTTGGTAACAGGTGTGTGCTGTAAAGGGAAGTGAATTCCTCAAGGAAGGTTTCTAGAACTTGACACCTTATGGCAAAGCCATGACCGGGGGTCTGGGGGCGGAGCCCCCAGCGAGCTTTAGCGAGTCTACATTCTAATCTCAAAAAAGTTGAAAAATACGGGACCATGGTAACTTCCTTTTAACCCTTTTTCGGGAGATAGTATTTTGTACCTTGAACCCTTATTAACGCCAATTGCTTAATGTCACGTTCTCTGCTGAGAACGCCTATCGATGTCCAGTACTGAATTTGGCATATGCGCCGGACGCCTCTCGGCGCTTGTCCCTGCAGCTGATTCACTTTCCCGCCAATACCTGCACTAGCGCTGGCGGGAAAGTGAATCAGCTGCAGGGACAAGCGCCGAGAGGCGTCCGGCGCATATGCCAAATTCAGTAACGTTTCAAAATGTAAATAGTATTTAAGTGTGAAGATAAATGTTTAGTTCAAAACAATAGAGTTGACAAGTTACCTTCATAGATTTATTAACAATAAAGACATCTTTCGGGAATTTGCCGGGCCTGAGAAGATGTCAAATAATTGTGTAAAGGCCCTCAGCGCCCATGGCCTGCAAATTACAAAGGGGAAAGGAACCTGAGGAAGATACCATTAAGGTAAACAACCTTCGAAGTTTCCTTTTCATAGAGGGTCTTGTTCCGGGGCGCTGTTCCCCTTCCCTCCGTTGCCCCTAAGTAATCTTAACAGCCAAGTTACAAACTAGCATATTTACAAGAAATTCATGCTAGTTCTCATCTAGTGTTCAGAGTATTCATTGCTAGTAATGTTTTTAGTCTCAACGCTACTTGAAACAAAATTGGGGAATTATTGTACTTACCTATAAATCCATTGAATTCTAGCCGCAACACTAACAAGACACACTTAATGCTTAGTAACGGTTTAAGTTATATTAACACCAAGGCTAACGGCTTTATAAGTTAACAATGATGACTTTAAATTGTTTAAAATTATGAATAATGAAAAATTCCTCTCTAATATCTAATTTTCAATATAAATAAACTTAATTATTAACATACTGGAATCATATAACGAACTGTAAAAAAAATGTAATCTTTACATCCAACGTTTATGCCAGCTAGGCTCAAGAAGATGGTGATCGCGAGGAATGAAATGCTGGAATGAAGGAAGTGGGAAGAAACGGGAGAACTATGACAAAACTCACGCACACAATGTTTGTCCACACCACAAAGCTCACTTGGCGTAAGCTGGGATAGAACCAAGGATCCCATGCACTAGACGTGAACGCTCTACCACTTTTTTCTAAAACAACTTGACTGATTCACCGAACTTGCATTATTAACTTGCTTAACTACTTATTACTAGGTTTTTACTTATTTTACTAACTTTTCTATTAACCTAGAACGACAGGGACACAAACACAGGGATATCGAGGACAGTTAAAATTCCAAAGGCTATCCCACCGGGAATGAAACCCGGAACGCGTACACCAAGGACCGTGCTAGTCGTGGCTTCTATAATGAACTGGTCAAGCGAAATATTTAAAGGTTTAAATCTTATAGCAACCAGAACTCTCAAATTGTTGCTGGTCATTGTAAACGAAAGTAGTATATTTCCATGAGAAGTAATGTTTATTGTATATTTCTTATGTTTTTTTTAGAACATTTTAATGCAGTGGATAATTCAAAAGGATATTTAAGACCGATTTCCATGCTTAAAACAAGGGTTTAAATCGGACTCTAATAACACTAGCCAACAATGAAAATGTAACTGGAATAAAATAAATGTTTGTTAACTATATCGACTACGCTGATAACGAAAACGACAATGAAAAACTCGAATTAGCTCTCGTTTCTACGTTAAGGGGGCATTTAATTATAATTATTATATTTTATTAGCGTTCATTGTCTATCCCTCCCCATACAGGCTTCAAATCCCGCTGATGGTAGACAGAGTGGTTAAGTTTCCTGCAGGCAACAATAGCTGTTTGTATTTTGTCACTATTTTTAGCCAGGACTCGTAGCAACAATGGGGGAAGGGGGAGAGGAGATGGAGAGGAGCATATTTTATTTAACACTCGGTTAGTCGCATGGGGTTCTGATTGATACAGCTGAACATTTTTCTACGAACATTTTTGACTGCGATGTCGCTCGAGGCGCCCGTTCCGTGTATTCCTCAAGCTCCACTCTACAAACCTATGAGTAGAAGAGTGGGGCTAGTTGCAACACTTTTCAGGTCTCATTTTCTAACTCGAAAACTATTAGAGATACAAAAACTATATTGAGTAGATTAAAAGGTACATGCCTTAGCTATATACCAAAAAATAGACGTGCAAAACATCAAACGGTATATTTGATAGCATCAAATTTTGAACTAAATTCGAATGTTGACACTTGCCCCACCCATGGGGTAAATTGCAACACCACCTGGGGTAAGTTGCAACAATCGGACTTCGTTCAAAAACTTAATGCTATCAAATCTAGTTTCAATATCGTGTAACTCACTATCACTGTGGCAGTCAATGTCTTTACAATCTATACAGATGTAGTACGGGTTTTTCTCGTCAAACGACCAATGATATCACTTCTCACAACATAAATAGTGTACCCAGTCTTGTTCTGCATCCTGTTCTTCGTACGGTTATCCACAAATCAAGCAGATACAATCTTCTGTGGAACAACATTGGAATAATTTCTTCTTAGCTGATGATTTTACCTTACCGTATGTTCTTCTTCCTTTCTCGAGCTGTCAGTTTTCGAGTTACACCTCTAAAATCGGAATAGTAATCGGGTTATATATGCGTTTTTTAGTATCATTAAGGAAATGATGTCTTGTTATTTAATTGTAATAAGAAATGAGAAAGACACCATTCTAATACACTGTTATAGTACTATGCAAGAAGTGGTTTGTTTAAAATGCTATAAACAAATTTTCAAAAGCCTCCAATGATATTCATATTCTAAATTATTTAGTTAATAATCGTCTTCATTGAAAATATGAGAGTAAAGATACAGGAAGACTCTATGTAATTGCCCAGTGTATATAAACATTTCAAGAAGTCTTGCTGCCCAGTAAGTACATTTTTTACCAAAGGACACCATTACAATAAGATGTACTGCGTTACACTGCAAAAACTAGTGTTGAATCAAATGTTATGAACTAATGTTTAAAAAGCCTTAACAAAATTCATTTTTATAAATTACCTACAAATTGTAGTCTTTATTGAAAATACAAGACGAGAGATACAGGTTGACTGCAAGAAATTGTCCAGTAAATATAAAATATTTGAAAAAGTCTTGCTGCAGGTAATATGTACAACTATGCCCAAGGTTTCCATTATAATCCACTGTACTACATTACAGTACAAAAGTAGTGTTCACTCAAATGCTATGAAAAAAATTTAAATAATTTCCAACATTATTCATATTTGTAAATTACCTAGTAAATTGTAGTCTTCATTGTAAATACAAGAATAAATATGCAGGAAGCCTGAAATATTTTCGCACTTTTATATCACAGATGTGAATTACTTTTAGTGCAGGTAATATGTACAATTAACAACAGGGACACTATTATAATACATTGTACGTACTAAATTACACTGCAAAACATAATATTTAAAAGGGTGGAAAAATTCACATTTGTAAACAGTGAGTGTTTTCGGAAAATGAAAGGTTTAATTGGTAGGCTATTGCAAGACAGTTTCCGCTGTTTATGTTTCAGAAAATAAATTCTGTTATTGTCTCTAACATGTATAGATATGCGCAAAGTGTATATAATTAGCCATGTACATTATTGCCAGAATAGAAGCAGTAATAGAGTTCTTTCTTATAAATTGTGTGTTTGCTGTCCAAAGTTAAATGGAAGAAATAATACCGGTTCAATTGAAGTATGTGTTGGTAACAGGTGTGTGCTGTAAAGGGAAGTGAATTCCTCAAGGAATAGTTTTCTAGAACTTGACACCTTATGGCAAAGCCATGACCGGGGGTCTGGGGGCGGAGCCCCCAGCGAGCTTTAGCGAGTTAGATGTATAAAATAAGAAAACACTTGGCACTCTAGGGGGAAGGGACAGCTACTCTAGATGGAAATTGGCCAGAAAACTGAATAATTACCTTCGAAAAATAGAGTAGCCAAGGGGTCAAAGGCCGAGAAGCAATAATAATAATAATAATAATAATAATAATAATAATAATAATAATAATAATAATAATAATAATAATAATAATAATAATATTTTTCCATCAGAATAAATTGCATTAGATCAGCAACATACATCCTTAAAAATTAATTTATCTCAATTTTCTCGAAAATTACGCACGATAAGCACCTCATTTTGTTAATCTCGATGTTATCTAATCTTATATATAAAAGAGAACGCACAAATCCTTTGTTCCCTCACCACGCTAATACGGCTGAACCAATTTCTTTCATTTTTGGGGGGTTATTAGGATTTGGACCCTAGATGGTTTTTATCATATGACTTTAATTTTCAATTACCAGTGTCTTGAGATAATTGACCATTCAAGTGTCCATAACGTACAAATCCTTTGTTAGTTCATCATAGGTAAAAATAAACGTATTTATATGCAACCCGCATGACCGTGTCACTCGGCGGGTTAACATAAATGACAGGCGATATAATGTTAACATTAGTGCAATCTACTATGGTTTTTATCATATCACTTGAAAGCGAAAAAGTAAAAATTATCTAAGTAACAAAGTTTATTGCGTTCCGGGGTGACCGCAGCGAAGCGGGGCGGGTTAACATAAATGACAGGCGATATAATGTTAACATTTACTGCAATCTTCTATGGTTTTTATCATATCACTTGAAAGCGAAAAAGTAAAAATTATCTAAGTAACAAAGTTTATTGCGTTCCGGGGTGACCGCAGCGAAGCGGGGTGAACGCTGCTAGTGATTTATATAGACGTCGTATGTTTGAACAATATCATTGAGAAACAAATATTAATGTTTATTAGTAGATCATAATTTTGGGCTACATATGCGTCATTAACTATACTGTATATAGTCGTCCTGCTAGTGTTAAAATTAAAACCTTGATTATTGCACGTTTCAGTATCAGTTTCATCTTAATAGATGGCGTGATTATCGCATACTTTTAGGTTTACAGAAATAAAAAAAAAACGTGTTATCAATTTTTTCCAAAACTACACATGAGGATTTACTCACTCACATCACTTTGTCCAGATCGATAAAAAATGTTGATTGTTATAGTTTCATCTTTATATATTTTTTTCGATAAATGTTAATTTTATTCTAGAATATTCAGTATTATGTGTGTGATTGTTTCGTCAGTTTCGGAATTCCCTTTGCTTTTAAACATACCAAATAATTACTCTTAAGTTTCATTTTGTAATTTTTGTAGCAAATACACTTGCTTCTTAGAAGTTCACTTCATCATTAACTTATTTCATGATTCAGAAGCTAAAAACTAGCTTCGGTGCATAATTGAAGTGAAATATTAAATATTTCTGTTTAACGTTTCACGATTATGCAATTTTAGACTAAGGGAGACGGATGCTTAAGGCAAATGAATGGTGATGGAGGAATCGGTGGAATAAGAATGCGGGAGGAAACGGAAGTACCACGAAATGTTGTCCACCACAAACTTACTTGGCCGGTATCGAACCAGGGACCACAGAGGTAAATCCTCTACCACTAAGCCACTGTGAATCTAAGTGCATAATTATGGGACGTTAAACTAAAAAGCGGCACTTTTCTGAGCTGTTGTGGGACATAATTTCTAGGTTTTATTGGTTCTATTATTACTCTGAAGCGATGGAAGATTGTGTGGACATTTAAGGTAACCCGGTTCACCCTAGGTGTTGTTTCCTAACAAGAACGCAGTTTTCCAAGATAGCAATGCATTAACATACACCCAGACATGCTTCGGTATAGTTTGAGGAGCATTAGAATAATCCTCAAAAGTTCCCAATCCCCCAATTTGAACATTATTGAACATGTATGGCCAGTTTCCGTGCACCGAATACAGAGATTTTCTCTCTTTCATATTAGATACATCTCAAAATAGACTTAAATCCAAGAATGTTATAAAATATAAAATAGAGGATATGCCCTTAGAACAAAATCTTGAAGCCATACGTCACAGTTTCGCCACCCCTACTCTGCCCACTCCGCCCAATATGACTGCAATGTTTTGAGCCAACAATCATGCCGGAAACGAAAGTAGTCAATAGACGATGGTGGAAACGAGAGTAGCCACTTAGATGTGCCGATGCACGGTTAATTTTTGGCTTCATTGATTGAAAAGGATGAAGATACATAGGGCATATCCTCTATTTTACAACATCCTTGCTTAAATCGTTATTTCTCTGAAGCTTTCAATTATTTAACCAAATTTTTTTCATTAAGTCGGAATGTAACTTTAATTCTGTAGATATGCATAAATGAAGATAACAGAATTTCTTTCACTCAAAGAAAGATATAATTATTCTTATATTTGTGCACAACAATTTGCAAAACATAGGTTTCCTATACTTGTCAATAACCTTGAAATCAAATTTGAATTTTATTTTCTTGACATAACTTGTTTGTTTTATATACATAACCCAAAACTGAATGCTGAAAGAACTTTGCTGGTTACTGTACAATCAAACATCAAAATCTACAAGTAGGGAAGACCGGGGCTGGTTGGCAGCAGGGGTTGACTGACGAACTGCATATACCTCCTCCATTAATGAACATAATGCGCTGTTGCTGCTATCACAAAAGAGTGACCTGTGGATGCTGCTACCATGTTCATACGGAATTTATAACTTACGGATAAGGTCGTCTATTAGATAAAGAGTGTTTTTGCCAGTCTCAAGTATTTTTTCCAGTTCTCCGTTACAACATCGTAGAATTGTCATTTCTTAGAGTACAGAGGTAAGTAATATGGCATTAGTTAGATCTGAACTTCGTTTTTATGAATACTCAAACAATAAAACGTAAATATTAAACAATTGCTGAGTAATTACGACTTTGTGCTTGGAGTTAGTTGGCGTATAGCATTTGGGATTGGTTGGCAAGTGCGCTAATCAACCCCGTGTGGAATTTTATGTTCTTTAATTTTATTGTTACGTTGTTTGTTTTCTTGTTATGTTGTTTACAGTTCTATCAATCTTATACTTCCATGTTATAGAATAACATGCACATATTAGATTACTGTCACAATTTCAAAATCGAGATAAGACTAGATTTGGGCTCTACTACCTCTGAAACGCAAATGAAAACCATATCCGGCTTGATGTCTCTGTGTGTGTGTCTGCCTATCCATAAGTATTTCGTTAACGATAACTCACGTAAAATTGAATCAATTTAGTTGAAATTTGGTTCATATGTTTTTGTTAGTTGTGACACAAGACCTATTGTTTTTGGTTGAATTTGGACCATTAGGGTACTTTGGGAAATAAAGAGCGCGTACGTGTTATTAACATGGAAGATTCGCCCATTTCCGAAAGCTGGCGCCAGGAAAGAAGCTCATGCTAATTCCAGAAAGAGAACATCGGCTATCTTAACCGACACGCCTTCCACTGAAGCAAAGAAGAATCTTTTTGGGAAGAAAAAGAAACAGAAGAATGGAAGGGAGCAGGCACGTAGCCAGGATTTCGTAATAGGGGGGGTCCGTGACGAAACACTATAGTTATCACACCAGGGGCTGGATCGTTCTAAACTATTTTACTGGCAACATATATTAGTTCGTTTAGCCAGGATTTCGTAATGGGGGGAAGGGGGGGCGAGAGTCGCAACATGAAATATTGTGGTTACACACCAGGGGCTCGATCAATCTAAACTATTTTACTGGCAACATACTCATATTGGTTTATTAGGATAATAAAATGAGGGCATGTTAGTAAGTATTTTAATAACAAACTATAAAGAAATCTCCAGTAAAAGAATATTTTTAAAATATTGAATAATATATAGCCTTTCGAGGTCATTCGAACTCGGTTCGTCTTGTCTTCTTTCTTCTTTTGTCTTATCTTCTTTTAATGCCGTCAAGGATAACAATGAGATCTCTTTGGCAGTGAAGACATCCTATAAAGTGGATTAGTGTTGCTGCGAAATTGAAAATTTCTTTAACACGTGTAACTGGAATCTAATTTGCCAGGCTCATATTATTGGTGATTGTGGGTATTTCTTAAGTTCTACCTGAGAGTCTATCTGATTGAACCGATTCATCGATTGTCATTTGTAGTCCATTGGATTAGCATGGAGTTAGATGTAACTCGGAATGCTCCGTTCCAATAATGTCCATTTTAAACTTGAACCCCTTCCGTTTCCTCCTCACAAAGGTTCTCATAAAAAAGAGTAACCAAACGTTTGCTGTAGTTTTATATTTTTAACGCTGATTTTTCTTTTTCTCGTTTCTTTTTATTTCATCGTTCCTTAATTTTTCCATTTTTGGTTTCGAAGGGGGGGTCCCGACAAAACGTACCAGCGACAAAACGTACCACTTGAATTTTCGCGACAAAACGTACCACTTTTGACGACCTGTCATAAATGACAACCTATCATGGATTAACTAAAGCATTTCTGATATTTATTCTACGACAAAACGTACCACTTATATAAATTACAACCTGTCATGGACTAATTAAAATATTTCGGATATTTAATCCGCAACAAAACGTACTACTTCATGTAAAGAAACTACTTCCTCATGAACAGGTAAAACAACGGCAGTAGAACAGACAGGTAATGTATCGAGTTGTCAAAATGCTGAAACTCATTGGTAAAAGAGGGCTCATTTACAAAGGAAATGTAGCAGCCTATAAACTGAAAGACACAGCTATAGATCATGGAAACTTTTTGGATATTATTCCTTTCTTAAGCAAATTTGATTTTCCGCTTAAAAGTAATTTATGTAAGGTCACCGAGAAGAATCATATACGAGGAAGTAACCAGGATAGTGGTCGCATAACTTTTACTAAACACGGTGAATTATATTTTGAATGCTATCAGCACATTTATCAGAGAAGATATTTCGAAAGAAGTCTCTCAAGCTTCAATATTTTCTGTTCTATTAGACACTACTCAACATATAGTAGTTTCAGGCCAGTGCTCTGTTGTTTTACGAAGTATTGTTGTCATTGTAAAATGCATATCTACCACAGGCGAGTGGCTTTGCGGTTTACTGCTGGAAATTCTGCAGAAGTTGAACCTTGATATTAAGAAGTGTACTTGAAATTCAACCGATGGCTCAAGTAACATGCAAGGACAATATTCGGATTTTTTCAATTCACCTATGATCAGTTACACGTGTGATTCAGTTGATTTTGAGTTTAACGGCCCTTTTAGCAGCGAGGCTATATGAGACGGGACATACTGATTTACGGGAAATCCGAAGCACATGAACTCCCGCCGGGAATCGAACCCAAGTCTCCCACGACAAAGGCGCATACGCTAACCGCTTAACTACTAAGAAACTCAGTTACACGTGTGGCATTACGCTCATATACTCAATCATGTCATAGCTATGTGATCAGACAAAAAATTGCATTGATTCTGTGTCATTGTTCTACTGAATGACTGTGCGATATTTATGCGTGAGTCTTATCAGCGAATGTTGCGGAAACAAGATGGTAGAAAACACACCGTTTTTCAGAAAAAGTTTGGTCATTTTTCGAACCCAAAAAGTTCTTTGTATATAGAGTTGACCATAACAATTAAGAAAATTGCTTCTACAGAAAATATCAAACCAAAAGCTAGGTGTAAATTGAAAGGATATATAAAAGATATTCTCAAGTTCAAAACAATTCGGACAGCAGAAAAGTTCCTTAAGATATTTCAAGTGACGACCTCTCTGTCAGGCTATCTCCAAATAGAGGGTGCTGCTAGTGTAGTCCTATCGGATGGTGCAGAGAAAGAGTAGAGAGATTATTTTGAATCCGTTAAGAATGCACCATTAAGCTTTGCAGAATGGGCCAATAACAAATTTGAAGACTTAGAACGTGATTTCTTTTTTTCTATTGACCTGTCGACAATTCGCCTTCAGAGATGGACAGATTTTTCCTGTGAATATGAAGATGAAGCTGCTTCTATCCAATGACCAGGTACTGCATCGAAGCATTCAACACAATATTGGACATGGTAGTTTTGAGTACTTCTTCAACATTCAAGAAGCAATATACTTTATGGATTATTTGGACCCTATGGCCACTTCAACCAAGTAACAGAACTTCCAGACGTACCTTTCGATAAACTTACATATTTTCTGGAAAACTTCAGTTAAGAAGTTTCCAAGGATACTATAAATGTATTCTCTTGGACTTTTGAAGGACGTGGATATCCTTGAAAGTCAGTCTTGATGACGAGCACAACCGAGGAAAAATGACTGTGCTGATGGTGCAAGTGATCCAGAATTAGGAGAAAATACATTTCTTTACAAGGAAAGTGAATGCAAAACGTGTTGCAAAATTGTCCAATGTGCTGCTTTTTAATTTTGCAGAATTGTAATTTGTCCAGTAATACTTATCCAGGTTTCCAGCATACAAATTTTTATTGACTTTGCCCGTAACTCAAATAACATGTGAAAGAAATTTTTCAAAATTGAAATAAACGGAAATACAGTACATTAAAAATAGGCTAACGAGTACCATGTCTCAGGAACATTTGAAAACAAAAGTTTCGAAACACAAATATTTCAAATGCAAAAGTGATACAGTAGCATCAAAAACTAGTACACTTAAATATCTGCTAATTTTGTAATATAGGCCCTAGTATACGTTCTCCTTGAACTTCATTTAATGTTTTGAACAATTCAGAATAATATACTGATGAAAGAATATCACGTTTTAATTGTTAATTGTTAATAATATTGACTTACTGTAGAAAGAAAACTGTGCAATTGATTTGTGACATTGAGATGTTGGTGGCCCTTGTGGGAGAAAGCGCCCGCGCCCCTCTAGCAATGCCTATCCGTCTCTGGTCCAAAGCCTGGATAAAGTGTGATGGAAATCAGCAAATATTCAAATATTGCATATGCAAGATTCTTGCTGGTCTTGGTGTTGCGAGAATCTTGCAGGCATGGTCTTAGTCTTGCATCGGTACTTTTCTCAGCACCAATCTGTTCAACTTTTAACCTTATTTTGGCCGATATATATACCGTCCTATCAAGTGGTACGTTTTGTCGCCTGACATTATTTGATGGCTGATTGGAAGACTCTTAGCAAGTAGCCCTCCAGGCAAGTGGTACGTTTTGTCACTTGTCATTATTTAAAGTGTTTTTAGAAAACCCTTCACAAGCAGCCCTCAGGGTAAGTGATATGTTTTGTCGGTGGTACGTTTTGTCGCGTATTCGAGGTCCGGACCCCCCGGACCCACCCCTTGGCTACGTGCTTGAAGGGAGACATCCTGAAAGAACAAGAAAAAACAAGAATCTGAAAAAGATGATTTTTGCATTGTGTACTTGGATACATACACGAACAGCCGTCCAGGCGAGAATTTGGATCCAGTGTGTGTCTTACAGAGCATAAGCGCATGTAGAGTGCACGGATGATTCGCCATTTTACACATGCCATAACTGTGACTCTACATTTTCTGAATAGGAATATATTTTCAGTTGTTCAATCCTCAGTGTCAAGCGTAATTTCTATGTGCTCTTTTGTTGCAAAAACATAGGCCTAGCAATGTTTTTTTCTTTCTTTGTGAAAAGTAGGAAATAAACTGCGTTTCTCGATAATTCATTTAAAATATATCTTATTTCCTCTTAGCTACATTGTGAACAGCAGGAAATAAACTGCGTTACTTGATATTTCAGTTATTTTAATTAAATTTTGAAATAATATGAAGAATTAGCCTACATCAAATCCTATTAAAACTTATGTAGTTTGATAATCTTATAGCTTTTGATGTCATGACAAGCAAGCTAGAATGAAAGAAGGAAGTTTTCATATTTCATAATGCTTATTCTTTTAAATGTTGTGAATAAAAGCCATTTCAAAATTCAAACAAATATCCTACTTCATTGCAATATATATAGAATTTAGAAACATCACGTTTATTACTGATAAATACAATTTTTGTTTGTGTTTGTTGCTTACGGTTTTCGATATACGAGGGTGGTTCAATAATTATTGTCCCTGACCTATAAGGAGTATTATTTTTCCAAAAAGTTTCCTTTCATAGTAACGCACTTTTTCCACATATGCTGTAAAGCCACTATGACAGCTTCAAAGAAAGTCTCTGGCTGAGCAGTGAGCCATTCCTCCAGAGCTTCAATAACAGCTGCATTTGAGTGAAACTTCTTCCCCTTGAGATGCTCCTTCAACTTTGGGAACAAATGAAAGTCACTAGGGGCGAGGTCGGGTGAGTAGAGAGGATGTTACAACACATCAAAGTCAGCAGCATGCATTGTGGCACCAGTAAGGTGGCTTTTGTGGGCCGGAGCATTATTTCGGTGGAACAGCCCTGTTCGCTGCAACATCCCGCGCCGTTTTCCCTTGATTGCTTCGCGTAACTTAGGAATTAGGGCTGCATAATAGGCCCCCGTGATAGTGTGTCCAACCTCCAGGTAGTCAATAAGGAGCACACCCTTCGCATCCCAAAAAATGTGGCCATAACCTTGCATGCTGATGCTTGCTCCTTGAATTTGCGTGGGGGAGATGATCTGCTGTGCCGCCACTCCATGCTCTGTCGTTTGGACTCGGGATCATAGTGGTAGAGCCACGTCTCATCCACTGTCACAAATCGATCACAGAACTGTTTTAGGTCTGCCCCCACAACCTCCAAACTAGCCCTTGACCATCGAACTCTGTCTTTCTGATGTTTACGAGATAACATTTTGTGTACCCATCGCGCTGATACCTTTCTGAATCCCAAGTGTTTATGCACAATGGTTTCCACTGAGCCTACAGAGATGTGTATGATGTCTGCTAACTGTTGCATCGTGATTCGTCTGTCTACTGTAATCGTATCGTGCACAGCATCAATGTTTCCTAGGGTGTATGCTGTTGTTGGAGGACCAGCACCAGGGGCCTGTTGACAGCTTTTCCTGCCGCAACGGAAGTCGCAGCACCAGTTCTTTATCATCTGGTAGGAAGGAGCCCCATCACCCAACACACTGATCATGTCCTCATGAATCTCCTTTGGGCTTAACCCCTTTTCCTGGAGGTACTTGATGACAGCTCGTTCGGTTTTCTCCATTTTTCAAGCTAGGTGCCACCTCTCACATCTGAAGCGACAAAAAAAAGAATATTAATATAGCAGCTATGATTCTGAAATTTAGCATATAGGCATCTAATACATTAGGCTACAATATCCTGCATCAGCCATCTCAGCTCAAGTATTTTAAATATGCCGGGGACAATAATTATTGAACCTTCCTCGTGTATTGAACCTTACTAGGGGCTGGTTGGCATACTCCATTTTAAAAGAAAGAAAAATTTATTTCTCGAAAACCGTAAGCAACAAAACACAAACAAACATTATCAGACGAAACCTTGGTCTGCCCGTACATGTCCATTATATTGCAATACAGTGCATTATCTACTAATAAAAAATAAAGAATGAAAAATTCGCCAATCAACCCCGGTGTCCCCTATACTTTCTACGGTTGAAATACAGAACTTTTCTTTATTTTCAGATTCAATTGTTCGATTGGCAATTATGATTAATTTCCATTAAGTTGCTGGTGCCCAATACTTTGTGATGTAGGTATGTACAAAATATTTCTTGAACTGTAAAGAGCTCCTTACGTTTTTCACACAAGTAATTTGCCTGAATTAATGACAGTATGTCGAGTAATTTGGAAAAGAGCTGTGGCTCATAGCAGAATTATCTATAGAAAGAAAAGTGTTCTATTTAAATAGTAGAAAATCAGTAAGAGACGTATCTTTCCATCTTAATCGTGATCTTTCTTATTTAAAGGCAAACAGGAGAAGCATAGTACAAAGGCAAAGCAAGTGGAATTTAGTTGATGTCTGTTTTCTGTCTCGCTATGAAGTTTTCAGATTTATTTTCTTGTCTCCGTGTGTTTTTCCATTCGAATGTTGCTTCACATGAGGCTTCCCGCCCGCGGTGCAAGGGGAAAACATCGTTTAAAGTGGAAAGCGAGGGCTTTTGTGGTGTATGTGATTACAAGAAGCCCTGCATACGACGATGGCTGCTTGTGTACAACCGTAGAGCAACCAAGGGCTCAAGCAGACGACCCTGGAGCACGCCTGACTTCCCTAATTATCTGAAACAACTCCCTCTCCAGTCAGAGGCTCTGAGAGGGAGAATCTACGGCTTCTTCGATGAAACATTGTTACATCAGCTTCTCATTACCTAAGCACACACAGAGACACTTCAAAGCAAAAGCTCATTCCACCTTTGCTTGTCAAGAATAACCTCTCCACCACAGGTCTGCTGCCATTTGAAGCAAAACTACTTCAAATAATACCATTGAAACAATTTAGGACTTCATTGCAAACCATTTTACATTCAAAGTTATTGTAAAACTATTTCGAGAATTCAACATTTTCTGTTCTTCCAAACTAGAAATTAGCATTGACTTTATGCAACTACAGTTACTATTAACCATCGCTGTAAAATAGTATGTACTCAAGTTCAGAGTAAGCTGTTGCATATTTGTTCAATAATAAACAAATAACTCCTTTACTTCTTTTGTTCCTTTCTTGGCCACTTGCATTGTGGTGCACAGGGGAATAATTGCCCACCTCTGGAGTTTCCAGTGGGTCAATTCTTCGATATACATGTCAAAACATATTAGATTTTACTTATTCATACACTATAGTATCTAATAGATGTATATTAAATACTATAGCATATTTACTGTAGTTAATAAAGTTGTGCAAATGTGCTTAAATAATTATTATTTCACTTGAAGCATGATGTTCAAGCGTGTATAAAATGTATGTATATCCACGATTGCGCTTTTGTGCACTGAGAAAAAAAAGTTGTATTCTAGGTGGCGTACTTAAAAGGTACGCGTAGATTACACGCGTAATTCTTGTAGTTTTTGGACTTAACGTACAGCAGACGTATATCTGAAAACGAATGTTTTATAATACTTTCCGTATAAGTGTTCCATCTATACGTACTTTTCGTATGAAACAATATAGGCGTCAGGATCTCACCTACAAATGGACGTTTATAACATATAGCTGAGGAATGTAACATAAGTATATGCATGTCATATACGAAAAACTGTTAGATGTCTGATATCCTGCAAAGGCATGATGTAACACATAAGGGCAGTGCCTATGTAGCATATGGATAACGTATGCTCCATACTGATTTCTGTAGCAAGAGGATTCCGTACATTTGTACAATATACCACTGTCCGAAGAACGGATTTTTCTCAGTGTGTTGGTCTCCCATCTTGGAAAAGTCCAGGCTAATAAGACAATTTCTTTTCAAATAATGGTCTACAAAGCTTCTTTTTCCATATTCTAACCATATTCTCGATATCATTTACCATTTTTATTCCATGGAAATCAGTATTCAAGCCGGAAGTAATAGTAAATTTGTACTACTTTAGTTTTGGTAGAATGTTGCGGATAACTATATGTTGCTTTGAGGCGCTAAATTGTTTAAAAAAACACTTCTCGCTAAGTGGTACCGTTTTCCTTCCATGGCGATAAACGTTAAAACTGGAAATGGCTAATTTGAACCACTTCTGGTTTGAATAGAAGGTTAACGGAGGAAATGGGACATATTCGTGGCAATCTGAATTATTCCAAGAAACCGCTTCTCGATATCTTTTAGCGTTTTTAGTTTGATTCCTGGCAACAGAACGTACAGCTGTTCTATACTTCCAACAGTTATGTAAAGCATAGTTTGGAAGTCTAAAAGGAAGTTAATAAATGTAACGAATATTATTAATTGTAACTAATAACTACTATTATTATAAACCATAGTGTGATTCTGTTTAGACGATAAGTTTAGACATAAGTTTCCAGTCGCATCTAGAGGATGTATAAAATGCGTCCACTAATAATGTAGTTTTGTTTTGCTTGAAATAGTGTTTGAATGATCCTTTTTATATTAGGTCAGGAACTGATATTTTTTGAATGGATATTTTCTTTGAAACAGAAATAAAAATTAGTTATATATAAAATTATATTACTTTAGGTTTGTAAAATAATTTCTGAAAAACTATTTTTGTATCTGCATACTCACAAGGCTTACTGATAACATGCATACTGAAAAACAATATACATGCCTAATGTTAAATACTCAAATTGCAGTGTTCGGTGTTAAGAAAACTTAAAAAAAAAAAAAAATAGTTTAGCATCCCACGGCTGTGCTCTTTAGGCTGAAGAAGGCGGATAATTAATAAAAGTAAATAGTTATGAAATTAAATATTTGTGCTCTCTCACCGGAAATCGAACCGGGACCCCGTGCAACAAAGGTGCATACGCTAGCAACTGGACAGCGACCAGAACTATTACTTACAAGAACAAGAAAAAGAATAATAGTAGTAGTAAGAACTGTGTACTTTTCTTGTATTACCTTATAAAATTTTTGCCATAGAAGCATGCTTATGGGGACGTGGTGGCTCAGTGGTGTATGAGACCTCTGATGTATGAGGTTTCTGGTTCGATCCCAACTCACGCCAAGTAAATTTTGTGGTGGACAAACACCGTCTCCGTTTCATTCCACTTTCTTCATTCCACCATTTCATTCATTTCTCATCATCACCTTCTCCCTTAGCCTAACCGACATAAGCGTGAGACATAAAACTCAAAGATTTCATTTTACTTTTTACAAGCATGCCTACTACATGGTATTTACATTTATCGTGTAGCCTTTCATTTGTCATGCAAAATATAGGCGAACCTTTAAAAAAAAAAAAACTTCTTTTCCATTATTACCTTATGAAGAAAACATGATTATATTTAATATAATTTTAATTTATAAGTTTCATATAAATTAAAATTATATCAAATCATCTTCTTATATTATATTCTATTATATTAAATCTTATCTTCTTCTTCAGGCATAAAGAAGAAAAAGAAAAAGTTCAAGACTCCATTAAGATAATACACTGTATATAATTATAAAGATTAACGTTAGAAAGTAAAATGATAACACGTCTTTCCGTATGTTCTGCAGATATGCTCTGTGATTCAGCCTGTTTCTTGTTCGCTAGTTAGCAATTCCTTGACATGCGATCGGACTATCTTACACGTGTTTCACTGCCCTCGTTCGAAGCACTGATGAAACAACGTTGAGCAGCTCAAACAGATGAAACTAATCGAATATCTCAAATCTAGTGATGCCTGCTCTAGATTGTTTCTCTCCCTAAATTCAACGGCATCCGAAAAACTGGACGATGCTTTTAACTCAGAAGATGGTAGCTAGCACATTCTGGAGCAGAAGGTATGGGGTTGGAATTTTAATCTTGCCCTCTTTAATGGTTTATATGACTAATCAATTCCGGGGAAAATAAATTAAATGTAACAATAAACTATTTGTCTATTACTTATTATTACCGGAACTAGCAGCGCAACAACAATTTTCAAGGAGGAAAGAATGAGCATCTTTTTCTTCATAAATTTGATTATTGAGAGGGAAGAAAGTAAGCTCAGTTTTTGACTTAGTCACCCAGATAAATATGATGTGACATATGACGAGTAGCTTTATAGCACAAAATAAATTTGCTTCAGGAGTCATCAAGACATTGATCTGGAGTAAATTCGTTGTTAGAAGTATTTACATGTCGTATCGTGTCGTAGTAAGAAGTATTTGTGGTAAATGTCGAATCTAAAAACGTCCTTGACACTCGATGATCACTTTCTCCTCCATGTAATAGAATGCTATAGAACGTCTATTATTTGTCCATTACAAATTAAGTTTGTTTACATGTTCTATGCTATCAATTCTACTTCTTGTATGTTCTATGCTATCGCTTTCATTATTTGTTTGTTCTATGATATTTCTATGTTTTATGCTTAATATTGAACTTAGTAATCTAGCATTGTTGGTTTTGTGCATATTTTTAAAAGATCAAAATCACTCACCTACACGTCGGATTCACTCGCATAAGGTGGGTATTTCCGTACGACAATAGGTATTTTCAACTTTATACATATATAATATATGACGTGCTGGCTTACCCACTATACTACCTCGGGAATTTTGGAGGACATATTGTTTTTTTTTTTTTTTTTAATTAGGTTCGTTATTTTCAGCTGAGAGCTGTTTGTTTCCAAAACGATTGGAATCAACCTCCTTTACTCTAATATTCCACTTGCTACCATTCACAATCTGCATGACTCCATTTTACGTCGCATTAGAATTGTTTTGAAGGCAAAAGGATGTATAATGGCATATTAATCTGCTAATTTGTACTTTTTTAAAAAGTATTTCCATTAGTTTGATAAATTCTGTAATTCACATTTATTTTCACACAAAACGTTTCCGTATCTTCCTTACATTTGATCCATTTATTTTTAAAAGATTCTTGTTTCGGAAATTTAGGCAAAAAAAAATGTAATTATAATATTTGTAGGTAAATACTAAACATAATCTTTGTATGTTCTGTACGTGAAATCTTTCTTTGGAATGCCCCGGGAAATAACTGACGCCCGAAATAGTTGCGAAACTGTGTCGTATTTTGATCCATCTATTGCATCATATCTATGGTCAAAACTGAAAATTTCGTCCACAGGAGACGAATCTGAGACCATAGCCATTAATACCACGTGTTATAATCATTTGGCTACATGGTATTAATAATAAATTACCAACATTGAGCATCTTTCCTACTAACAAAATTGCTTCTTTAAATAAATTATAATTTATGTGAAAGAGTTTGGAAACACCTGGTTCTTGTACATTATGTTCTTCTCTCTTGTTATTTGTTCTAGGTTTGTTTTCCTGCTGCGAGATAACTTTGGCTCCTTGTGTTCTCCAAAAGCCTATTGTTGGAAGTTGATTGTTCGAGCGGGCGGTGCCAAGGTAGATGAGAAGTATTCCCTGTTTGAAGGTGCGAAGGGCTTTCCAGGGTTTTGTCTTCTCTGTTTGTGTGTGATGGGTGTCATCGCTGACGACCATCACAATAACACTTGAGTATCGCTCAGTGTGATTTGGGACCGTGAGGGAAAACATTTCATCCCAGCAGCTACGGTCAATATTACTCAAGAGGCTATCTCACCTCTAAGTTACCATAATAGATGTCTTTAAAAAAAAAAAAAAAAAAAAGAGAGAGAGAGAGAGACATCACACATGGTGTTAACGAAAACATACTTATTTATAAATGTTATAGTTTTGCATCAATCTGTACCCGTAACTCGTAGTCAACTTTTGCAGATACGTACTGAAAAATTAAAATATTTTCACGCTTGCGAAACAAAGTTCACCAAACAGAATTCACACCAGGATATTCTTTATATGGTGTATTTTGAGTATTAATCATATTACCTTTTAATAATAATAATAATAATAATAATAATAATAATAATAATAATAATAATAATAATAATATACTACCTTATTTTATATTTGATCTTATAGCGAATCATGCGACTCCGGACTACTGTTAACGTCAACCTCGGTGGTTGCTAATATAGTCTCCAATTCCTCCTCTGAGATCTCCAGTTCTATTGCAAATTTTCTGCTGTCAACCATCACGTTCTCGAATGTGCGCTTCAGCATAGTGGCTTGCATATAAGCACACAACCGCTTATCAAAGCTCAATTTCTGATGTACTTCTTAAAGTACGTTTTGGACAGGCCATCCTACGTCATCATTAAGGGAACTGTCTACACCTTCACGCCGGGATAAAAAAGTGAGTACTCGTTCGCCAAGAGAGTATATTTATGCCCTTTTATGAGCTTTATGTTGACGAGGATGATCTTGTTTGTGATTCTCACTTCAATCATCGTTATCTAGAGTTTTTCTTTGGGGGGGGTCTTGTGTCAGTAGATCTGACTTATTGTGCTCAATCCTCAGCTCTGTTCGGATTGAGACACCAGATATACAGTAATTCTGACTTTTCGTCTGAGAGTACTGTTGACTTAGTAGTTTCTTTTTTAGCTTCTTTCGCTTGAGTTCATATCGTTGGACTATCATGAAGTATATGCACTTAAACTCTTTATTGTGTCGTTTTTTGTAGTTAAAGCTTAACGTTCATCCAGTGGTCGAAGTGAGACGGTATGCTGTGGTATGCCATACCGCCTCTGGTTTTTCTTTAATGAAGACATACCGTCCCTGGTTTCTCAGTGGTCAAGACATACCGTCACTGGAAAGTGGATGCTAATATACCTTTCATAAATCCTTTTTATACACAGTAATTAACGAATAGCTTTGCACGTCAAAGATTTAATTTCTTGTTTAGAAATAATTTGTAAGTTGCCAACACCAAAATTTCTATTTTTCGTATCTTTAGTTTTTGAAATGAGGTATCTACAAAGAAGTTCGCCTCTTTCTCCTATACAAGAACTCGTGTTGGTTGTCGATAAGGGTTACAGGACAAAAAGGAATGCATTATGGGTCCAATTCAAACAAAAATAGTGTATTGAGGCGACTTGTTTGAACTGAAATCGGACGTCGGGACCAGAGCCGGCACTAGGCAATTTGTCGTTCGTGCAATAGCATCATTTGCCGCCCCTTTCTCCAGAAAGAACAAATCTGAAAAACCACGATTTTAAGTATCCTACCCTATCATGAACAACGAAAGGGAGAGAAAGGGACTCGCACTCAGAAAAGCCTAAACACTACAAATAAAATCTTGCTGTGTTTGTTTTCTCTTTAAATAATAATCTATTATGTTAGTGAAAGATATAGTAAACATGCCTACAGAGGAAAGATTGTAATCCCTTTTATAGAATTCAATATCAAATTCTTGTTGCTTTAGCGTTGTTCATGGACCTTAAACCAATGCGACCTAAATATGCTATATGAGTGTAGTATTCAAATAGAAGGTCACTTTAGTAAATTTAATTAGAATTACCATCATCATGAAGTCTGTTTCCACCAGGAAATACTTATTTTAAATAATAGTTACGACAGATTTTGCCGCCCCTTGCAAATGCACGTGTAGAACCTATGGTAAAGTCGGCCCCGGCCGAGACTTCTTTTCTGCCTACATTGATAAAGAAATACATAACAGACTCAGGTATTTATGAGAAAAAATATGTAGTTTATCCAGTCAAAAAACCTGTTTTGCGTCTTTGTACTAATTGGATAACCCTGTGAATTAGTCTGCTGTCATTATGTGTGTGCATGAGTGTATACCTGTATTTAAATCATTGTAGCGATTGCTTTTTTGATTTGATATTGTTAGTTAATGGAAATCAAATATTTTCAATATTTAGAAGTTTTTAGTAAAACTTAAAAAAAAAAAAAAAAACATTCTTCTCCAATAAATTCATTTATCAGAAAGTGAATCCTCATGACATGAATTTTGCTGCATTTCCTTATTATCTTACTAAAGCACAATGTGAGGCCAAATTTGCCAAACATACGTGGCTGACATATAATAATGGTGGATTTGGTTGTTCTATAGACCCTATATACAAGTGCGAAGGGAACTTTCAGTGCATTCAAATCTGAAAATTTGAGCATGAACGGACTTAGGGATAGTCTGCTATGGAGGGGGGCGAACCTTCGGCGTCTCGAATACCCTCAGCCGAGTGGGGTTCCAAGAGTTGTCCCGCGAGAAATTGTTTAAAAATTGTTCATTCGTCGATCCAATGCCAAAACCGCGAATGTGCTAAATTTGATTTTGAGTTATAAGCATTTTAATATTCAACTTACCCCGAAAAATGAGTATATAGACTTAGGAACGTGTTTTAGGAATTAACGATAACTTCTAATATACTTATATATCACAAATGGAACTTTGGTATTGGAATCTGTGTGCCCCAAGTAACATGAAACTGCACTTAGGTGAAAATAGCAAAATTTGCACATTCGCGGTTTTGGCATTGGACCGACGCTCGGTTTTTGAGCATTTTCGTGTATAATTCTCCATAATACAACATAAGAGGATATATTTTTTTCTCAGAAAGTTGGGGGCGGAAGCAAAGCCCCTCCAAGCTCCTTTTCCCGTAACTACGTACAAGTTCTCCCATGGTTTTAATTCATTATGTAAATAGAAATGCAACCTTTTAGGCAACATACCCTCACTGCATTTCAACATTTAGATAGGCAGTATGTCGAATGAAAATTCTAATAAAACATACCACCTCTGCTTTTTTCCACTTCGAACACTGCGTTCATCCATAGAGGGTGGTGAGGTGATTCACATTCTTAACTGCTCTTATTACAGTGAGGATATCTTTCTAGAATACTAGGGAAGCGTTGAAGATATTTTTGTCTTGTATCTTGCAATAATAACAATGCTTATTTCTATGAAGTGAGCAACTTCATATCAAAAATACAGCACTTTGTTCTATACTTGTATATTGCCATATTGCCAACGTGACCCTATAGTGTACCTTTTGCTATGTGTACTTCAATATAAGAGATTAAAAAAAAAAAAAACTTTTATATAGTATAATGCTTGTCATATTATTAATAGTTTTGTAGCCACAAAACTGTAGACATCAGCAATAGAGTACGAAATATGGTACTGAGTTCTTAAAATTTATGACTTAAGTTTAAAATATATGACTTCTTAAAGTTATTTGTTGGACATTGTGGACTCAATTGATTTCAGTTTTGGTTAAAAGAATTGGCCAGTCTTCTTAAAAGTACTTTTTCAATGCTTTGTTAATAAATCTTCTTCTGTCTTTAATGCTTGTAATTTCCAAATATTTTCCAATTTTAGGAGTTGTGGAAAAGACAACGGATAAGTACTACATCCAAATAACAAGTTAAAAATTTCCATTAAAAATTCCACAATTATAACAATGAATTATTAAACAAAACCGAAATGAAGTAGTTACACTGAGTTTGCATTCATATAAATTACAATTTAAATATATAATTATAACGTCAAAAGAAAAACTATTGTCCAGGGACTAATATATATATATATATATATATATATATATATATATATATATATATATATATATATATATATATATATATATATATATATATATAACTATTCTTATTAGAGTATAAACACCTCATCCAGTTCCCTTCCAGGTGGTAAAGTGCCAAGGACAGACGAGACGTTACCACGTTGGATAGAAACTGATATGCGCTGTATTAGATAAGATGTGGAGCGAACTTCGCCGGAAACGCAAGAAATGCGTCAGCCTACCTCCCTAATGAATTTAAAACTTCTTGCACCCCAAGCACCACTGGTTTCAATAGTGATTGGAGTGAAAACAAAACTTTAGAGAAGAATGTTGTATTTTCTTTGCTTCTCAGTTTCTCTGCGATTAGCAACACCTCCAGCGTTCATTACTGACTTGAATGAGCGTATGTATCAGCGCACGTGAAGTCCACAATAAACATTTACCTCTCATCCATGAAACCAGTATCATCCCATCTGGTCGCTTTCCATCTGAACGACAACAACCAGAAGGTTCCCGTATTGAAGGAATTTCAGCTGTTACGTACCATATTTCGTTAGATATTCATGAAGTAAAATTTACATGTTATCTTATGGGGACTGAGAAACCAGTGGTAAAAGGTATAAGATCCCCATAAGGGCTCGTAGTATTACATCATTAACTGAGGAGTGACGGGCGAATCTATCAGTGCTCTTCATGCATGAAAGGCCGTGCAGGTCATGTTGGTTAACCTCATCTCCACAAGCTGGACAGCGATGAGGCTCACAAACAGCTAAACCTAAACGTAAGGCAACAGCAATTCGAAAGCTTTCATTTGACAAATGAAGGCCTAAGGGCAGAAAAGGTATAGCCATCAGCCATGCACCCACTTCGGGAGATGAGGCAGCAAGGAGCCTGGCTTTATCTTCCGGAACACAACAGATTGTAACAGATGATTATGTAATTGAGATGCAACTGGTGTATACCAAGATGACTGATAACACTTTTTGCTCATTTCTGGGAGGTTTGTATCTGTTAAGCTTTCCCACTTATTAGAGCCTTCCTGAACTGAACCATCTGGGTCCAAACAATAACCCTGAGGAAGGAGAGCTTCGATTAAACGCAGAGATCCGTGGTATGACACTAAGAGTGTAGGAATCGCCATATCCACAGCTCGTCGAATACCAAGACCTTCTAAGCCAAAAGGTAAACATGCTTGCATCCAAGAGTCGTCATTTACGGTGCAGTTCAGAATTGATTCAAGGCCAGTTTTCAGGACATTATCATAAGTTTTCCAATTGTTGTAAGTATGTAAATAATTCATTTTGCTACATAATAGTCTAACAAAACACTTCTGCGAAGATTCAATTTTATTTAACACTCTCATGGATATACTATTCCAAATAACTGAAGCTAACGCTAGTCCATATCTTGCAAGTACTTTATACAAATATACATATGAACTTATTCTGTCGTTCGAACATCAACCATATATTTCTTTGCATCCCTTGCAGCGTCGCAAATCTGTCTTCAACATATGGGGGGACAAGTAAGACCGTTCCTTTTTTTGTTTTGTTTTGCTATTGTTGTTGTTAAGCGATGCTCAAAATAGTTCTGAAGTTGAAAAACAATCCTGTGGAGGATCACGGAGCAGATCTTCAACATTTGGAGGCGAGCAGATTTGAGGCTTCTTATGGGGGGACATTAATTTAATCTCACTTTCCTTTGTGGCGATCGGACACAAATCATTACATTCTATTCCAAAAAACACATTTCAAATCGGAGTTTTGGAGGTGACAGTCCACCCAGTTGCAAGATTGGAGGGGACATGTCCCCCTCATCTCCCCCGGGATTTGCGCCAGTGATCCCTTTGTACTATAGTCTAGCATTGATACGATTAGAAATTGCGTATATCTATTAAACATAATACCTAAATATTTAGTTTGTTCTGCTTTCTGTAGCACTACAGTACTTCATTGATTGTACACGGTGTTTCAAAACAACACCGACAACGTTTGGGAGGCGATTCCTGACACCAAAATAAGACAAAAAGTATAGACCATCCTGGGTGCACAAATACTTCTTTTCGGAGTTATAGGCTACTGGAAACATGAAAAAATGAAATTTAAAAGTTCATAGCTCCAATACTATGAGAGCTATAGTAGTCGGGTCAAGACTTCACTTAACAACTAGTATGTGCCCTATCCAAATATATCTATCCATGTTTCAGAATCCTGCGGTACTTCCACAACAATTTTTGTGGAGGTAGTTGGTGAGTATTTCAAATTATATGCCCGGAGCCAAACTCCTTCTATAAAGATTGTTGCGTGAGTACCTTAGGATTCTGAAACATGGATTTTTGGATTAGATATTAATTCCTAAGTGAAGTTTTGACTCGACTACAATAGGTCCCATAGTTTGGAAGCTATAGCCCTTTAAACTTCATTTTTTCATGTTTTCGGCAGCCTATAACTCCGAAAGGAAGCATTTGTGCAACCAGGTTGGTCTATACTTTTTGTCTTATCTTGGTGTCAGGAATCACCTCCCAAACGTTGTCGGTGTTGTTTTGAAACACCCTGTTTATTTGCTAACATAGTATTGTGTGATGCTGCTATATAACATACGAATGTGTTTAAATTTCCACAATTATTTTTTCATAAATTGTTATCATACATACCTTATGTTTAGAATATCCTAACCTTTTTTGTAGTTGTTGTCATTCGATATTTACCTTTGTAAATACATTTACGGCATCGGCATATAATAGGATCTTCAAGAATTTGATTTTCTCGTCCGTAAACAATGGTGATGATAATGATAAAATATCAGGGGGTTCTGGAGAAAATCCTTGAGGTACATCACTCTTTATAAAGCCTTGACTAGAAGTTATTTGACATAGTTTTATGCGGAACGAGTGTCAATTACCCGTTTCGCTGGGACAAAATAAAAAAAAAAAAGAAAAAAATTAGTACCGCGGTAATACGTTCCGTTAGTCAGTCATTTTGTACTATTCCTGAAACGCTCTCAAGTCGATAGAAACAAAGAAAGTATAATGAAAAATAACAAAATAATAAGTAGTCTATTTAAATAAAAATTAAATATTACTATTGTGGGCTGAATTTCGATTTAAACGGCATCTGGAGTGTTACTATTCACCTCAGCGATCCTGAAAACTATTGATTCATCAATAATATTGGTCATTTTCGATCATTTTTATGTATCTTCCCCATTCCCTCCTCTAAGTTGCACTGTCAAAGTGAACTGATAAAAACTATCCCAGGCCCGAACCTCACCTATGTTGATTGAGATCCAATATTCCAACCTGAGGTGATAGATGTGGGAAATATAGAGCCTACTCTTGTTGTGATAAATTTAAATCAGAGAGCAATTTCTCACTGTGCCTGTGCCTTTGGTCTAAGAAAATCTTATATTAAAACCGGAAGCGATAAATTTATGCAACATACAGTGTAAATAGAGGGAGTAAAGCAGTACCCTTTCAACAGTAAATTCATACACAGAAACCATTTCTCGCTCTTCATTACCGGTTTTACTCTGTGAAAATCAACTTTAAAACTGGAAGTTGCAGGAGTTTTATCACTTCCGGTTTTAGTAGAATAATGAAAGAAGAGAAGGGTCTATTATTGGGACGCTGAATCCGTATGAGAAAACCATTTCTTGATACCTCTTACCGTTTTCGCTTAAATAACTGTGGTTTATCGGATATACAGGCATAGCCGTTCAATCATATGTCTTCCCACTTTTACATATACCATAGTTTGGAAGTTTCAAATAAATTCATAATCTAACAAATGCACAACTGAGATATATCCATATTAACTAATTTAGTAAGAAGATTATGCTGTATTGAGTCCAAGAGTTTTGACATACTTTGTATATAGCATTTACGGAGAAAATGCGCAATACTATGTTTAATCCTAAATTGGCAACGTTGGTCGATATGGTGTGTGGTAGGGGAAAGTGCTTACATGTTACTAGAAGAACTGTTCCAAGGAAGAAATGACACTGTGATGGTGAGTAGGACAAAATATTGTTCTTGTATTTCAGTAAGATTTGATACGATATACCCTTAATATCAGGAGCGGATTAAGGGTGGAGCCAATGGAGCCCAGTCTCCGGGGCCCACAGGCTCAGGGGGCCTCCAAAAAACCCTCTCTTTAATACTAAAATATAGCAATCAACTTATTATATTATAGGCTTCAGACTCACGCTAATTTTTCGCTAGAATTAAGTCTCCTTCCATCATCGTCTTCACGATACTTATTTTGTGAGGGAGTGAGCTATTTTGGGCCTCTATTACAAACCAAATTATTAGCTTATGGCGATAATTCCTTTGCAATATCTCTGTCATTACTTAGAGCAAATCTAGGAGTTTTTCCAAATTTCCCTAAGAATAAAACGTTTCTATTCAAATCAATTTGGGCTCTCCCAGATACTAAAAAGTCATTTCCTAACAACATGTCTTGCGAGAAAATTACTTAACGCGAAAAGCATGATTAAATGTTCTCCCGTTAATTTTTAAACGTACAATTGCTATCTTGTTTATCAAAAGAGAATTTTGAGTAATTCATTTTATTCATCTGTAGCCTTAGGTGAAACTAAATCCTCTCTAATTATTGATATTTGCGGAGCTGAATCTAATACAGCATCATCATTCTTATCTTCATTCAATAATGGCATTGAAATCATATTATTTCGTGTAGTAATGGAAGATTTTACAACATGGCCCTTATTTTCTAATAACAAAATGTATGCGCTGGAATTATTCGTATAGGGCCTCCTTGAAATAGTCGGCTCCAGGGCCCCAAAAGCCTTAATCCGCCCCTGCTTAATATATAGTATAAATGATTACTAGAAAAACATTGTGAGTAACCAGCATCGGCGCAAATCTGTCTTCAACATTGGGGGGGACGGGTAAGACCTTTCCCATATTATATATATATATAAGTAAGTAATGCTGAAAATGTTTATGAAGTTGAAAAACAATGGTGTGGAGGATCAGGGGAGCAGAATTGTCTTTAGTGGCGTATTTAGGAGGCTGTCGGGCTCAAGCTCCCACCGAAATAAATTTGTTAGTTTTTCGCATTCTACGTACAACAATAATTTTTCTTACCATTTCTAAGAATGTCATTGACTTTCCATTTTCTTATGTTCTTTGTTCAGAAATAATACTGTATTTGTCAAATTTCATTCCATGTAAGAACTACGTCCTTTTGTTCTTTCTTTCATCCTTTCCACTCTTCCTTTTTCTTGATGATACTTTCTTTCGTTTCGCCTATCATACTTTATCGACCATTGTTAGTTGTGATTCAAGTCGGCCGTCATCAGTAACACCAAAACTAAGAGGAGTTGATAAGCGAAACGTGTTCCACACCAACTTGCGCGGATATCAACATGATTAGACTTTAGTTATTATAACAAAGGAAAAATTATATCGTTTAGTTATTTTTAAAATAAGGAAATGTTTGAATGAAAGAAAATGAAAAGGGGGGAATAATTAACCCAAGGAATTAGGTAGGCCAAGGGTATGCTTCCTTTTACTTCTATGAATAGAATAAAGGGTTAGATTCACTCCTAAATTTTTGTATCATATCATATAGCATTTATCGATCTGCAATTCTTGCCATTATAACTTCAATTTATGCTTAAATTAAAATATATTTTATTCTCAAACGCAGGTGGCAATTGCCCACTTCCTTCCTTGTATTGGGCATAGCCCCTCGAAACAAAATCCTAAATACGCTATTTGTTGTCTTCAACATTGGCAGGTGGGCAGATTTGTGGCTTATTCTAGAGAAGGGAGATGAAACTCATATTACGGTAGATGAATCTGATTTCTGGAGTGAAACTGTTGTAGAGTATATTATATATTCGGCGATGTAGATGAAGTAGTAGTAGTACATATCAGTATTACAAATCACTGGCGTGAACACACTCTGAAATCTGAAAACATGCATATTTATATTTGGTATGTTTCTAATTAGGCATCCAGAAAGATCCACGTTAAAATTGTTTTATAATAATATAAATAATGACTTCCCCAAAACTATGAAGATAGAATATCAATGATGTATGACGCAACAATACTTTTATTTGAGCAAAATGATGATAATCTTAATAGCATTACAAGAATCGTTATATAAATCTCATGCATATCATATACTCTTTAGTTAACAGATGTAACCTTAAGATTATGGAGAAAAATATTCCAGCAATTGAATTATTCTCTTTGCTTACCAAACATCCTCTCTCAAAAGAAAAATTGGGACACGCGGAAAATACGTAGGAACAAACCATGGCTCGACCAGGAATGCATTAAACTAGCAGAGAAGAGAAAACAAGCAAAATTATGTTGGCTACAAAATCAGAATGAAATAACTACACAAAATTGCGTAGACAGCAGGCGGGAAACTTCCAAAACTTTTAGAACAAAGAAACGCGATTTTTTGAAAGCTAAAATTAAGGAACTTGAAGATAATAGTAAAAACATTCCGGACATGTATAAGGGGATTAGCTAATTTAAGAAAGGCTATCAACCTCGTGCTTATATAAAAGCTGACGGAAAGTCTCGTATTAAAGAAAGCTGACGGAACAGTTCTCACTGACACAGATAGCATTTTAAATAGATGGAAAGATTGCTTTGACGATTTGCTTAACACGCAGCCAAAAATTAATGTGCGTGCAAAAAGGAAGATACACACCGCAAAACCGTATATTCCAGAACCCAACCGAATAGAAGTAGAAACCGCTATAAAGAAAGTAAAAAACACAAACCTCCGGGTGTAGACGAAATTCCTCTTGTTCATAATCTCTTGTTGTCGCGAATTCGGTCAGGAATTTGAAGCTTAAAATATATAAAACGATAATCATGGCTGTTGTTCTGTATGGTTTCGAAACATGGCCGCTTACTCTGAGGGAAGAACATAGACTGAAAGTATTTGAGAACAAGATCCTGAGACGAATATTCGGACCCAAGAGGAACGGGAATGGGGAATAGCTGAAACTTCACGACGAGGAGCTACATAATTTATACAGATTACCAAACATTGTTAGGGTCATCAAGTCTTGACTGTAAGAGCAATCGGAAAACGACCATTAGGAGGACCAAGGCGCAGATGGGAGGACAATATTAAGATGAATCTCGCTATAAAGTAGAAACTGGATCCACTCGGCTAAGGATAGAAGTCAGTGGGGAGCTCCTGTCAGTGGAGTCAGGAAACGCGGCATTGAACATCCGGGTTTCATTGAGCATAGAGTTAGTTAGCTTACGAAGCTTACGATGCCTAGGCTGATACTACAAATGGATTAAATGCGCATTTACTGAAAAGATGGGTTCTACTGACATTGGATAGTGTATATACTCTTCGTATGCTAGGGCCTAGGCGAGAGGAGAAGATAAGATTTCACATCAGGTTACGTCACCTCAGTCGCACACCTTCATTTTCATTAAAAATGGAAAAGCCAAGAGCAACAAATTTCATCTCACTTTCCTTTGTGGCAGTCACACAAATCATCACACTTATCTACAAAAAGCACTTTTCAAACCGGATTATTGGGAGAGCCTCCAGTTCCAATGTTGAGGGGACATTTCCCCGGAATTTGTGCCCATTCCTGCAGCTGAGACAACTTTCCAGCATGAGGAGAGGGGCATATCCTCCTCTGGCATTTATTGCAATTTGTGCCCAAGTAGCGAAAGTGGAATTAATACATATTGATGAGACTACTAAACGCACTACAGTACGAAGTTCAGTTTGAAATACTACAGAATACGGTTCTTTTTTTAAAAAATGGAAAAGCCAAGAGAATTCAATTTCATCTTAAATTCCTTTGTGGCAGTCGGACACAAATCATCACACTTATCCCAAAAAGCACTTTTCACGTGAGATTATTGGGGGGGACAGTCCCCCCAGGTCCAAGATTGGGGGGAAATGTCCCCCTCGTCCCCCCTGGGATTTGCGCCAGTGGTAACCAGGTAGATCGAGAGACATGAATATAAAATATCTGGCTTCAAATATGACGGAGTACAATTGACGCTGATACGAGCATTGTATCAGTGTTGCTAAACTCAACGTTCTTGTCTGTTTTGAAGTACAAGGTACACATGAATTTATGGGGGATATTTGTGCGCACAAATTACCTCAGGAATGTGATAGCAGCGTAATAATGGCACACTTAAAGCTTTCTCCAGCCCTGCCTCGGTCAATCCAAACAAACAAACAAAAACACTTTGGGTGTTTACTATGCGTATTAGTTCGATTCACATTCTGAAAGTTTAGTTGACCAAATTAAATGCGCGAAAAGTCCTTATTCACACCAGAAAAAAATAACAAAAATAAAACATGTGAAATAACTAGGTCTATGTGACTATATAGTCATTTTCCAATCGTTAAAAATATATTATAATTTCTAGATGATAGTCACATCATTATTACGTTTTGTTATTATCAATGTTTGTATCTATAAGTATGATTTCCTATTTTCCATGTGCTTGTCCTACGAGATCGACATATTTGTTTTCTTTTTCTTTCTTTTTTTTTTTACATATTTGTTCGTAATGACAAATAAATAGTGTAATTTATACAGGGTAATTGTAAAGGATTTGTCAAGTTTTATAAAAATGTGCAACACACACAATAATGAATGATATAGTAATTTGGGGCAATATGCACATTAAGGAATGAATAAACATAATTAAAAGGTGAGAGCAGTAATCTACATGAAAATTACTCATATTATACTTTGGTCCTTCCTTTATCATAATTTTGCACAGTTCCAAAATATCTGTAATGCAGGTATATAATAATGAGTTAAGTGAAGTACTCAAAGTTTGCATTTTATCCTAATATTTGAATAATATGCACATTAGGGTGGAGCGAAAAATCAAATTTTCGAATATCGAATTCTAATAGGGCTCAAAACTTCCGTTTTTGCCTGCTAATTAATGGAAAAATAACGAAAAAATCACGCTTTGAATCTTTAATTCGCGCAAATGGCCTAAAGTTAGAAAAAAAAATATTAAAAACACAAAAAATTACCTTTATACAAGAAATGTACAGATTCCTTTTTTCTTTCATTTCTATGGCGTCTAAGTACTTTATTTTAATTGTGTGAGGTCATGTTTATTAATAATTCGTTACTGTGAGTGATTTTATACATTTTATTTTCATAATGATTTTGCACCTCTTCGCCCATTTCTCAACGTTCTTTTTTCATGAAATGGACCAGAACTCACCATGAGGAGATGGTTACAATTCGAGTTCCACCCACACCCTACCCTACCATCCTACCAATTAAAGTATGTTAAATTATGTTGTTTTATTCAAGGATTTAGAATTAAAATCAAATTTTGGCATTGTGAGTCTTGAGAGCGAAGTTGTTCTAATGTAATTACCTCTGTTTTCTTGTCCGTACACTTTTCCTGCAGACTCTGTGACAAGTTTGACACATCTTTCAACTTCCTGAGTATGGCATGGAGAGTTTAAGAACTCAAACTCATGACCAGATTTGTTATACATAAGTGATTTCATACATAAGTTTCTGTTGTCAAGCTTTCGAGCACTAGAGGAGGACACAGCTTACATTTTCTCCCATCTATCAGCTCACTGTAGTTTGTGGCATCAAAATTTATTGAAGGTGTGGAAAATGTTTGGACCGTTTGATCATCATAAATGTTTGGACCGTTTGTGCTTTTAGCTTTACCCAGACAGCCAGTGTTCTTAAACTATCGATGTCACCTCAGAATGCTTTATGACCTGGCAGTGCAGTTGCAAACGCTGTAGACCCAGTAGCGGCTAATGTTAGTGTTGCAGCGTTGCGCAACGACCAAAGTATTTCAAGAAAAAAATATCATCAATAGTAGTAAAGAACAGAAAAAATACTTTTTAATACTTGCATATATACACTTTAAATAACATTTTTTTTTTTTTTTTTTTCTGTAACTGTCCGTTCCGTTAATCCATTTTAGAAAGTGAAAAATAATCCGTCACAGAGTCTCTAATTTATATTGTGTTGCAGCGAGCATGCAACGACCAAATTCCTTCAGCGCGGCAATTGGGGCAAATGTTAAGTCTCCTTTCTCCTATCTCAGAAGTTAAAGGGACTGGTCGTTGTAGTGCTTCTGCAACACAGCACAGTTTCCAGTGAACGAAAAGGTTTTCCACGCTAAACAAGATTTCTGAATTTTCTTTCACTAGCAATTAACAAATTGAATTTGTTTTTATGCATTCATATTTTTAAATTACGGGACCATACTGAAGCAAATCAACATATAATGACAATTTAAAAAAAAAAAAGTGATTGCAGAATTACAAAATAAGAAAGAAAATATCTAGTAGAGAAGAAAACAAATGAAAGTAGACCCGCATTTACAAGTTAATTCTTAGCTTATATTGATAATGAAGGCTTCTTCTACAGTAATTTGTGAATCAAATATTAATAAGCCAGTATGTAGAATCTCCCCCCCCCCTCTGTGGATAGTATTCTGGTATAAACATATTTCTTTTATAAAATAAGTATATTTTATACTTTTGATAATTTCCATATAAAACTGTATGATGGGGAACGCCACATTGAATTTGGGACTAGCTAACAATGCTCAGGGGCGTAGCCCCGAGGGGGGCCACTGGGTCCGGACCTCCCAAAAATTTCGAAACTTGACTTTGTAGACTTTCTTAACGAACTATACTTGTTTAACAGAGAAACGATTGATGTAGGCTTAATATTTTATTTTACGCCTCATCATCTACTCTTCTTTTCTTATAAAAATAATCATTTTTTCTAAAAATATAGATGACAGTAAGTAAGAATTACTTATCCTCTTTTCGGGTGGAGTATAAGACAGGTTTCATATTATATAGACGTATTGGACCTCCCTCAAATTCTTTGGACCCCTCCCAGTTAACATTTCTGAGTGTAGAACTGGAAGTGCTGTTTGTTTTCATGTTCTTTGATTTTTGGCTTCTGTTACATGCTGATCCTTCATCTGGCGGGTTTCGAGGTTTCCTTTCCAGAACATATCACATTGGTAAGCATTGTTTCGCCTCATGTAAATGTATATTGTGTTCATCGTGCATTGCGTAACAACCAAGACGGATGATTTGGAATGTAGTTTTTTCTTTTACGCACATGTGTGTGTGTGTTCATGTATGAATATATGACATTCGGAATTCATATACCAATACCTATTTTGTATCAGCTGTTTTGATTTTTAATTATTAGGTTTAATTTTATTGTGTGTGCTTTAATTCTGTAAATAACCTACAAATTCTGAATGAATTGTATACCATGACTTCTGTAATAACTTACAAAAAACATTGACCAGCTTTTAACTGAGGAAAAATTTGCAATTAAGGCTTAGACAAAACAAGCAAAGGGCAATTCAGGAGAGTGTTCGCAAAAAACAGCCAGTTTAAATTTACAGTATATCTTATGGCAGTAGTCACCAGATTCGCACCAGTTTGCACCAGATACATTTCCTCAATTTATTTAAATTTTCCTGGATAAACTGTGAATACAGTGTATTCAATGTACATTTTTTTATAACACTAATCTTTGCTACGAACTCTCTTCAGTCAACGCTGAAGAGGAATTCGGATCACTGTCAGGGACTGAGTTTGCTAATCTAGAAAAAAATTTTAGTGAATCTACAAAGCTTCTGAAATTAATATTAACTATACCTATGGCGTCAGCAAAAGACGAAAAGGTTTTTTTTTTTTTTTTTTTTTTTTTTTTTTTTTTTTTTTTTTTTTTTACATGAGAAAGAATTGACACTTTCATTGGTTATGCTTTCCATCGAAAAAGACCTGACAATAAGAATACCAGAGTTCAACCAGAATATATTAGACAGATTTGTTCCACTCAAAGAGAGGAGAATGAACTTACTAATTAATTAAGGTGATTAATCGGATAAAATGTTCTGCATTTTTTTTAAAAACAGAATTTTATTTAATTTAACATGTCACATAGCATTTGCATCTAAAGTTATGCTGATTACTCAATGAGTCAACTTTATGTCTTCTGTCTCTTATCGTTCGTACTGCAACACCCGAAACCACAATCCATCGGCCGCCACTGTGTAGACCCCTACTGTAACTATAAAAAACCACTTCTAATATTCCAAAACAGAATTTTTTCTGCTGCATAAGCGCCATATTGGAAACTACGCTTGTGCTACCGTCTGTCGCCATGAATTACGATTACAAATATGAGAAATTACAGTTTCACCTGTGTTCTTTCATTTCATCATTAGCACAAACTTATTGAAGTAGCATTTTTCTATATTTTTCTTTAAAATCTGATGAATCATTTATAATCAGGGAGTATATCGATTGATTTATTACTATTCTCACTTGTCAGTTGTACATATGTGCTTATTTCTCACATATGTGCACATTGCCCCAACCTTAGGGTAAAATGCTCACTTTGAGAACTTAAATTAAAATCAATATTGTTTACCATATATTACAGGTACTTTGGAACTGTGCACAAATTATGATAAAGGAGAAACCAAAGTATGAGAAATGTTCGTGTAACCTATATTGCCCTTCACATCTTGTAGTTGTCCTAATTAATTCCCTACGGCGCACTCCTCCCCCCCCAATCGCTTTATATGTTTAAGCAATATCAACCTATAGTCTATTCTTATGTAAACCTTTGTTACAATTGACCTATTTTTTAAAATCCATTTTGTGAATCATTCAACATATATTTTACAATAACGTGTACGTTTGTAACAATGAGAAGCTTTTAATTCTCTATATCTCCTAGATCACCTGTCTTGGCGATGCACAGTGGACGAAATGCACAATCTAGCTGTGCAAAAGTCCAGGCCGGTAGCCAGCCCAAAAATGTAAGGGGGGCGGAGAAGTTAGGGGGGGCCGATCCAACCATATTATAGTTCATCACCATATTATAATTCATTTGCAAGCCTACCGTGAAAATTTTAGGAGGGGGCAGGGAAAATTTAGGGGGGCCCCTGCAGAAGTCCAAAATGAAGTTACTTGGAGTTGCTCCCATTGTACCTGTAATGAGTCTCAAAGAAACCACAGATAACAAACAACAGTAGAAAAAACATTACATTCTGCAGGGAAATGGGTTTGCACTATAAAAGACGGGTTGTGATACAGCAGCAGGCATTACTAATAGTAATCAGATGCTCAACGTTTGCCCGACTGTTAGGAATTGAAAACTGCTGTATTTGCTGCTGCAGGGATGTACTGTGATGGAAATACAAATTGACTGAAAAATTAAATGAATTTCCCACAAGTAGCACGCGTACAATATCGGAAGTTGCTGTTCACAAGCAATATCACTTCTTTTATTAACAAACAATATCACTGAATTATCTCATCAAAATCTCCTGTTTAGTGATTTTACAGGAGGATTAATTTTAAAAGATTTTTAACGGATAATATATTTCACTTTTTAGATTTTATTCAATAACTAGCTGAAATGCACCTCATAGCGGGGTGAATAGATTTATGGGAAATATTTGAATCGCTTTCCCCCGTACAATATTTATTTCAAAGAAAAGGTAGTGACAAAAATACAGATGGTATTCTGATTTTGGCATAAATATTGAAACACCTTACCTCCACAGAATACGTTTTTAACACTCAGCTTGAAGTAGCACTAAAAATATCGAAGTCATTTCAAACGACTCAAACGTTTTACCGACCATATCAACTATGAATTCGACACAAACCCCAGTCATTTTTGACATTCTATTTTTCACCTCAACCCTTTCCCCCTTCCTCTCTGCAGATGGGGATGAACTGTGATTTAAACTGCATTGGGAGTCACTATTCATCTCAGCGACCCCGAAAACTACTGTATGTATTTCACACTAATATCAGTCGTTTTGCATTATTTCTACAAACTACTGTATGACAAACTACTGTATGTCACCAGTGGCTAATGCCGGCTAATGTTAGTGTTGCAGCGTTGCGCAACGACCAAAGTATTTCAAGAAAAAAATATTATTATCAATAGTAGTAAAGAACAGAAAAAATACTTTTTAATACTCGCATATATACACTTTAAATAACGTATTTTTTACTTCTGTAACTGTCCGTTCCGTTCATCCGTTTCAAAAAGCGAAAAATAATCCGTCACAAATTTTCTACTTTATATTGCGTTGCAGCGAGCATACAACGACCAGATTCCTTCAGCGCGGCAATTGGAGCGAATGTTAAATCTCCTTTCCCCTATCTCAGAAGTTTAAGAGACTGGTCGTTGCAGTGCTTCTGCAACACAGCACGGTTTCCAGTGAATGAGAAGGTTTTTCACGCTAAATAAGGTTCCTGAATTTTATTTCACTAGCAATTAACATATGGAATTTGTTTTTATGCATTCATATTTTTAAATTACAGGACCATACTGAAGCAAATCAATGTAATGACAATTAAAAAAAGTGATTGCAGAATTACAAAATAAGAAAGAAAATATCTAGTAGAGCAGAAAACAAATGAAAGTAGACCCGCATTTACAAGTTAATTCTTAGCTTATATTGACAATGAAGGCTTCTTCCACAGTAATTTTTGATTCAAATATTAATAAGTCAGTATGTAGAATCGCCCTCTCCCTCTGTGGATAGTATTTTAGTATATACATATTTCTTTTATAAAATAAGTATATTTTATACTCTTGATAATTTCCACATAAAACTGTATGATAGAGAACGCCACATTGAATTTGGGACTAGTTAGCAATGCTCAGGGGCGTATCCACGAGGGGGGGCACCGGGTCCGGACCTCCCAAAAATTTTGAAACTTGGCTAACATCTGTAGACTTTCCTAACGAACTATACTTGTTTAACAGAGAAACGATTGATGTAGGCTAAATATTTTATTTTACGCCTCATCATGTACTCTCTCTTTTCTTAAAAACAATCGTTCTATCATTTTTTGCTAAGAATATAGGTGACAGTAATTAAGAATTATTTATCGTCTTTTCGGATGCAGAATAAGAAAGGTATATATTGCATAGACGTATCGAACCCCTCCCAACTCACACACTGAGAAAAATCCATTATCCGGACAGCGGTATATTGTACAAATACAAGGATTCGTTATGTTTACTAAGGAAATCTGTACGGAGCGTACTTTATCCATATGCTACACAGCTACTGCCTTTAACGCGCTTGGATGTTATATCATGTCGCTGCAGGATGTCTGACATCTAACAATCTTCCGTATTTTATATGCGTATACGTATGTTAAATACTTCAGCTATATGTTATATACGTCCATCTGTGTGTGAGGTCCTGACCGCCTATAGACACCTCTTTCTTGCACCATAGATGACGTCATGAAACAACTGTCGTATGCTTGCGAGCTGGTTTATAAACGAGGTTGTTTACAAACGGAAAAGAAGAGCGGAAGGAAACAAAAGCCTGGGTAAGTGCAATAGTAAATTATCACTTTAGTTAAATATTCCATTAATTATATATTCCTTTAGTATAACTTGCTTTAATATAGTACTAAACAAGTAATGTGATTTATGACTACAATTCTTACTATTGTAACTCGTTAATGGTTGAGGAGAAAGAAATGGGTTAATCTGAATTTTGAGAAATCTTTGAATATTAATGTTTTGTAACTTTTTACATTTCAAGGTACGCAAAATGAATGTTATGTGTTTATTCTTTCCTTTTTATATGTGACGGTTTATTACTTGATGGAGATTTACTACAGGACTGCTTAACATAATTGCTAAGAAACCGTTTTCAGCGCGAACATTTTCTTGTGTAGTGAAGATTTAGGATTTAGATTTCTGGGCTTTCGGCATCAATGACCTTGTTAGCCCGTCACATGTGAGTTATGACGTCCCTCGGTGAGCACACTATCCGGGGAAAGGGAAGGAAGCAAACGGCCTGGGACCTATATGTTGGGTACAACCCGGCATTTGCCTGGTGTGAAATGAGGAAAACCCAAGAAAGCCTCATTCAGGATGTCTGGACTTAAAAGCTTTTTATACTTTTTCGACCGAGTGCCCCTACCGGAATCGAACCTGGGTCCGCTCGTACCGAAGGCGAGAGCGTTAGCAACTACGCTACGCGGAGCCACTTGTGTCTAGGAAACCTATTTTTACTAGGATATTTGCAACAAAATTTATTTCCTTTCTTTCTTTATTTTTCTTTTTCTTTTTGTTTTTTAACAATAAAACAAAACATATTTTACAGCCTCACTGAAATTTAAAAACAGCAGTCAGGGAGAGCTCACATTTAAGGTTCTTTTTGTTTTGTTTTGTTTTGTTTTGTTTTGTTTTGTTTTGTTTTGTTTTGCTTGTTATGTTCTCTAGTTAACTAATGTTTGAGTTTCTGAGAATTACATTATTATTATTATTGTTTCATAATTTTCAAACCAAAAATTAGATGTTTTTCTTTTTTTCCTTGTGTTGACGTCATTGTGGCAAGTTGGGGTGTTTGTATCGTACCTTGGCATTAATTTGGTTACTAGCACATAGTTTCAAGGTCATAAGTTGTAGGCCGCTTGAAACAGCTATTACACAGTTTGAAGAGTTAGGAGTGTCAGGCGTTTGACTTGCAGCTTTCGTTACAGCGTCTAAATTGCAGTATTGGATTGCGTCCAGCTTCTATGGCTGGTAAAGAAGTTATATCGCTTTCGTAATATGGTAAGAAATACAATGTAACAGTTAGGTATAGTATATATGACTAGTTTAATTAGTCGGAAATTACTCTGTTTCCTTGTCTTATTCTTTCGATTATGTTTAAGTACTGTGTCTTCATAGTATTGTTTCACTATTTCTAGAAGGAATTAAGTATTAACGAAGTAAAGAATAAGCAGAAGCCCACTTTGATTGACGTTTACTATTTCTCATACTTCATTGAGAATGTTTTGATCCCCAATTGCGCAAACTTCTAGTATGTGTGTGTGTTTCTTTTTGTTGTTGTTGCTTACACTGCTTTAGATATGAGCTCCTTCACCGCTAAGCGGTTAGCGTACGCGCCTTTGGTGTGGGAGACCCGCGTTCGATTCCCGGCGGGAGTGGTTCGGAGTCCATGTTAATCAGTAAGTCCCCGTCTCATACAGCCTCGTTGCAGAAAAGGATATTAAAATCAACTCAGCACTGCTTTACAGATGGAGTTGTTTGATTCAGGGTTCGAATGAAGCTTTTTACGGGAAGCAGGCACGCAGCCAAGGGGTGGGTCCAGACCCCCCCCCCTTCGGAACCAGAAATGAAAAATATTAAGGAAAGATGAAACAGAAAGAAACAGATGAATCAGCCTCAAAAATATAAAGCTACAATAAGCGTTTTGGTTACTCTTTCTTACGAGGAGCTTTGTGTGGAGGAAACGGGAGCGGATCAAGTTGAAATTGGATATTATTGTAACGGAACATTCCGAATTCCATCTAGCTCCATGTTAACCGTATGCAGCGGCGCAAATCTGTCTTCAACATTGGGAGGGACGGGTAAGACAGTTCTCATAATTTTTTTAAGGATGTTCAAAATATTTATGAAGTTGAAAAACAATGCTGCGGAGGATCAGGGGAGCAGAGTTGTCTTCAAAATTGTGAGGCGGGCAGATTTAAGGCTTATTCTGGGGTGGGGACATCAATTTCATCTTACTTTCCTTTGTGGCAATCGGACACAAATCATCACATTTCTCTCCAAAAAACGCATTTCAAATCGGATTATTGAGGGGAAAGTCCCCCCAGTTCTAAGATTGGAGGGGACATGTCCTCATCCCCCCGGGATTTGCGCCAGTAACCCTATGGACTACAAATGACGATCGATAAACCGGTTCTTTCAGATAGCCTGTCAGAACTTAAGCAATGCCCAGAATTACCAATAATATGAACCATTTTGAATTTCGCGGCAACACTAATCCATTTTATAGGATGTCTTTACTCCCGAAAGAGATCTCGTTGCTATCCTTGACGGCATTGAACTAAGATAAGAGAAATAGAAAGAAGACGAGAAGAACCGAGTTCGAATGACCTCGCAAGACTATGTCTTTGTCAATACTTTTTTCTATTCTTTTACGCAAGATTTCTTCATAATTCTTTAATTAAAATACTTACTAACATATCCTCATTTTATTGTCCTAACAAATCAATATGGATATGTTGTCAGTAAAATAGTTTAGATTGATCGAACCCCTGGTGTGATAACCACAGTATTTCGTCACGGACCTCCCGTATTGCGAAATCGTGGCTACGTGCCTGCAGGGAGGGGGCGACTTTTCAGATATACAATCCAAGCATTTTATTTCTCAGTGATGCAAGATATAATATATAGTATATAATATGTAAAATATGAAATGAGGGAAAATATTTTCCCGGCAAGGGAGAAATTCTTTGGCGAGTTGGGGAAATTACTTGACGAGAGGGAAAATCTTCATCCTCCCGTTGATTCAAATCTTGATTGAAGATCATGCGAGTAGGATTCCATATTATGCTGTAGGTGTAGGTAGTACACAGTCTTGGCGCTGAATAGGACGCTAAGCTTCAAGCCAACCACATGTCTGTAATAACCTATTGCGATTGAATGGTAATGTAACGTAATGTGCGATATGTGCATTTTCTAGATGCCATAAAATTATAATTTTAATTAAACATTCCACGATTATGTACGTCAGGTTAAAGGAGTTTGATGATTAATTGAAGTGAATAATCGAGGCAGTGATTCTCAATCTTCTTGACTTACAACACACTTTACTAAACCCCAGTGACATCGATATATTTGTTTATATTTTGGATTGCTTTCCAACAAGTCGAGCCGCGCCAAAGCTGTGTAGGCTTACTAAGTTAAGTGAACTAATCCTAATCTAAATCCATTGTTTTCGGGGGCGCAGAAATGGACAGTGACACTTCCGATACTATTTAAATCAAAATTCAGCCAAGCAACTTGGGGAGGGAAAGAGGGGAGACGGATCTTACAAATGATCGAAAATAACCGATATGAGAGAGCGTTTCGTAATAGTAAAAAAAGTGACTGACTAACGTAACATATTACTGATTTTCTTATTTTCACCCAACGAAGCAGGTAATTAACGCTAGTACTAGGTATGTGTAGACTAAATGAGGTGATTTGCTTCGTGACCCTTCGAGCAATGTACGAAGCGGATGCAAGCAGTTAATACATGGAGTTAGCTTACCTAAATTTAGATTTCGCTTTCCGAAATCTTAATGGATGTGTTAAGTGATTTCGTTACTTACATTCTCAATCTCTAAATACAAGGATTCAAAACACATTTTCGATTCCAAACTATGACTCTGCTAGACAAAGAAAGCATAGGCCAGTGTATGTTTTACTTCATTTTCATATACGTGCTCGTAGGTGTTCTCGGGGACTTGGTTTCCTCCCACTTTCTCATTTCACCAAATATTCCATAATCATTAACTTGCTTTAATCACCGACTCCCTTAGCCTAACAGCATAATCGTGGGACATTAAACTCAAAGACTTTATTTTTATTTTCAAGTAATTACTTTTCTCTCCCTTATTTATTTTAAATTTAATTTCTCTTTCAATTTCCCTCTTTTAGGAACATGAACATAATTTGCAATTCTTTCTCATTATAATAACACTATTAAAAGTCCCATATGCAGCTCACCACGTTGGAACCCAGCGGAAACAGATGAACAACGAATATTGTCGAAAATATGTATTGCTTACAGCGGCGTAGAGAGTATTACAAGATTGGGAGGGGGATGAAACTTGAAATTGCCAAGTCTTGATTTTTTCTTAAAAAAATGTCAAGTCTTGATAAAAAAAAATTGCCAAGTGTTTCGAAAATCTTACAAACCCTATGAAAAACTATTACAGCAACCTTATTTTCATATTCGTTCCATTCCATGCCTCGTCTGAGACACGAATAAGATCAGCCCTTGTTCCGCTCTCGAGTCCAATTTAACATCTAACCTCAGGATCATTATCATCATCCACGAAGCACAACTGTTAATTTGATAGCTCATGGCTATGTTAGGTAACCTCCGCCAGCTAATCTTCACGAGAACCTTTAAAGTTACAATCAGTTGTAGAAATGCATTTAAAAACGTAGAATAAGGTAGGTTATATTTACTGTTTGTGATGTAGAAGTGCCTAATTTACATATTAAACATTCAATTGAGGGGTTCAGTGAGAGACCAGGCTAACTTACATCCAGGTCAAGATTGAGATTTTGACGGAACAGCATACTAATGTCATTAATTGACTTTTGCCTCAACCACTTGTCTGTGTGGCTTGTCCTGAGACAAGGGCGGATCCAGGGAGGGTCTATCTCCCCCAAGAAGAGGAAACTTTGTGTATTTTAATATAAAATAAAACCCACCCAGAGTTGAATCTCTTAAAAGTAGCTCTATCTTGTAAGTAGTGGCATTACAACCCACCGCCCCCCAGTAGTCCATCCTGAATCCACCCCTGTTGTATACTAAGCCAAACTATGAATATCAGTCGTATCCTTTGTAACGTGCTGTTTTCATTTGTTTCCTTTTCTTTCAGAAAGTTAAAATTGTCAGTTAGCCTAGTCTCTCGCTAAACTGTCAATTGTGACAAAACACACCAATAATTGTTGATGCCAACTAAAACATACATATCCAAAGCCTACAAAATATATCACATTATTTAAGTTTTTTTCTTTCTTTTTTTTTTCAAAATTGCTTGCAATGTTTTTCTTCGTGCCAAGCATCCGAATGTCATCTTGAATTCTGACCTTCTCATTTCACTACAATTCTTTGAAGTGTAAGACTGCGCAGCTTTTTTTTTCCCTCTCTCTCGCTCTCTTCAGTCCTTCAGTCTCCCCCACTTTGATTTCATGATTTCGCACTCTGATGAAAAGTATTAAACACCAAAATGGAAAAGTACTAATATATAACCTCTCTTTTAGTAGCCCCTCCAACCACACGCCCGGGGCACGTGCCTTGCTTGCTCGCCCATAGCTCTGTGAGCTATATAAGTAAAATACAATGCACGCGCATATGTAAACTTGGTGCCAGCTTTGATTCTCGCTGAGAGAGTATACATATAATGTTGGTTCGAATTCCATCAAAACCATAGGCTCATTTTTGTGTAACCTTGGTACTGAAGAAGACAGTAGACTTCAACAAATATTCCTGTCGGGCCTCGATGGCTCAGTGGTAGAGCGTTCACCTCTGGTGTTTGGGGTCTTTGGTTTGATCCCAGCTCGCGCCAAGTAAACTTTGTGGTGGACAAACACCGTGTGAGTGGGTTTTCTCGGGGTTCTCCCGTTTCCTCCCACTTTCTTCATTCCACCATTTCATTCATTATATCATCATCAGCGTCTCCTTTAGCCTAGCCGGTATACCCGTCATTATTGATACAACTATTATATACAGGATGCATCAGAAGTCCCTTGTCATCCTTTCTGAAAACTACAGGGATGTAGTTTCATTGATTGCGAGATAAGAGATACACATTAGGCCCAGAGAGATACTTTCGGATTACATCACGCGGACGGTCGCCATCTTAGATTCGAAATTGTAATACGGACGATAAGTGGGTAGTGTGATACATGGTCATGCACTAAAATGTTCTGAGGATGTCAAATATGCAATCAGATATCATGTAACTTATTCTGGTGAAATGTTATTGGCAGTGAACCAAGTGAGACTATATGTAGTGGTATGTCATACCCTTCTGTTTTTTTTCCAGTGATAGAGACATACCGTTTCTGGTTTTTTAGTGATCAAGATATACCTTCACGGAAGAATAAATGCTAAATACCATTAATAAATCCATTTTTTATACGTATTGACGAATAGCTTTGCACATAAAAAGATTTTATTTCTTATGTAGATTCTAAGTTGACAATACTGACATTTTTACCTTTTTCTACCTTTTGTTTGTAAAATGAGGTGTTTTCAAAGAAGTTCATCTAGTTTATATTTTGATGTGCCGTATTGAATTGTTTCTTTCGTATGTATGTATGTGTCGTCTTGTCTGAATTCTTATAAGCGTCGTGTTTTGAGCATGGGCGGACTTAGGGGATTGCTGTGGGGGCAGATCTTACGGGAGTTTGAAATACCCCTCATTCGAGTGTGTGGTCCAGGAGTTTTCCCGCTGGAAATTGTTAATATTAAAAGTCGGTTTTTGAGCACTTTCGTGTATAATTCTCTGATACAAGGTAAGGGCTATTTTTATTTATTTTTTTCCAGAAAGTTGTTCACGATGGATGGATCAGTCTCTCCGTTTTTTCTCCGTAACTAAAAGAAGCTTTCCAGTGGTTTTCAGACATTATGTAAATAGAAATGCAATCTTGTAGGCTTCACACCTCACTGCATTTGAACATTTAGATAGCCGATATGTCGAGTCAAAATCGTAATAAAACACACCGCCTCTGATTTTTCCCACTTCGAACACATTTCCCTGTTATAGTCAGGGGTAAAAGCGAGGGGAAACGCGGGGGACGCAGTTCCCCACCTCGAAAAATATGTGGGGCGTCCCCCAGATCCTAAAATGGTACAATGGGCAGAGATAGGCAGGAGGAACGACGTGGAGTGATGCCGCTACCTACCGTCCCCCCACCTTTTCAGGTCCACTTTTACCCCTGGTTATAGTATATGTTCCACATGTTCCTACTGAGCAATAAACATTTGCAGAAGCTTCTTCCAATTGCTGTGGACACAAAGTAGGATATAGGGTCAAATTTGTGCACAGACGATGGCGATACTTTGTTTTAGATGATAAAAATTATGAATATTTACTGCACAAACCATAGCCTTAACTTTTCCACTTAGCTAGAAATTGAACAGCGTTAGGTCCGGTGATCGAGCAGCCATTCAACTGCCTCTCGTCGATCAACCCATGTTCTAGAGCAGCGTTTCCCAACCGGTGTGCCGCGATGAAATGAAAACAAAATTATTAATTATATAGGAACCACAATTGCAAGACAGGAAATATGTGTATTTAAATTTCACATTACTATGAACCTCTACAATGAAAAAATACTGTAATTGTAATATATTATTGTACATACATTACTACTACATAGATTGTATTTCGAAAACAGAATTTTAGTAATATTTAAAATTGTGACGTATATTAACCATGTTAATAAATTATAAGTTTCATACCGTGTTACTTATCTGTTCATTTTTAATGTTGAAAAAGTATTAATTATCATTGTTATGACCATTATTGTTTCTTTATTGTTACAGATTATTTCGTAACTTGAAATTTTAAAATATTCTATCCTTTCGACAAAGCAAACACTCATACAAATTACCGCAATTCTGTTTTAAAAGTACAAGAGATTTGTTTGTTCGTTCGTAATTTAGTGATCTTCCTTGTGAAAGGTTGGATATATTCTTCGAAAAAGAAAGTGTATTTTTTAAAAGACTGAGTTCTATATTTCATTGGAATTGTTTTCTATTTTTTAATTTGAATGAAAAGTAAGTATAATGATTTACGATGGAGGAAAACCAGTGATCGAGCTTTATTCTTTGTGAGAAGGAAGTCAGTAATCAAAGAAAACAAATACGACGGTATTTTCTATTTACAAATAATAATAATAATAATAATAATAATAATAATAATAATAATAATAATAATAATAATAATAATCATCATCATCATCACACCTATGAGTGTGCCGCGAGAATTCAAGTTAGACCCGTAGTGTGCCGCAAGTTGAAAAAGGTTGGGAAACGCTGTTCTAGAGAATTGTTCAAGTAGTGACGCAATACGAATCCATAATGAAGAAAGCGCCATGGTGTTGAAAAAACTGCGAGAATGTACCATCCTCGGGCATCGCAGCTCGCAATATCTATCCCTGTACGAGCGTGAGGTATTATTCCGCAGTTATTTTTATGGAATGAAAAAGTGACTGATTAGACGTATTCCTCATTTGTCTGCCAACACCATAATTAATTTTCTTTGCGCTGGTCATGTTGGAGGGGTCTTGCACGCGGGGTTGTCAGGTGACCAATTGTGCATGTTCTGCCTATTAACCTTCCCATTTACGTAGAGGTCAGCTTCATCTGAAAAGAGTATTTGCATAAAAATGTTAACCATAATTACTCACTGCACTTGGCGATCAACATCGTTCTTGTGGAGATGTTGCTTCATTTGCACCTTGTACGGATGCACTTATACACGCGCAGACCCTATGACTCAACCCACATTGCATTAATAAATGACGTGTGCTCCTCTGGGGCCACATCGAGAAAGAAGTCAGCACTGCCGTAGGCGTTGCTTCATCTGTAGCTGTCTACGATCGTCCGCTACGACGTATGTCCACGAATGTGCCCGTCTCCTCAAATTTAGTTAATTACTGTGACACTGCAACATGTAACACAGTCACATTGTGGATGATTCTGTTTGCAATCGGTAACCACTGTACAGGCACTCCTCCCGCTCCACAGTTTGAATATTTCGATGCATTCCTCACGTGCTAACGGTATGGTTCTACATCTAGAAGAAAGAGGTAAATACAACGTTCAATTGGCAATAACTTTTCACCAAATTAAGCTCCATGGAATCTGATTGCATATTTGACATACTGAGAAAATTCTAGCCCGTGGCCATATATATATCACATTACCCACCAGTTTATAACAAACAAATTTAATCCAAAATGGCGGCCGTCTGTGAGAGTATTCCCAAACGGCTTAATGTGTATTACCCATCTCACATTCAATTAAACTACACCCGTGTAGAATTTAGAAAGGAACTTCGTATGATGTATACAGGGTGTTTCGAAAGTCCTCTGACAGAGTTACAACAAAACGTAAGAGGAAAAACCATTTCTAAATATGTTGTTTTCAATCTAAAGTGAACATAATTTAAAAATCGGAGGAGCCGTTTGGGCTGTACTCTTTATGCACCCAATGTGGAATGAAAATGCAATGTTACCATTTACCTGGACCCACAACATATGTGAATGAAGTTACTGTTTGAAATGGGGGCTAGCCATCGACATGTTAGCGTAAAAATCAGTAACTTCATTCACTTATGTTGTGGGTCCAGGTAAATGGCAACGTTGCATTTTCATTTAACATTGGACGCATAAAGAGTATACAGCCAAACGGCTCATCCGATTTTGAAAATTCCTTCAACTTACATTGGAAACATCATATTTGGAGACGGTTTCCCAATTACATTTTGTTGTAACTCTGATAATAATCGAGTCAGGGGACTTTTGAGACACCCTATATATCTTATGGAATATATGTTTGATGTCCCTATAACTGTAGTATAATTTAGTTTGTTTAAATTTACAAGTTATTACAAGTAGATTCTGACTTACATGCGTAAGAGTTTGTATGTAACTAACTAATGAATTCTATTTCATGAAATTTACATTGAAATATTTAACACAAAATCTTTTATATTCATGCTTAACTTAGTGACTTTGCTTTGGACTGCAACTGATTATTGTACCCCATTATAGCTTGAGAAGAAAACCGATGTCCGAATCTTCATTTGGAGAAACCAAAGAACTATTGGAATGCTGAGGATTGCAATCATTAATTTCTACACTTCAAGGTGCGTAAATTATATCTAGGTATATTCTGTGTTTATTGTTATAATTACTATTACTATTATTGGGTTTAGAATCAATCAAGTACTTCATGATATTTTAGAGGGATCAAGATGGCTGCCAGATAGATAAATATTTGAGCGTCAGGCCCTTATTTCTTTTCAATTTTATATTTAATCAATGTCTATCCCCCCCCCCTCATTATTCCACCAAATCGTATTCCAGGATCATCAATTTTCAATACTCATTTGTGACTGTCAGCATACATAGCATAACCGTAGGACGTAAAACAAAGATTTATTTTTATTTTTCGTTTTCATGTCTTTTCTCCATAGCTGTGAAAAATAACGCCTTCAACATCATAAATTTGTATGCTACTTGCCTGCTTTCGAGCACAGTAATCAACTATTTGGACATTACGAAGCAAAGCAGGTCTACGTTGCAGTTAGCATAGTTTTGAAAGGATGTGACATAATGATATTGGTGTTGCGATGTTGAGCCTAAACAGTGCAAGTAAATAAATCTGTAACAATTGTATTGGTGTTTAGCTTACATGTCCTCCAGACGGGCCATTTTTTTTTTTTTTTTTTTTTTACATCTTGTTACTTCTACTCTATATGAGGGGTCGCGGTGGCTCAGTGGTGGAGCGTTCACCTCTCCTGCGTGGAGTTCCTGGATCGATCCCAGCACGTGCCAAATGGGCTTTGTGTTGGACAAACACTGTGTGTGGTTTCCTCGGGGTTTTCCCGTTTTCTCTCACAGTTTTCATTCTACTATTTCATTCATTCTCATGATTATAGTCTCCTTTAGCATACCGGCAAAAGCGTGGAACGTAAAACTCAAAGATTTCATTTCATATAAACTTTGGTGCAAAGTAACCCCATAGATGAAGATATTTTGCACCACATACAAAAAAGTATGTTCAACATACTAACATAATGTTTGCAATGTTTTCTCTCCTGTATTTATACATTTCACTTTTTACACAAAACTGCATGTGTAACGAATTTTTGTTACGAAATTCGAGACGAGACATAGCTCTTCCAATAGAAACAGATACAGTTTTCGAGACGAGACAACTTTCGCAACACCTTTGCGAGAGGTGACAGTCTCAAATCATTTCTCGTGCGTCCCCTAGCCCATATCGTGCGTTATCAAAAAGCATGTTAATGAAAAATAACAACATGTAAATACAATATAGGTAGTTAAAAACATTTTTGTTTTCATTCTTCAGTAATGCATTATTATTAACCGCAGTATTTTATAGTCCATTTTTAATCTTAAGGTGATATATAATTAAGTTTTGAATTCGGTTAACTTATTTTGTTTCTCAAATTGTATTAAAAATGTATGTACAAACATGTTTATTTTCATTCTTGAGTGCTTAAAGTCACTATAGTTATTAAACATAGTAATTAATATTGTACTCTTAACGTTAAAATAATATACAGTTAACTTTTGAATTCAGTTAACATTTTTCTTACTGAAATTGCTTTAAAAAGTATGTAAAAACTTTTTTATTTTCTTTCTTGAGTGCCAAAAGTGATGCACAGTTATTAAGATTAGTACTTTATACTCTATTCTTAATTTTAAACTGATAAACAGTGCGTTTCTGAATAAATTATGTCAAGTTATTTGAGTGACGAACACTGGTACAAAACCCTAACTACCACTGGAACATTTCGATTTTGAGATGACTACTACCGGTGCAATACAAGGGATTTTAAAATATTGTTTTTCCTTCAACGGCTATTCGATTTTGAATTCTGACTACATGGTCATATATAGGAAGGATCAGTGTCTCTTTCCAACTATGGTACAGCTCCGACCGATTCACGGTGCTCACAGAAGAGACAAAAGAGTATGTTTTCAACCTTAAAGTAACGACCACTGGTGTTTTTGCCCTGGTATGCAAAAGTAAGTGGGTACCCCAATGGGATAGAGGGGTACTATGCGGTACCTAATTTCTGCATTTTAGATATATGGAAATACATGTGTCTAAAATGTAAAGAACTGATATTTGTTTACCGAAAACTGCAACTCGGTAAGCCTTACGGATACCGAGATATGGGAAAATAAAGAGCGACACGATATGTATGTGGGGCTTGCATACTTGAAGGTACAATTTGGAAAATGAATTCAAATATGACTAACGGCTATCAAGATATTGTCAAATAAAGAGAGGACCAATACAGGTATGGGATTTTCGTATTAGATGATAAAATTTCCGAAACCGGTCATGGAAAGTTAATAAACACCAGTAGCAATTCCATCTTCAAGTAATTAGATATTTCCATGGGGTGTTAGAACATCTTACAGTCTACCAAGATTAAATTTTAAAAGCTTTTGAAAATATAGCTTGACATTTGTAAAGAGTATTAGAAATATGTATTTACCTAAAACTTGCAGCTAGTACATCTAACATATAGAGAAACACCGTGAAATAAAAGAGTATGAGATGTTGAAACTTCGGAAAAATTATTGGTCCCAACAAAATTAAATAAGATGGTATTTCTATGGGTTAAGTGAGTACCTCAGTACAATTTCGATGGAAAGATTAGTTTTAGGTTTTCTTCAGGCAGTTCCAAAGGTTCATCGAGCTGTGTAAAAGAGTGAAAATTCCCTGTGAATATCTAATATAGTAACCAAAATATAACGAGTCATTTATTTTATGACGTAAAAATAGAGATCTTTAAGGATTTGTACTTCTGGGTCTTTGCTATAAGAAAGAAATTCAAAAACCTACTGTATATACCTTAATATACAATTAAATCAGTGAGGACACAGTAACTTAGTGGTGGGGTGTGTACCTAGTATGTTTTGCAGAAACTACACTGGAGTATTCTCTTAATCCACAGAGATACGATCACACTTAACTGCCCATTTAATTTTAAAATGAAATTAAGGCAAGTGAATGTTGATGATAGAATTGATGGAGTGTAAAGGTGGGAGGAAACGGGAGTACCCCGAGAATACCCACGAATACAATGTCGACTACAAACTGACTTGGACACGGATCAAACCAGGGACCCAATACACCAAAGGTACGCACTCTACCACTAAGCCACCGTGCCTCCACCCATTTAATTGTCTATTAAGGTATATACGGTAGTTTTCTGAAATTTCTTCTTCTTACAGCAAAGACTCAACAGTACAAATCCATGTGGGTCTCCATTTTTACGACGTCGTAAAATACATAATTACTTATATCTCGGTCGCTATATTAGATATTGACAAAGAATTTTCATTCTTTTTGTACGCTAGGAATTATCACGCTTGGATTTACCCGAAGAAAACTTCGAGCTGAATTAATCTTTCGATCGGAATTGCCCTGACGAGTGTGAGGTACTCACTTCACCCATATAAGTACCATCTTATTTAACTTTTATTAAGATCAAAAGTTGTTTTATGAAATTTCAAGATCTAAAACTCTTTTATTTCACGGTCTCTCTCTAGCTGTAAGATGTACTGGCTGGAAGTTTTGGGTAACTCTATTCTCTTTTCTAATACTCTTTACAAATGTCAAATTATATTTTCCAAAGCTTTTAAAACTTAATCTTTTTAGACCTATGATGTTCTAAAACCCCATGAAAATACCCAGTTACTTTAGGATGAAATTGCTACTGGTGCTTATTCAGATTTCATGATCGGTTTCGGAAATTTTACCACCTAACACGAAAACCCCATAACTGTGTGGGTCCTCCCTTTATTTGACAATATCTTGATAGTCATTAGTCATATTTTCATTAATTTTCTAAACTACTGTCAAGTATGGAAGCCCCACATACCTATGGTGTTCCTATTTATTTCACCATATTTCGGTAACTGTTAAACGTACCGACTTGCGGTTTCGGTAAACACACACCTGTAACGTTCTTTATAAGTTTATTAAGATATATTTTAGAATGTTTAGAAATGGGAGGTCTGCGAATGCCATAGTACCCGAAAACCCCCATAAGGACGTGTGTGTAGTGTATTGAATTGAAACTACTTTTGAGGTTGTTGTTAGCCCTCAGTAATTACGTTTTCGAAACTGCACAATCTAGTACGCAAAACTCACACTTCTATGGTGTTATCCTTTATTTTCCCATACCTCGGTATTCATAAGGCTTACCGAGTTGCGGTTTTCTGTACTAAACAGATATCAGTTCTTTACATTTTAGAGACATATATTTCCACATATCTAAAAATGCAGACATATTAGGTATCCCATGGTACCTCGAACGCCAGTGGGTACCCACTTACTTTTGCATAGTAATACATTTCGAGTTGTTCAGCATCAACAAACACTTTTTTTTAATTCATCATTTTTCTACCAGAAACCCAAAAGTCCATACCTGACCGAACAGATTTTGTCCATTTAATCTAAAAAATGTTAAATATTTTAAAATGTAACATTTTAAATATTTTTGGATTTTTGTTTCAGGTATTTCATGCATCAAAACAAAACCAGGATTCTGCATGAAAGACAGCGAAAAGAAGCAGTGTAATTTGTGGCTAAAAGCACGTCCTTTCTGAAGACAGACCCGATTGTATTTACATTCTTTTGTACAAATATGTAACCTTAATAAATATACTGCTCCGCAAATTATTTCTTTCTTCCATAAATTAGAATAAATGTATGTCTGTTTAAAGAAAATGTTTGTTAGCGTTAAGTCCTTTCAACTCTTTTTCTCTGTAAATAAGAAATTATACCTTGCAACATTTTTTTTTATCATTGTGCAATTCCGATTGGATAAAGTAAATCTGCACGAAGCACTATTATTTCAGTCATACATTAATAACTAATGTATTGTTCTGTGAATAAGGCAATGGTATAGTGAATATGTTTTAACATAAAATCTGTAACTCAGCTTTTCAGTAGTCAACTTTATTGAGAACCTGAAGAAAGAAAGAAAAAATGTTGGACTTAACGAATTTCAAAATTATTTTTGTTCGAATTCTGTACTAATCCAAATTATCCAGAGAAATCATTTATGTTGCTCTCTACAGATGTATCCTTTCTCCAAATCGTATGAAAAGGAGACTTCATACATCGCTATATTTTGTATGTACTATGTTTCGTATTTATTTAATCACTTTGTACCTTTCTCTAGTGTTGACAAGGCCACAAGTGTCAATCGAATAATTTAGTGTTTCACTCATGTAACCTTGTGACTAACGTACGTCCTGTCGGTATATATGTTACTGGGTTCGATTAGCGACAAACAATTTTTAGTGTTAAACAAATACAAAAATCTACACGCAATGAGATACGATGATCTTTGCCTCATAGACAATACCAAGCAACTAACGGTACTGAGTGTGGTTGAGTTTACTAGTGGTATTATCTGGCTAAAATCAATGTTCCGAGAGCTATACTTCTTTTTGTGCTCTGAATGCAAACTTTGATATAACCGTTTTAAATTATTGTACATCTATCTATCTATCTATATCTATCTATCTATCTATATATGTATATAATTGTAAACTAGAAACTTCCGAGTAATTCTGAGAATCATCGCTCTTTCTTTAAATAATGTATGAGACTATTACACTGCTCGTTACTTAAAATGTTGAACTAAGAAGGATACATCCAGGAAAGTCCAAATTTGCAGAATGTGTAGAGCAGGGAAGGATAAATATGTTTGGTCGATGGCTGCACAGCTTCTTATACCTGTGAACTCCGCCAGCTACAGTTGATGAGCTGTGGCATTGGATCGTAAGACGCATGGCTTACCATACCAGAAGAGAACATCCTCTCGATGTCTCGCTGTGTTACAGTCGTTCTGGTTGTCAATGTTGGGTCAGTTCTGCTCTGCTATCACCACGTTGTCACACAGCGAATACAGCGGTAAGTTTAACCCTTAACGTACCAAGCCTAAGTCGTCAAAGTTGTTTACCAAGCTGGAGTCTTCTGGGGACCCCAAGTATTATTTTAATTTCTCAACATAGTATTGCAGAGGGTACTCCAACTATTATTTTTTGGATGTCTAGAAGCATACTTAAGTTAAATGAACATTGTTGACGTCAAATATTATGTATATTTGAACACTATTCAGTTCTTCATACAATTTCATACTTTTGTGTTCGTAAATCTGAAACACAGGTTTAACAATGGAGTTTTTACATTTTGAAGTGTGTTTTTATTTTTTGTATTTTTTAAAGAAACGCATCGTTGATCTAATCATGTAATTGATATCTCAAAGGGTTGCAGAATACATATAAAAATCGAGAATAAATTGATTCTTATAATTGCGGCAGTATCACCAAATATTACTCTCTGGGGACCCTAGAGTACCCCGCTTGGTATGTTAAGGGTTAAGCATATTCGACACTTACTATTAGATATCGGCTTGGGAACTTTGGCGTAGCTACCCTGTCTCCTTGAAGTTGCATTTTTAATGGCGAGTACTGTTTAGGAATCATCTTGTGAGGGAAAACTTTTTCAGCTGACACCATGTTTTTAATTATAGCGTCATTTAAAAAATAACTTATCTGTTAATTAAAATGTGCAGAGAAGTTATTTCTGGAAAATCCTATTCACGCCTCTTGTGGTAACAACTTCTGCATTTTGGAAGAGGATATTATTAAGGAAAAGAATGAGGTAAAGTCGTCTTTATATAGTACACACGGAAAAGAAAGTATTTGACAGTTGACAAATTTTCTTTTGCCAATAGCTCGGCAACAAATTAATTAATTTGGATCTTTTTGTTGTTATTCTTCGAATAGTTATAACTTGACAACCTGCCAAAGTCGGTACTCTGATAGGTTAATTTATTGTTGAGTTTTTAGGAAAACAAATTTTGTCAACTGAAGAATATTTTCTTTCGTGACTGTACAAGCAATGGATGATAACGGCTTAATAAATGACTGTACGTAAGTCTTTTTTGAGTTTGAACATAGGATTGTACATGGTTGTGCATTTTGCATTATTATTGAAGTGCTGCAACTAAGTTATTGCAAAAGGTATGATAAATTCTTACAGTAATATTGTCACATATTGATTTACTCTGTATGAAAACTAAAATAGTTTAACATGTGGTTACCCTCCTTTGTGCCAATAATTTTAAAATTAACTCTTGTGCCACTTTTCAACACTTGGCTTTGCAGTAGCTTTCCAAAGAATTAGCAGGAAGTCCAAACTTACACCCTGCAGATAAATACATTTCTCTGGACAGTTTCACTGCTCCAAACTAAGATTGAAAAGTGTAGTATTTTTAATTTTATTATTATTGGCACAAAGGAGATCAACCATATTTTAAGCTATTTTTGTTTCCATACAGAGAAAAACAATATGTGGCAACATTACAGTAAGAATGTATCATGCATTTCTCAGTATGTTGCAGCACTTCAATAATGGTGCACTATACGTACAATGTAGATCCTGAATATGTCCAATTCATATATTACAACAAGGCAATACGTATGCGATACAGGTAAAATCCGTATATTTCATATGGACAATCTATAAGCTACATACATCCAATCCATACATTACATATGGCCAGCCTGTACGCGACATACGTGTAATCTATATGCCGCATGCAGCCAGTCTGTAAGCTGCATATGTGCACTCTGTATGGTGCATACGGATATTCTGTATGCTGTATCGGGACAAGCTGTGTGCGACATAAGGAAAATCTGTATAATACATAGGTACAATACGTACACTGTATCTAGTCTTACGTACGGGGCACAAGTACAATATAGATGCTGTCTCGGGGTTGAACGCAAGAAACACACGTACAGAACGTATATTGCATACTTCTTGAAATTATGCTCCGTCCTGATAGTCAGTGAGTGTCGTCATTATTAACCCACATGCTACATACGATCCTGACGTCACAAAGCTAGATATTACCTCCGTATATACTTGTTACTGTAGATGACGTCACGCGAATGACGTCATTGCACTTATGTAGACAGTACGTATAATACATACTTTTTCAGCTATACGTTTCTCTGCAGGATGCTATATACGGTTGTACGTTAAGTCCAGAAACTACAGGAATTACGAATGTAACCTACGTTTTTAAGTATGCCACCTACATTTTTTTTTCTCAGTGCATTTCTGGATGTAGTACTGGCAGTGCTGTTTGTTTTGATGTTCTTAGACTTTTACCTTCTGTTAGGTATACATGCTGATATTACATCTGGCGGGTTTCGAGGTTTCCTTTCCAGAACATATCACATTGATAAGCATTGTTTCGCCTCATGTGGAAGTATATTGTTTTCATCGTGCATTGCGTAACAACCAAGACGGATGATTTGGAATGTTGTTTTTTTCTTTTACGCACATATGTGTGTGTTGATGTATTAATATGTGACATTCGGAATTCATATACCAGTACCTCTTTCGTATCAACTGTTTTGGTTTTTAATTATTAGATTTAATTTTATTGTGTGTGCTTTAATTCTGTAAATAACCTACAAGCTCTGAATGAATTGTATACCGTGACTTCTGTAAATAACTTACAAAAAAACATTGACCAGCTTTCAACTGAGGAAAAACTTGCAATTAAGGCTTAGACAAAACAAGCAAAGGACAATTCAGGAGAGTGTTTGAAAAAAAATCAGTTTAAATTTACAGGATGTTTTATGGCAGTAATGTTGTTGGCACTAGATACATTTCCTCAATTTATTTTAAATTTTCCTGGATAAACTGTGAATAAAGTATGTTCAATAGGCATTTTTATAACACTAATCTCTGTTACGAACTCTCTTCAGTCAACGCTGAAGAGGGATTCGGATCACTGTCAGGGACTGAGTTTGCTAGAATGAATCGTTCGCAATAATCTAGAAAAAAAATATTTAGTGAATCTACAAAGCTTCTGAAAAAATATTAACTGTACCTATGGCGTCAGCAAAAGACGAAAAGTATTTTTTTACATGAAAAAGAATTGACACTTTCAAGGAATTGAATGTCCCAAGAAAAGTTATCACAATTGGTTATGCTTTCCATCGAAAAAGACCTGACAATAAGAATACCAGGGTTCAACCAGCATGTATTAGACAGATTTGCTCCAATCAAAGAGAGGAGAATGAACTTACTAATTAATTAAGGTGATTAATCGAATAAAATGTTCTGCATTTTTTTATTTTTTAAAAACAGAATTTTATTTAATTTCACATGTCACATAGCATTTGCATCTAAAGTTATGCTGATTAGTCAGTGAGTCCACTTTATATTTTCTGTCTCTTATCGTTCATACTGCAACATCCGAAACCACAATCCACGGGTCGCCACTGCATGTCACTCCTTTTAATTCCCATCTCTTGGGATCTTACTCCCACATTTTTTTTTTCAGATTGAAAGTCATATGTCTATCAAATTTGGTTAAAACTGATTACATCCAAATATATATAGGTGTGCGAGTTTCGTCTTCGGCGTTGCCCCTGTAAATTCCCAATCCAGCTGTCATGTCTGTTCATGCCTTAACTTGGGATTAAATATCATAACGATTATAACCTAACAGTTTGACAGATTCAAACTATGGATTCCACACTAATTTCAGTCATTTGAGACATTTTACTTTTCACCATTTCTCACCCTCTATGACAATAAGTGTTGAATTTGGACTTTAACTCTATCAAAAGTGTAATTATTAATCTCAGTGACATTGAGAACTGTGGATTCGACACTAATATTGGTCGTTTTCGAATATTTTTACGTCTCAATTCTTTCCCAGCACCCTTGGAATGCTAATAAGGGTTAAACATACACCGTAGACTTGAATGGTATGGGCAGTGTCGCTAATCAACTTAGGTACTCCGAAAACTATGGGTTCGATACTAATATAGGTCATTTTTGATTGCTTTTTTTTTCGTCTCACCATTCCTTTCCCAAAGGAACAATGGAAGCCAAACTTTTCGATTCCAGGCGGGGGCTCATGTGGTTCGGATTCCACGTTAACCAGTAGGTTTCGTCTCATATAGCCTCGCTGCTGAAAGGGACGTTGAATTCGAAATCAACTCTATGGAAACCAAACTTGAAATTAAATGGGATCTGGAATGTCATTCTTTACTAAAACGACCCCGGAAAGTATGGACTCTATACTGTCTGTCCTTTTCGATCACTTTATATATTAAGCCTTAACCCCTTCCATTTTCCCTAGTCTACTAGAGGGGCTTGCCCCTACTGGAGGCTAAACTTGAATTTGAAGATAATCGGAATTGCCGCTAATCAACTTAGGGATTCGACAACTATGAATTCGACACTGATATCGGCCATTTTCAATTATTTTTACATTCACTATTTTGCCCCCAATTGTGCTAATAGGGGCTGAACTTGAACTTAAATGGCATCTGGAGTGTCATTTTTACCTAAGCAATCCCGAAAAAAATGATGAACTCGCCACTAATATCGGTTTTTATCATTTTTGTCTGCCCCTCTCACTTTCCTCTAGGAATGCTAGGAATGTCTTACTCCAATTTGGAGCTGACCTTAGACTTAAAGAGCACCAAAACTGTCACCAATCAACTTAGAAACTTGAAAACATAGATTCGATACTAATATCGGGCATTTGCAATTATCTTTACATGTAACCATTTGCCCCTCAGGAATAATAATGGGGGATAAATTTGGATCTAAAGTATCGAAAGTGTCCCTGTTCATTTCAGCGACCCCGAAAACTATGTTTTCGATACTAATACAGGTCGTTTTCGAGCATTTGTATATGTTTCTCCTTTCTACTGTCCTCCTAGGTGTGCTAGGGGGTGTCTTACCCCGACAGTAAGGGGATCTTCTTTCCGAGCGATAAGTAATATATGTTCCAAATTTGGTTAAAAATACTCAAGATGTTCTACCTAGATATAGTTACGCGGAAACACAACACATATAGATACATACATATATAGATACATTTTTATATGTATGAAAGATTTTAATTACATGCACATTGTGGAAGACACCCCCCAGCAAACCTCTTACTACTACAGAAAGAAAAATGCTCAAACTTCTTAATACCTAGGTAGAAAGTTAACAAAATGCCCAGTTGTCTGCAACCATCAAACATTTGTGAGGGGTTTTAAGTTGTACTGTGAACAACAGGCGTTCGAGAATTATTTCTAAATAATTAATTTTATTAATATGGTAAAATGATAAGTTTCAGTGAAAATCATGTGAAAATATTGTTTTGTTATCGTTTAAGTATCTATACAAAATTTCAAGGCTGTAGCTAGTATGCAAATGGATTTATATCCAAGATTTAGCTCTTACAAATACAGTTCAAATCAAATAAAGCATTGTAAAAATGAAAAGAACAGAAAGAAAAAAATTCGATTCGTCATGGTTAGCACTTGCATTTTTTCAAGTGGCAATTGTTTGTCCCTTTCGATTACCGGTTGTATGGCAATAAATATTTATTACAACATTAGTTCTCTTCTTCACTATTGAAATATTGGATGATATTCCTCATATTAATTTTCATTTTCTTGTGCCTATACTTTTCTATTTTGTTCTATTGTTATATTATTTCTTAGTGTTACACTTCATTTACTCCATTGGAGTTAATCTTCTCTGTTCAGTACAACGCTATTTATGATCTGGATTATGAAGTTATGGTTAAATAAAAGGATAAGTTACGATTTAACGTTATCGAAGAGTTGAGTTAATTTTGAGTTTATCGTCCCTTTCAGCAGCGAAGCTATATGAGACGTGGCCTATTGATTAACGTGGAATCCGAGCCATATGAGATCCCTTCGGGAATCAAACCCGGGTCTCCCACGCCAAACGCGCGTACGCTAACCGCTTAGCCACGAAGGAGATCAACATTATCGAAGAATATATAATCCTCTTTTCATACTTACGTATTCTCCTTAGCAAATACCGTATGCATGCGGGAAATTTCGTATAGTTATTTTCGAGTTTGTAAAAGGTGAGAAGTGGTACTCTGAATCAGAAACGGTAGCATTATTTTATCCAAGCAAAGTCGCGAACATACACGCCTTGATATATATATAAAATATTTCATGTAAAACAATTAATATTGACCCACATTGAAGAAGTTTATAACTAACTAACTAACTAACTCTATGGCCTATGGGACCCGGAGGTTCAATGCGTTCACAAAAGCTCTCCACTGACTTCTATCCTTAGCTAACTGCATCCAGTTTCTACTTTGTATTCCAATCTCTGAGAGATCCATCTTAATATTGTCCTCCCATCTGCGCCTAGGTCTTCCTAATGGTCGTTTTCCGATTGGTCTTCCTGTCAAGACTTTGAAAGCGTTTCTACTTTCTTCCATTCTAGCTACATGACCCGCCCATCTAAGCCTCCTAGACTTCACGACCCTAACAATGTTGGGTAAACCATTTAATTATGTAGTTCTTCGTTATGAAGTTTCCGCCATTCCCCATTCCCATTCCTCTTGGGTCCGAATATTCGTCTCAGGATCTTGTTCTCAAATACTTTCAGTCTATGTTCTTCCTTCAGAGACCATGTTTCGCAGCCATACAGAACAACAGGCATGATTACCGTTTTGTATATTTTAAGCTTCAAATTTCTCGACAGAATTCGCGACGACAAGAGATTTTGAACCGAATAGTAACACGAATTCCCTGCTTTTAGTCGACATTTAATTTCTCCGTGAATATGATTTTCGTCTGTTAATATTGATCCTAGGTATTTGAAACTATCCACTTTATCAAAAGTATTATTTAATATTTTAACGCATTCATAGTTAGCTGTATTCCGGTCCCGACGCACTTCCATGTATTTAGTTTTATCTGCATTTACTTCTAAACCCATGTCCCTGCAAGCGTTGAAGTTTATAACTATAGTAAATATATTAAATATTGTAGTGGGTAAGTAAGTAAATCTAATGTGTTTTGGTGTGTATTTCGAAGAACCCAACCCCTTCCGAGAATTCAGCGGGGTTAATTGTATCTCTTGCTCTCCATGCTCTGAATCAATAAGATATTAAATATTTTTGCAATTATTGATTCAAACATTTGTTTCATTACCTTAATAATTCACTTAAATCTTAAAATATTCCTGCTCAGTGGATGAAATTACTTTTACAGAAGCAAATTAATCGAAAATAATATTCAAATTATTAACTTTAGTCTACAAAAAAGAACCAAAGGACTTCCTAGTTTTCGGTTTATTTGTTTATTTGTTTGATTGTACATTGAAGTTTAGAGTATCTTTTTATCAACAAAATTATATGAGATCTTTATCCACAGTTTGAGGTGGAGTCAGAACCACCGTAATGCGTTCAATGCTCTTCTACCCGGAATCGAATCCTGGACCTTGTGCACCAATGGCCGTACTAACCGGTGGACTATCGAGGAAGGCTCCCAGTTCTTGCTACATTTTTTAGATATATTCCAATAGACACTTTATGAACATTGTTTCACTCTTTTCACTTGCTTAAATTTCGAATTCTGATATCTAAGATACCATTCACTGCCTATGCTCATTACAAGTCATCTACTGTACCCTGTTAAAGGATAATTTGAAGTTGCCAACACTGCTTGTGAATAAGGAATGTATGAAATGTTAGTGGACTGACTCGCAACTTTCACACCTTGAGCAGTGCTCATCTCCACTACTATGTACGTGCCCCTCTTGAATGTAATGGAGAACCACACCTTTGTGAAATATTTATCAAAGATCCCAACCGCTCCCTGCCTCTTTCAAATTCAACACAAAATGTGTATACAAAGTACTCTGGACAGAATCCTGTGAAAAAATGCGCACAACATAACATTGCGCACTACGTTTTCCAAACTTAAAATCAACATTAGACCTCGATTTGGAAAAACATATTTTTCTTCGTCGTGTCTTCTGTGACAATGCGTTTGAAAGACGAGCCTGGGATTCCAAGGGGAAGATCGCTACACAAGTGGCTTGAACAGTGGAAGGTGTTGGCTCACCGGGAGGAAACATTTCAGCTTCCAACCAACTTACCCTTACGAAAGCAAACACAAGGGCTACAAGGGAAATTTGAGTTCGTTCACCCGTCCACAGTCAAGGTGACAATAATGGAGAATTTACAAAGCACAAATAAATATACTCAACAAACTATTCTTTCTCTTATATATTATAAGTGAGAATACCCAAAAATAGTAAAATTTCTCTTAAACGGAAATATGACAAATAATTTCTAACTGTTCTTTAGATCTATGATACTTTATTTTATTTTATACAATATGTAAGACGTGTTTGTAATTAATATTATTTTGTTCGGAATTGCATTTGCGTTTCCTTTCACTGTGGGATATTGTTTAAAAAATAATAATTTAATTCAAGTCTAAGCAAATTTTTAAGAGAATCTAACCATCTGTATGAAATAGGCCTATGTTTAAACAAATAAGGTATGTTTATCAATTTACACATTGATGTGGTGGAGGGACAGATACAACAAAATGCACTTCAGCAGATTATTTAAATGGGTAAATCTGTAATATTTACAAAGGAACCCAAAGATAAAGGACTTTTTAGGTTTTACCTTGGTGAAGATAAAAGACATTTGTCATAAGTAGTGAAAATAAAATTTTTAGTTTCAATCATTAGCTTTTGCTCATCTACAGAAATGTATTACTTAATAATGTAATAAATTTTCTTTCATTTTTAAAAACAAAACAGCAATTTCAGATAATTTTCATACTCCTTCCAGCAGGCACGTAGCCAGGATTTCGTGAAGGGGGGGGGTCCGTGACATGAAATACTGAGTCATCACAAAAGGGGCTCGATCACTCTAAACAATTTTACTGGAAAATATATTGGTTCGTTTAGCCAGGATTTCGTAACGGGGGGGGGGGGAGGGTGACATGAAATTCTGAAGGCCCAGGAGCTCGATCAATCTAAACTACTTTACTATCAACATATATTGGTTTGTTAGGACAATAAAATGAGGATATGTTGGCAAGTATTTTAATAACAAACTATGAAGAAATTTCGAGCAAAATAATAAAAAAAAAGCATTGAAAAAGATTTCGCAATATTTACGTCCTTCTCCTGTTTATTCAAATATAACAATTTTCCTTTCGTTATGACCTCAATTATTATAAGAAGTACAACTGAATACTGTCTTGTAAACTATCTTCTAATATAAGTAAAATAAAGAGTCTGTGTGTTCGGCTGTCTGTGCGGCCTGGGGACCAGACGAGTGGACCGAGAGTTACCAAATTTTGGTCAGGGGTGCCTTGGCCCAGGATCCAGATCACGACGAAGCTTTTTTCAAATTTTGAAACAGTGGAGTCTCAGAGGGGCGTTTACCGGAACCGGCTTGGGAACCAGACAAATTGACCGAGAGTTACCAAATTTTAATCACGAATACCTTGGTCCAGGCTCCAGACCAGAGTTAAACGTTTTGTCGAAATTCGAACCAGGGGGGTCACAAAGGGGCGTTTACCGGGACATGTAAAAGTAGTAGAAAATGATCGATATTTATTTATTTACCAATCACCAGATACAGCTCAGAGTCCATTTTTACATTGAATATCAAACAACATTAACAATGGAAAGGATTTGGAAAGGTATCGCCCAGGACCTGTTTAGTAGGTGCCATCCCGGCATTTCTAGTAGGACTGAGGAAAACCCTGGAAAACCTCAGTCAGGATGGTAGGCAGCGGGATTCGAAGCCACGACCTCCCGGATGCGAAGCCAACGCTCTACCACTTGAGCTATTAGTGTCGAATTCATATTTTCGCGGTCGCTGAAATCAATGGTGAAACTCCAGTCGCATTAACTTCCAAATTCACGCTATTCGGCTCCAGGTCGGTGATCACCGAAATGGGGGTGAGATACCAAGACATATAAAAGTAATCCGAAATGACCGATATTAGTGTCAAATCCATAGTTTTCGCGGTCGCTGAAATCAATGGTGACACTTCCGTTAGCGGTGACTTGCAAGTATGTGGGCCGGGAGTCAGCGGGGGGTGGATACCGAGACATGTAAAAAATAGCCCAAAATGACCGATATTAGTATCAAATCCATAGTTTTCGCGGTCGCTGAGATCAATGGTGATACTCCCACAGGCGTTGACTTCCAAATACAGCCCCTGTGCGAGGCATGTGTATATTCAACTAGTTTAACAATATATGCGTTCCTTTCTCTGTTGAATCAAATGCTAACAGAACTTTTTTCCAACATAATTTTTTGTTTTTGTTATTCCGTCAACTACTGCCGATTCCAAATGACAGGTTAAAGGAGCAACAGAAAATTGTCCTTGAAATAACATGTTTGATACTGTAAGGATGCGATGACGAAAAGTTATGATTAAAAATGTCCACACTGTTACACAACGGCACTTATGCTTTTGAAAGCTTGAAATTTTACTGACTAGTAGCAGGAATTCTGAGAATTACATAACTTTTCTTGAAATTTCGAATTCCCTGACTCTTCCAGAATACCTCGCTTACCTCGCCACCATATTGCAAGTAATACAAATCTCCTCATAAGAAAGAGTAAGCAAAAGCTTTCTGTAGTTTTCTTTTTAATTTTTAAGCTGATCCTTCTTTTTGTCATTTCTTTTTGTTTTATCCTTCCTTAATTTTTTTCATTTCTGGTCTCGAAGGGGGGTTCCGGACCCCCCGGACCCCCCCTTGGCTACGTGCCTGCTTCCAGGGATGGTCCTTCACGGCTAAGTGGCTAATGCATATGCTTTCTATTTATGACCCTAGCTTCGATTTCCGTGTGGGTACTTGTCATTGATAAAAACCCGGATAGTGGTTAGGATCCGACTATATTTCAGATTTTATATAGCCATTGTCACCACTGTGACTGTTACCACGGTTTTAACTTTGATTGTTATAGAGTGAAAACTGTAACAGATAGTGAGAAGCAACTTTCTGCAATCAGTTGCGTATCTTAAGAATATGTTTCATCACTGTTCTAATCTCTCTATTAAAACCGGACGTGGTATAACTCAACTGCTTACTGTTTTGATTTGATCGTTATAGAATGAAATCGGTAACAGATAGCGAGAATTTGTTTTCTATGATGAATTAAATATTCCAAAAATATACTCTTATTTGATCACTCTCATCACTTTACTAAAACCGGGTATGACAAAATCAACCACTTCCAGTTTTAACTTGGACTGGAAACGGAAACAGATATAAGGATATCCTGCAATTGATTAAGCCAAAAATATATCCCATCTCAACTCTAATCTCTATATTAAAACCGGAAATGGTAGAAACCAACCACATCTGGTTTTGACGGTGATCGCTATAGAGTAGAAATGGCAGGAGATAAAGAAAAGCGGTTTCCCGTAATCACTTAAGCGTCTCATGAAAACATTTAATGTCCAACCTTAAGTCTCTACTAAATCGGAATAGTATAAATCCATTACGACTTCCAGTATGAATATTGATCTGTATAGAGAAAACACGATAGGACATAGCGAGAATCGGTTTCATGGAATTCATTTAACGTTCTAAAAGTAGGACCAGCCTCCCTCTTAACGCTCTATATAAGAGTAGCAATTTATCACTTCCGATTTTAACGTTTATGGTTATAGAATGAAAATGGTAGTAATATATATAGAGAGAAGCAGTTTTCTGTAATCAATTTAGTGTTCTAAGAATATATTCCATTCATTCTTTCTCTCTATTAAAAATGCAAGTGGTATAAATGTACTGCCACTTCCGGTTCCAGTAATAATTGAGAGAATATCACGGTACACAAACAAAACTTCTTCACGCGGTATACACGTGACACTGTTTCTTGTTTATTATACTTTGACACTGCAGGCTGTGTGTTCATTAATTTAACAATATTACTATTTCTCTGTCATTGCGTAGTAGTTTTTCAACACTTCATTTCTCTTTAAACTTAGAAATAAAGTTTAATGTTTAATTTATAATTTAACACATAGAAACTTTTCCCTGAATTAACGGAATGGTAACATTTGGTTGTAGAATCAAAAGAAAACTGAGGGTTACATCTGGCCAGTGGAAAGGATGTCCCAAAAGTCCCTTAAGAGCCGTTTTAGAGACGTGTAGTTCAGAGATTGGCGTATTTTGACTGTGTAATAATACCGTATGTGTACGGGAACTTGATTTCTGTGGGTGACCATGGTAGTGGCCACATTGATATCCTTCAGATTGGATTGAGGTCAAATTTGTTAAATGAAAGGATATGCATGTATCATGTAAATATAGGTTAGAATATCACCAGAAACATGAATATGAAGTCAATTTGCAGATATCTTTAACCTGTGTGAAATTATTCACCCACGCTCCCGTAAATACATCCGTAAGCGAATCTCCCATGAACTGCGAACATTTAAAAGAAATTAAATGAAATCTTTGAGTTTTACGTCCCACGGTTATGCCGGCTAGGCTAAAGGAGAAGGTGATGATGAGAGATGAAGGAAATGGCAGAATGAAGAAAGTGAGAGAAAACCCTGAGAAAACCGACGAACGCGGTGTTTGTCCACCACAAAGCCCACTTGGCGCGAGTTGGGATCGAACTAAGGACTCCGTCCCCTCAATGAAAAATGAACCTATGATATGGGTATCCATATTCCATATCATTCCATGACTTTTTCTGCCTCAATCACGTTTCCTGGATTTACCCAGTGTGAGTTCTCCGAGGACCAATAGCGCATGCTTTGTCGGTTTTCCTCACCGCTGGTATGTACAGGGTGTCTCGAAAGTTCAGTGACATAGGGCAACTCTGTTATTATCAGAGTTACAACAAAATGTAAGAGGGGAAATTTTCTCCAAATATGATGTTTTCAATCTAAAGTGAAGGAATTTTTTAAATCGGACGAGCCATTTGGACTGCACACTCTTTATGAGCCCAATATTAGATGAAAATGCAACATTGCCATTTACCTGGACCCACAACACAAGTGAATGAAGTTCCTATCTTTTACACTAATTTATCGATGGCTAGCACCCATTTAAAACATGCCTCCATTCATCATACTCCTACAAAATTTATCCATCTCCTGCCCCACCATCCCTTCCCCAGGCCCTCTATCAATGACAACGTTGAATTTTCATTTAACATTGGACGTATAAAGAGTGTACAGCCCAAATGGCTCGTCCGATTTAAAAAAAAAAAAATCCTTAACTTTAGATTGAAAACATCATATTTGGAAACATCATATTTCACCTCTTACATTTTGTCGGTACATAATAACAGTCACCCTGTCAGGGGACTTTTGAGACACCCTGTATATTAAAAATACCTCATTGCTTTTCAAAATGTTTCGCCCGAAGTAAAGGTCATGTTCAAATTGATCAACACACCACTCACAAAACTGCATTCTCATATCAGGATCATCTTCGCTATAATGTTGCATTTTTATCTAACATCACATTAGGCGTACAGTCGTCGAATATTTTCTTTCTTCTTCTTTTTTTTTCTTTCACGAATGCTGTCAGAACTGCTGTTGTTGTTGCTTCATCCTCGGCCGTTTTTGGTCTTCCAGGTCGACGTTTACTGCATCCGTTTCTTTAAATCGCTTAAGCACATTAGGTTTAGTAACACTAACATGTGACACTGGCGGCCTAAGCGAATGCCTTCGATTGAAGTCATTGGCAATTTTCCGTGAGTACCTTTCGGCGGAAATGAAGATAATCTCAATTCGTTCCACAGGGGATATCATTTGCTTCGTCGCTTACACCTGCAACAAAAGAGATATGATAGCCTATCAATTATTACAATTTCCATACGTTATCATAAGTTATCACTAATTCAACATTGAATCAATAACTTTGTAGACATTAAAGATATATATATAAAAACTGACTTCACATTCATGTTTCTGGTAACATTCATGATTAAAATTATGTGCCACATTATATATATATATATATATGTGTGTGTTTTTTAAAATACCTCAATCCAACATGGCGGATACCAAGATGGCCGAATGGTCACAAACAGCAATCAAGTTCTCTCTACCCATCAAATCATGCTATATCGTCAAATCATGTCGATCTCTGAAGTACATGTCTTTAGCACGACTGTTAGAATTTTTAGGACATCCTGTATATCACGTATATATGCTGAGTGTCTCACTTGTAATCGATACGTTTCACTTCCATTCTGGAGTTCATAAATAAATGGGTGTTGACCTCACTGCATATCACGCTAATATAGTTGGATACACTGACTTACTATCGCATTATTTCTAAGCAGACGTAATTATTGAATTGAGCTCAACAGTTTAGAAGTAATTGTCATGGAAGTGTTGTGGAGAAATGGTTAAGTTTACAATTGAATGCCAAATTTATATTCTGGAATTTTACGTAAAGATAGGCTCTATTAAAGACACCAAATACATATTTGTGGCGAAATACCCTGGTGTGAAGCCTCCCCCAACCAGTACAAGTCAACATCCGTACAAGTACTTCAGAATCCATTGGAAACGTAATTAGGAATAAGCGTCCGACAGTGAAAACCCCTGTAACAATAAACAGAATTCGCTGTGGCATACTGAGAACTGAGAAGTTCCAAGAAATCGGTAAGGAGATTTTCCAAGTTGATCGGTTCCAAGTTGATATATCCCGCACAACATGCCATCGTATATTAAAAGAGCCAATTTCCGACTATTTCGCGTGACCGTAGTGTATGAATTGCCAGAATCAGACAAAAGTAAACGAGTTATTTATTACAACCGTGTGCTATATTTGATCACTGATAAATGCTTTGACCCCATACTCTTCTTTATGACAGATGAAACCTGGTTACATCTGTCTGGTTATGTTAATCGCAGACATTGGTCCCAAGATAGCTCACATATTGTGTGTGAAGAATTTCTTCACTCAAATAAGATAGGCGTTTGGTGTGCAGTGTAAGGAATGCGCATTATCTGTCCAATTATTTTGAACAGACGATCAACAAGATATCTGCAGATATTTGGGTCGCCTTATGCGAGTAACAGAAAGTGAAAAGTAATATGGCGTCTTTCAACAAGATGGTGCCACCACCCAAGCATTCAACAAAAGTACGACCCGTACAAGTCAAGTGTTTCCCGAAAACTGACTTGTCAGCAAGAACCTGTGACCTCCATGATTGCCGGACTTAAGATCTTTGATTTTCTTTTATGGAGAACTCTGAGAGGCAAAGTGTACGCTAATAACCCTCAGACAATAGACCAACTGAATGACATTACAAACGAGGTAAAAAAAAAAAAAAAAAAAAAAAAAAAAAAAGATCTATCCTCAACAATTACGTGTTCTTCATCACATGTTATTACGAATGCAGCGATGCCTAGACGTTGATGGATGACACTTCCAGCATTTGCTATAAACAGGAAAGTTTTATGTAGGAAGTTTACGTAAAATGTATTAATTAATAAACATTGTACCGGTAAAGTTTTAAAGTTAATTCACAAAATTTCAAAGAAATAATATTGCACTTTCAAAACAAGGTAAAAAAAAAAATATTTTTTTCAAAAAGTAAATAAGGACTCTCTTTCTCGAATAGTTCTTTCTAACCTTACATTATTTTACATATATTGAAATTACAGGTCCATGGAATTACAGTCTTAAGACCATGGGATTCACTATTGTGCTGCCAAAATGTCTTGAGCCGTTTCAAAAATGCGAACTAAAGCTCACACTTTCACACACCCACGCGTTGAGCCAATAAGGGTTCAGCTGTGGCTAAGCGAGAGAAAGCGACTGGAATTCATTCAGCCGATAGCAGCGCTTGCAACGGAAGACTAGGGATCAAATCAATGTGGTATATTTATAATAAGACTCAATCCCTATGTAATCTCTGAACGAAGTTAATTATTATTCTAACTACTGTTGAATTGATGATGATCTATTTTCATCCAGGTAAGTCTACTTCAGCCTACAGTCAACTACTATGAAGGAGGTGTGTGCATTATTTTCAACGAACTTTAAACATTTCGTTACTGAATTCTCTATGGCAGTGTGTGTGTGTGTGTGTGTCTGTTATTGCGAATTTTTCATTTTTAGCCCTGTATTTGATGGAGCATCAATAACTATCTCAAAAGTGATGGAACCCTTTTTTTTTTTTTTTTTTTGCATCACTCTTGCCGTTCCCAAGATATTGGCCAAAAAAAAAAAAAAAGAATCCGATTTAGTGAGATTTATGGAGCCATATCTCGGGAACCGTGAGTCATAGAGAGATGATATTGGTGTTGATGAGTCAATTTTGAGCTCTCCAACCGATACAAAATCAAAAACGATCTGAAAGAAGTGATGGAAGTTTTCGCGTCACTCTTACCATTCCCGACATTATTGGCCAAAAAAGTTTTGATTTAGGGAGATATAAGGAGTCATAACTCGGGAATCGTAAGTCACAGAGAGATGATATTGGTATGGATCAATACCAATATTGATTCAATAACAATACCAGTTATTGATTCAATAATTATTGCGTCAGTAGTTAATTAAATTTAATATATAATTTCATATAAATTTTGAAAAAAAATAATTCTTTTTAAGTACGGTCTGGTATTCTCAACTGTTTTTTTTTTTTCGTAGCTCTTCCTTGACGTTCAGTAATTCTTTTGCTTTGTAACAGGTTTTCAAACACTTTTACCAAATAATTTTTTTTCTGGGTATCTGTTGATTTCATTCACCTTAATATTTACCAGTGTTCATCATAGCTGCCATTCCGAAAGAGACTAAACAAACTATCGCATCTTTAAGAGTTGTCAAACACTTTCTATCGCCTCCAACATACACACATATGAGTGCGTGAGTGAGTTTATTTGTCGTAGAAGGAGAAGGGAACAAAGGAAATCCTGTATGTGATTCAACAAATCAGTACTTTCTGCTTTCACTCTTCTCTATATAAGTTACATTTCGAACAAAAGAGATGGGCAGTATTTGTCTTAAGACGTCCAATCAAGCAGATAATAGTGTACCTATGATATTCTGAATGTCTCTAATTTTATTATATACCCTAGTTGGACCGCTTGGATGATGTAACTCCAAAATTGAAATTTTCCAGGAGAAAAACTTTTAACTTCAACATCCCATGTAAATCGCATGAAGAAAATGTTATAATAATAATAATAATAATAATTTCTAACTTTTGTACCCCTGGGTCTCTGGCTCAAGAACCATGGTCTAGGTACGTGGGGCCACCTCCTCTAAATTTTGATAACGGATACGTTGACATTTCCTCAAATTTCGAACGAATTGCATAGAACTGCTTCTTAAATTTCTGTCACAACAAAAAATTCATATTTTTTCGCTGGGTAGTATTTTTTTGCCCCGTGTAGCAATGGAAGATATGAGAAAATCAGTTCATTTAATCATTCAATTTACTTCACTAAGACTTTTTATAGTTCTGAATCTTGGTAAAATAACAAAATACGAGTATGTTACGTTTGAAAAATGCAATTTACAATACACATAATACCGTGTACAAAGTAAGGAAACATCTCATGGTTTTGCCCTTTAGACTAAAGGAAATGGATGTTTAATGTCAGTAAAATATTAATGATTCCCCATTGGAAATCGAACCCAAGACTGCATGCACCCAAGGCGCACACGCTAATCACTAGACATGTGGGAAGAGCTAGAATTGTATGAACGGTATCATACAAATTTTCCATGTGTATGATAATGTTTCGTTGTCTTCGAGTCTGTTCGCGTCACGGATCTCACTACTTCCAGGTCAGGAAATTTGCAACCTGTTTGACCATTGCTTCTCAATACTATGCATATTACATAAAACGTTGCTTCCAACCCCAAAGAGTTAAAACTTATTGCGGTCAGATATCTTTCTCTAAAAACGGAATTCAATTCCCGGTGGGAGATCAAGTGGTTCGGATCTCACGTTAAGCTGTAGGTTCATGTCTCATATATCCTCGCTACTGAATAGGACGCTAAACTCAAATCAATTACAACTGAAAATGGATGTTCTGAAGAGGTTCTGCGAACCATTTTCTTCATAATGAAATTTTATTCGTATCAAGAACAAACGCCTATGTATAAGAACAAAAATACTGTTAAATTTCAAAATATTAAAAAAAAAAACTTCCGAAAAAAATGCGTTTGATGTAGGGGCTTCTACTAAAAATAGAAAAATAGGTTCTAATGAGAGAGTCGGCTATTTTAGTCATCGTTAAGTTTAATCAGTTCTATATTTGTTAATGAAACGTCAACATTATTTGTCCTTTCTGAAATATATGCAAAGGAAAAATAGATTTTGATCTAAAAATCCTATATGTGGTAATAATGCCATTAGTTGTGTTGACTTATAAATAAATCGGGAAAGAGGCGGTGGCTCACTAAGGCGGATAGTGTTGCCCAACGAGACGAGACGAGATAAAAAATAAGGTTTTCTCGTCTCATAATTTTTTATAGAAGTCTAGTCTTGGCACAATTCCCGAGAGTTTCTTTCTCGTCTGGTTTGAAATTTTCTAGTCTCGTTTCATCCTGTAAATGTGTATACAATGGACTCCCTACTATCCGGCCTATTGTGGTGAAAGGGTAGACCGGATAAAAAAAAAAAAAAACAGACAGGCCGAAATTCTAGAATTACTCACTTCTTACTGCACTCAAATAGTTAAAAATATTCTTTTCATATCAAATCTCATCCTTATTGTTATTTTCATATCTCTTAGTACGTACCAGTAATTTACAAATATTTGTTATGTACTGTACTGAACGTTTAAAAAAATAATACAGGAAAAGAAAGTCCAAGAATAAAGAAATGTACATTTTAAGATAGACTTAATAATGTGTAACGTAATTGTAGGAAATCATGTAAACCAGGGGTTCTCGACTTTTCAACTGTCTTACTATCACCCAGTAACGGTATCGCGTACCACAGATTGAGACTCATGATGTACAATGTACATACATACAAATTTAAAATACAAATCATTAATGTTGATAAATGATCTAACAAATGTGAAAAGGTACGTCTAAAAGAGTTTTTAGTTTTAGAGCTGGCAGTTTTTAGTTTTTGAAAATATCCTTCACAAGTTACTGCTTCTCCTTTGCTTAGTCGTGTGTTTATGAAATTATGAAGTATTATTGAATCTGATATAGAATTCCACTTTAATATTGAAGTTATTTCCTTATTCTTTATGTCCTTATTTTATAGGTAGTATATTTGTACCTGTTATAGAATTTGGACTAAGTAAATCCAATCGGAAATTATATAACTTAACTGCTTCACAAATGTTAGAAGGATGTTGGTAAGAAATTGTCTGTTGTGTATAATTCTTGATTTATTTGTTTATGTGTTGATTGTATAATTAATGTGAATACTATTCATATTCGACACATTTTTGTATTCTTACAAAACATGTGTTTTTTATATAGACTAATGATCCGTGTAGTCTCCTATTTCACTGGATATATAATTTTAGAAAAATGTTAATAAGAGTATGATAATGGCAGCACTTCATGGGTGCTGAACTACCATATAAAGAGAAGAGGTAAGTTTATAGTGCAAAACACAGGTTGCATTATTTATTCAATATTGCATATTATCCCACTCAACATTTTAAAATCCAAAACTTATGGAATACATGCAGAATATGATTGTACAATATTTTCGGGATCCTTATTTCCTCAAATTTACAATTTCCTCTGATTGGCACAATTTTCCTTCTAGTTCCTTGAAAATTATATTCAAACTGTTTTCTAAATGCCTTCAAAGAACTTAATATTGAATTGATTTAGTCATTCTAATTTCCCTCAGGGCCGCGGTGGTTCAGTGGTAGAGCGTTCACCTCTGGTGTATGGGGTCCCGGGTTCAAACCCTGCTCCCGCCAAGTGAACTTTGTGGTGGACAAACACCGTCTGCGTGGGTTTTCTCGGGGTTCTCCCGTTTCCTCCCACTTTCTTCATTCCACCATTTCATTAATTTCTCATAATCACCGTCTCCTTTAGCCTAACCGGCATAACCGTGGGACGTAAAACACAGATTTCATTTCATTTCTAATTTCTTTCATCTCTCCTCATATTGTGGTGATCAAAATCAAGACGTCAAGCTTCAATATCCAATTTCCAATGAAAGTTATATTCCCTAACAAAAGATAAGTTCATTATAGACTGCTGTATTCTGAAAATGTTGCAAATCTATTATGTATCACAACCACTAGATTTTGTTTAGAACTATTCTTTTTTACAATAGAAACATGTGAATTTCTCATTTCTTAACAACAACAACAACAAAAAGTTTACTAATCACTAGGGCAACCCAACAGCATAATAGCAATTTAGACATATGATTGGTACCTTGAACATGGTTGTGGCTGTCTAAGGGTCCAGAAGAAACTAATTTTAAAAGCATAATAAAGCATAATTTTAGGAAATAAAGCATAAAGCATAATTTAAAATACTGTATTTTTTTAAAACAAATATTTACAATGCAAAATCTTTGAGAACATAACAATGCAACAATTAAAAGCTTATTTTTATTTGTGCAAACTTTTCGGTGTAATCCTTTGATGTGGAGAAAAGAAAAAAGGAAAAGAAGAAAATTTCCCGCCAACAATGAATAGTACACAAGAACTCTACACTATATTGTTATGTGCATCTCTTGAACTTGAGCACTTTCTGTACTTTTTGGTGGCATCTTTTACTTTTCCTTCCTGTATACAGGCACCTCTAAGGAGCACACAAGTGATAGAAGAAACTGCCTCAAGTACAGCATATCTCTTTGCAGTGCATTAAGTAAAAATTTCATTAGATATGAAAGAAATTGCTTGCATAAAATATTAATAAATAGATCAAGATATTTAGAATATTTAATGTATAGTAAATATTATACATTATACACGACTAATGTAAAACAGTGATTGAAATTAACAATAAAGCATAATTTGGAAAAAATAAAGCATAATGTGGGTTGCTCTACTAATCACGGATATGCGGTCCTCTCATGATTTTCTGTAACATAAAGTTTCATAACGCTGTAGCTCACAAAAGGACCTGGCCAGGGAATTTAGTAGAATTATGTATGATTGGTAGAGCGGCTTTATTAGACTCTCTTGTATTCTGGGCAGGAGTTTCCAATATCGATAACTCGTGAATATTTTTGGATTTCCACATCAAATCCAAGCTAGTGCATCAAGGATATTTTGGTTGCACGAAAGTAAATATTGTTCTATAATATGGACACAATGATAATTCCGTGTTACATTTCACTGTATTCAATGTATTCAAGTACAATTCTTAACTTTTAAGCCTGGATTCATGTTATGTGGATTCTTAATTCATCTCAACTCAGACTTTCAATTCAACGTTAGATAATAGAAGAATTATGTATCAAATTGCGACATTTCTGTTTTACTACTTGACATGTCAATTATCTGTACCATTAGTTGCAGATCATGCTTGTCATTAACGTATCGCAGTTAAAAGGAAAGAAAGAAAAAACACAAAACCTTGCGGCTGAAATCTCGCTGTCACAGTCCCGCGTGGCCAGAACCTTGCCGCCCAAAATCTCGTCTCCCGAAACCTCGCGGGTCAAAATTTTGCCTAACCAAAACCTTGCCCCCTAAAACCTAGCGAGCCTTACGGGACGAAATCTAGCCTGGCCAGAACCTTGCGGGACGAAATTTCACCATAGCGATTTCTTCACTGTCTAGGTCCGAAATGTCGGCGTATGTATATAACTGAAAATGCAGTATCTTATGCAATTAAACCTTCGTTAACGGACATCATAATAGGGACAGATTTTTTTTTTTTTTTTTGTCCCGGCAAGAATATGTGTATTATTACGGGACAGATTCCTTTATTTCATAGACACTCCCAGATATAAACACGGACAACCTCTTCGCCCTCTCCCCCCGCACCATGTTACTAACATGCTTTACCACTTCACAAACTGAAGGGAACTATTCTCGATTCAAACATATTTGACACAGGAAACTTCGTCTTTTTGTATATTAAAAGTAAATCTCAGTACAGTACAGTAGACTGAAAGTCATTTCAAATGGTTCAGCCGTTTTCCAGTAAATGATAGCAAAGACATCGTCAATTTAAACGTGGGTAAAACTATAGAAATTGCCCCTTTCCCCCTTAAAAGTTGAGTTGATACCTTGGAACAAGTTTCCATTTATTTTTAATGAGTAGTTTATACTTAAGAGTTTCGATTTAAGGAATTAGTGATATACAAGATTTCTGGAATTAGATTTGAACCCATGCTAAGATTCACAGTTCACTCTCATCAAATAATTTTAAGTAAAATAGATTTCTCCTAATTTGAGTTTATTTCACGAATTATAGACGCATTCATTTTGGACCGCCAATTTGTTTCGCTTCTAATGTCTAAACTAAGCATTTTCGGATTATCATTATTATTTTAAACTCATAACTATATTGTTATGGCGAGGTTTTATCCGTACGAGATTTCTCCCTGCGAATATTGACCCAGCGAGATTTGGTCCGCGGTGATTTGGCCACGGGAGATTCTGGCTCGCTATATTTTGGGCGGCGATGTTTCGGTCGCGAGGTTTAGTCCGTATACCAACATAAAGTATACAAAATTGAATTACTCTAGCTATTTTTTTAATGATTTCGCGAGTTTATGACAAGTTTCTATGTAAAAAAAAAAAAAAAAAATCAGGAAAGATCCAGTTTGGTTGTATATAATGTAGATTGAAAATAAAATCCGTGCTAAGTGTCAAAAATGAAAAAATCCGGTTTAGTGTCAAAATGTGGGCTATGTGCTTAACGCTGCTCAGTTAAAATGGGGCTATCTAATATTCACTGTGGAAGTAGTTCAAATAATAGTCAGAAAGAACGCGCATGGGTCTATGACCACAAGTTTTGAAGTAAATCCTGGTCTTTTCCTCAACATTTTCATTCTGGCACTTAGCCCGGATTTTATAGTCAGGCTACATATTTTCATGATGTTTCATTCCACAAGCAGCGTTTTCAAGTATTGTATTTTCTATATGAAGGCGAGCTAGATGTAACACATTGTATGATTTTTCCCTTGTTATAAAAATGTAGTTGGCCCACTAAGGCTCCACTGGCCCCATTCAACTTTCAAGTGGTACGCTGTAAAAGACGTTGATTTTAAAATCAAGAGTTTTTTGTTACTTACATGAATACAATTATTGTTTGGATATACTTTATAGATTAATTATGATATGTTTAAAATAATCCCAAAGTAAAGTCCGGGTAGGGGAATTTCTGTCCACGAGATTTCACGTCGAGAATGGCATGCAACAAGGAGATGCGTTGTCGCCATTATTATTCAACTTTGTCCTGGAATACGCTATAAGGAAAATCAAAGATAGTGACCAGGGCCTAGAGTTGAATGAGATTCACCAGGTTATGCTGATGATGTAAATTTAATAGGGGATGATAGGAGAACAATAGAAAGAAATGCAGAGATCTTATTAAACGCTTGTAGGGACATGGATTTAGAAGTAAATGCAGAGAAAACTAAATAAATGGAAGTTCGTAGGGATCGTAATACGGCAAATTATGGATGCGTTAAAATATCAAATAATATTTTTGATAAAGTGGATACTTTCAAATATCTGGGATCAATAATAACAGACGAAAACCATATTCATGAAGAAATTAAATGTCGACTAAAAGCAGGGAATTCATGTTATTATTCAGTTCAAAATCTCTTGTCGCGAATTCTGTCGAGGAATTTGAAGCTTAAAATATATAAAACGATAATCATGCCTGTTGTTCTGTATGGTTGTGAAACATGGTCGTTTACTCGGTAGGAAGAACATATATTGAAAGTATTTGAGAACAAGATCCTGAGACGAATATTCGGACCCAAGAGAAACGCGAATGAAGAATGGCGGAAACTTCATAACGCGGAACTACATAATGTATACGGTTTACCCAACATTGTTAGGGTCATCAAGTCTAGGAGGCTTAGGTGGGCAGGTCATGTAGCCAGGATGGAAGAAAGTAGGAACGTTTTCAAAATCTTAACTGGAAGACCAACCGGAAAACGACCATTAGGAAGACCTAGGCGTAGATAGGGGGGAAATATTAAGATGGATCTCTCAGAAATAGGAATACAAAGTAGAAACTGGATCCAATTGGCTAAGGATAGAAGTCAGTGGAGAGCTTAACGTGGGTTCCTGTCACCACGGCATGGCGCGTCCTCAGGTTGCGGATCGAGGAGAAGGCCTCTAGATATAGAGGTTAGCTGCAAATATACTGAATAAGCAGTCGCGGACAGACGACTAGGAGTGGTCCTCCAGCTTGGGGGTTTGGGTAAGGCTAACACCCTCATCCTGTAAAAAAAGGTACTTGCTCAGAAACATTCACAAAAGCCTCGGACAAGGACTGATAACTTGGCACGACATCAGCAAAAGAAAATGGACATGAGATTTGGAACATGGAATATTAGAAGTCTTTATAGGGCAGGCGCGTTAAAATCTGTAACGAGTGAGTTAGAGAAATACAGGATGGACTTAGTAGGAGTTCAGGAAGTTAGGTGGGAAGGAAATGGATCTGAGAATTCCGGAAATTTTACGTTCTTTTACGGGGAAGGAAATAAAAATCACCAGTTAGGAACAGGGTTTTTCGTTCACAAACGAATATTACCAGCAATTAAACGGATTGAATTTGTTACTGACAGACTTTCTTTTATTACTCTTAAGGAACGGTGGTGTGATATTATTGTTTTAAATGTACATGCTCCAACTGAAGATAAGGGTGACGGTATAAAAGATAGTTTTTACGAAGAACTGGAACGGATATTTGACCAACTCCCGCGATACCATATGAAGATTCTATTGGGGGATTTCAATGCGAAGGTAGGACGAGAGGATATTTTCAAACCGATTATAGGGAACGAAAGTTTGCATAAGGAAAATAATGACAACGGTGTTAGGCTCGTGAACTTTGCAACATCCAAAAACCTAATCGTGAAGAGTACAAAATTCCCACATCGCGACGTTCATAAATACACTTGGACATCACCAGACGGAAAAACACATAATCAAATTGATCACGTTTTAGTAGATAGAAGAAGACAATCTAGCATAATTGACGTCCGGTCGTTTAGAGGGACTGATTGTGACACTGATCACTACCTGGTAGCAGCGATAATACGGGAGAGATTATCGTTGAATAAAGGTAATACTCAATGTCCGAAAACGGAGAGATTTAATTTAAAGAAATTAGAAGAGAGCCAGGTAAGAGAGGAATACCAGATTGAAGTTTCGAATAGATTCTCGGTTTTAGAAGACTCGGAGTGCACTAGTGTTGAGGATACTTGGATTGAAATTAGAGATAGCATTAAAAGTTCAGCAATAGAAAAATTGGGACACGCGGAAATACGTAGGAACAAACCATGGTTCGACCAAGAATGCATTAAACTAGCAGAGAAGAGAAAACAGGCAAAATTACGGTGGCTACAAAATCCGAATGAAATAACTACACAAAATTTCGCAGATATCAGGCGGGAAACTTCCAAAACTTTTAGAACAAAGAAACGGGATTTTTTGAAAGCTAAAATTAAGGAACTTGAAGATAATAGTAAAAATAAAAATATTCGGGACATGTATAAGGGGATCAGCGAATTTAAGAAAGGCTATCAACCTCGTGCTTATATATTAAAGAAATCTGACGGGACAGTTCTCACTGATACGAATAGCCTCTTAAATAGATGGAAAGATTTCTTTGACGATTTGCTGAACACGCAGCCAAAAACTAATGTGCGTGGAGAAAAGGAGATACACACCGCAGAACCGTATATTCCAGAACCCAATCGAATAGAAATGGAAGCCGCTATAAAGAAATTAAAGAAACACAAATCTCCGGGTGTAGATGAAATTCCGGCTGAGTTAATTTTAGCTGGAGGCGAAAAATTGTGGAACAAGATACACAAACTCATTCTCCTTATCTGGAACAAGGAAGAATTGCCACAAGAGTGGAAAGAGTCAATCATTGTTCCAATTCACAAGAGAGGCGACAAAACTGACTGTAATAATTATTGAGGCATTTCTCTTCTGTCAACATCCTATAAAATCCTCTCAAATATTCTGTTAGCAAGATTGACCCCATACGCAGATGAAATTATTGGAGATTATCAGTGCGGATTTAGACGAAATCGATCAACTATCGCCCAAATATTTACCATTCGCCAAATACTCGAAAAGAAGTCGGAATACAATACCCCGGTACATCAACTATTTATTGATTTTAGAAAGGCTTACGACTCGGTTAGGAGAGAAACATTATATAACGTTCTTACAGAGCTTGGAATACCGAGAAAGCTAATTAGATTAATTAAGATATGTTTAAGTGAATCCCAAAGTAAAGTCCGGGTAGGAAAATTTTTGTCCACGAGCTTTCACGTCGAAAATGGCATGCAACAAGGAGATGCGTTGTCGCCATTATTATTTAACTTTGTGCTGGAATACTCCATAAGGAAAATCAAAGATAGCAACCAGGGCCTAGAGTTGAACGGTATTCACCAGGTTATGGCATATGCTGATGATGTAAATTTAATAGGGGATGATAGGGGAACAGTAGAAATAAATGCAGAGATCTTATTAAACGCTTGCAGGGAAATGGGTTTAGAAGTAAATGCAGAGAAAACTAAATACATGGAAGTGCGTCGGGACCGTAATACAGCAAATTGTGGAGACGTTAAAATATTAAATAATACTTTTGATAAAGTGGATAGTTTCAAATATTTAGGATCAATATTAACAGACGAAAACCATATTCACGAAGAAATTAAATGTCGACTAAAAGCAGGGAATTCGTGTTACTATTCGGTTCAAAATCTCTTGTCGTCGCGAATTCTGTCGAGGAATTTGAAGCTTAAAATATATAAAACGATAATTATGCCTGTTGTTCTGTATGGTTGCGAAACATGGTCGCTTACTCTGAGGGAAGAACATAGACTGAAAGTATTTGAGAACAGGATCCTGAGAAGAATATTCGGGCCCAAGAGGAACGAGAATGGGGAATGGCGGAAGCTTCATAACGAGGAACTACATAGTGTATACGGTTTACCCAACATTGTTAGGGTCGTCAAGTCTAGGAGGCTTAGGTGGGCAGGTCATGTAGCTAGAATGGAAGAAAGTAGAAACGCTTTCAAAGTCTTGACTGGTAGACCCATAGGAAAACGACCATTAGGAAGACCTAGGCGCAGATGGGAGGATAATATTAAGATGGATCTCGCAGAGATAGGAATACAAAGTAGAAACTGGATCCAATTAGCTAAGGATAGAAGTCAGTGGAGAGCTTTTGTGAACGCGGCACTGAACCTCCGGGTTCCATAGGCCATGGAGTTAGTTAGTTAGTTAGTTGCATTGAACCTCCGGGTTCCATAGGCCATAGAGTTAGTTAGTTAGTTATGCTTTATAGATTAAAAGCATGCTATCCCTGTAAATTATGTACGTAAAACTTCAAGTGAGCTACGATGTATTTCATTCACACGCCTTCTAAGTTTGTTGAGACTGTGAAACATGATTGGTTTCCTCTATATTTGACTATTAAATTGAACACTCTTTAGCATAAGTATCGGTGACCAATTTAGTTATACACATTAAAATCATTATTATATTTTTATAACTCCTTATTTCACTTAAATTGAAACATTTGAATTGAAAGAGTGACTTCATTCTTTTAGTGCTGAAAATTCTTAAATAAACCTCACATTCAGAAGAAAAAAATGGGCATGAAAATAATTTGCATAAGTAGTTCCCTTCAAATGAAACTGTGATGTTATACGTTTAAGTAGAGTTAAAATCTGCACGCACGTAAAACAATCTATTGTGTCCTCAAATTAACTTTCTAACACTACTTTTGCTCAAGGTTTTATTACAAGTGTGATCAGATGTATTGTATCTCTTGAACTGCTTAATATGGAATGTATTTTCCAACAAGATGTACAGATTTGAAATAGTTTCGTAACCAAAATATGGAAATGAAAATATAATAAATCATGTAGATACTAGAACATTCATAATACCATTTACTGTTTTCTGTTTTCATTACAACGGTGTTATTATTAGTGGGGGAGGACATAAACTGATAGCAATGTCATCATATTTGCCTAAAGAGTGCTTTGTCATTTTTCTCTGCTGCAATCGTTCTGCTCAATTATTATTCCAAAAATGCTGCTGAAAAATAAATTTTGTAAGTAGTTGTCCCTGACTGAATTCTTAAAGGCGCAAAAATGACTGCTTCTTCTTCTTTGGTGTGTGTGTTTTTACAAGGCCTTTCAAGTGTTGATGCTGTTTTGTTAACTCTCTGATGATGTGTGTCTGTCCATTTGGCTTCGTCGCAATAAAACAAGCAAGCATCAACTGTAGAGGGCCTGAGGTGTACGCCACTTGTAAGCGGCAGCCGAACGTGATGCTGCCAAACACACTTGTGTCCCTCAGCCTCCAGATTTCTCCAGCGCCAGCAAACACTCGTCAACTGGCAACGCAAACAACAAGCTGTCTGTGATAGCTCCACACGATCACTTGCCAGAGTAAACTTTGCCTCGGCCCGTCTCACGTTTCGCCTTCTCTCAAACAGCAAAACAACGGGAATTCATTTGAATTTCAAAGAAGCTACGAGCTGGATGCTGATGCTACTTAACCACCTACCTACCCACCCGAAAAGCTTCTGCATCTAAATGCTTCCTCCCTCCTTGTCTTTCTACATAGAACACTCGTTAGGAATTAAAATTTCATTCCGGTTGCTTTGCACAACGCTACAATGCATTACAAGCGAAAACTTGTGGAAAATTTCAATAAATTAAATACCACAGTTTATTGTTACTTGCCTTGTTGCTCCATAACACAAGGATTAGATCTGTTAGTTTGGGAAATTTAACTAGTCTATAAGAACATGGAGCGAAGAAAGAATGCAAAGGAATTTATTATTCAAATATGAGAAGAACTTGTAGAAAAGAATGCTACTGTAAGTACTACTTCCAAACAATGCCATGAGTGATAAATGTCTCACTAACGTAAGAAAACATTATTTGAAACTTTCTTTTTATACAAAGCCTTTTCGCAAGAAAGTATCTACTTTTCATTTGAAAGTTATGCGCTTTCCTTGCACAGTCACCAGCAAAAGTGTGTTCCTATGTGTTCGTTTGTAAATAACTTTATGTTGAAGAAGCACAGTAATTTAATTTTGAAGTCATATATAGATTACATAGAAATATATATTGAAATCGGAAATTCGTTCCGAAGTTATTTTAAAAATATTATAAGACAAATCATTTTAATATGTGTTTTTGTTTCTCCTTGTGTGTGTGTGTGTGTGTGTCTGTTTTCATATCTTCGTATAGAAAGGAGTCAACTAGAACCACCAAATTTATTAAACAAATAGATTTTCACTAGATCTATTCTTGTACGAAATCGTTCTTTTTCCGCTTGCTGATTGCGGACTGATTGACGGCTGATTGCGAGGATCAAAATTTATACTAAAATTATAAACAATGTACCATAGTATGTGTGAGGTAGACAACTCAACCTTTGTTGTGTTCCAGGTTGCACATATTTCAGATATTTCACTATTCCTATTAATCTAATTCTTCCCATTCTAAGAACGGGCATGTCAGATGGTCCGAGACTCGATAGGTGCAATGCCGCGAGCATTGTTCATTGCTATATATTTGACGTATTTCTCACAATGTATGCTATCTAACTCCTCGACGAGTATCGCATTGAAACTTGCACAAGAGGAAGGACATATTGAAAGATGGAAATATGCTTACTCTTACGATTCGCAACGTCGTCGAAAAGGAAGTAGAATGATCGTTCTCCCTTAGCCCCTGAAAGTTATGTACTCTGGTTATACATGCCAGAAGGTGATACACTGGAACCTGTTTTATCACGAAAACAAACATTGCAAACTCAAGATGATAACAGTCGTTGGTGATTGGGATCTCTAGTACGTCATTGATACAAATCGATGTCAAATGTAACACGATACGATACACCAATCGTGTATCGTTACCAAGTTCCAAAGGAACACGTTTACCCGGTGGAGAAAAGGGACACGCTGAAACCACAACTCAAAAATGGCTTCCTATGAGTATTATTATTATTGTTATTACTACGACTATTATTATTATTATTATTATTATTATTATTATTATTATTATTAGTAGTAGTAGTAGTAGTAGTAGTAGTAGTAGTAGTAGTAATAGTAGTAATAGTAGTGTGATTTGCATTATTAATATAAGCAGTATCAGTAAAAATAATAATAATGAGAAGAAGACAACAAATAGGCTATATTGTTGGGCCCGTTCAGTAACGAAGGGCTTCGACCCGTCTTAAGTGTCCTCTAGCACTACTGCTATAAAGGTTTTAAATTAAAATCCACAAACAACCATACCCCAGCCGGGATTCGAAGTCGTGACCCTTGAATCACTGGCTTGACGCCCCAACCAACATGAACATGAGGTCGGCAATAAGACGAAGAAGACGACAAAGGAATAATAATAATAATAATAATAATAATAATAATAATAATAATAATCCTATACCAGTGTTCCTAACCTAATTCCAATCACGGGAGGCCATTTGAAAATTTTAAAACTTCGTAACTCTCTAAATTTTGGGTGATATGATAAAAAAAAAAAGTGCAATTGTATTTTTCTGGTATTTCAATATGCAGTTCTCATTAGACTCATATCGTACCTCTTTCAGTTAAATTTATTTTTAACCAACTCTGCACCTGTTGAAAATATTTAGTAGACCAATTTTTTGTTGTTCTTGACAATATATACAAATAAAAAATTATCTATCAGTACAAAATTCAAAATAATAATTATTTAAAAATATTTTCCATTATTAGATTCTAATTATATTTATCTCTTTCGCTTGTCTTCGTGACCCCCAGATTGAGAAACCCTGTCCTATACTATTTCTTCTTCTTGCAGACCTCGTGTTCGTGTGTATTATGGGTCAAGTCAGCGACTCAAAGGTCCTGACTTCGAATTCCGCCTATTGTATGGTTGTCTGTGGATTCTAAAGCCATTATAGCAGTGTTAGAGGACACTGAAGACGGGCCGAAGTTCTTCATTACTGAACGGGCCCAACAATATAGCCTATTTGTTGTCTTCTTTTCATTATTATTATTTTTACTGATACTGCTCATATTAATAATGCAAATCATACTATTACCTGACCAGCCAACAAGTGCGGGCGGCCGGTTTTGGAACTAAAATACAAACAGCAGTGTTTCTATCCGGATTACTTGTAATCAATCTATCACAGTTCTTTTTGTCCCGTTCGTAATAAATCACTTCACGCATATGCTCAAGTCAGGGCAGATCCAGGGGGCAGGGTGATCGGGGCAATTGCTCCCCCCCCAGAATAGGATTTTTTTATTTTAAAAATAAAGCCTAAGAATTTTCACCTTTGTATTATACATGTAAAATAAAACCTAAAATAGGTGTCTTACTTTTTTGTTTTACGTTGCAAAGTCAAATAAAGCAATAAATTGCAAGAAATTACTTACATTGGCGTTCTTGCTCAAAAAATGTCCACCTTCGAAATTGCAGGTGGCCATTTCTGTTCTAGAAATTGCAGACAATAGCTACTTCTCCTTTTCTAAATTTGTTTTATTTTTATTATATTTTATTTTTTATTATTATTATTTTTTTTCCAATACACTCTTACCTTGATTTGACTTCGAACGACCGCCCCCCAAACATTCAGCCTGGATCCGCCCCTGGCTTAAGTTAAGACAAACAGTTTCAAAAGTTATTGAAATTATTTGCAGAACATCTTAAGTAACAAGCAAAAAAAAAAAAAAAAAAACAACTACAACAAAAATACACCCTCCATATTAACTTGCGAACAAACTAGCGAGCAGACGTGCCTGAAGTTGGCCCCCCCACCTCTCCCAAATTACATCAAACATTGCACACCGTTAGTGCATCGTTAGTGCACGTTAGTGCACTCAGAACTAACGTTAGTGCTATCAGCGTTTACGAGATATTGAAGATTTTTGGTGGGGGAGCCAACTTCATATGAAGTTAGCCCCCCCACCCATCTTTATACAGACAGATTTTCACAAAACTTAGCACATCGTTAGTGCATCGTTAGTGCACCTAAACACACTAAGCACTAATGTTAGTGCTACCATATTTTGGGATTTATTCAAGATTTTTGGTGGGGGGCCAACTTCAGAAATATCAAATTCTATACAAATAGAGGTAGAAACATGGAGTTAACGGCAATCGTTAGTGCATCGTTAGTGCACCTAAACGCACTAAGCACTAACGTTAGTGCTACCATATTTTGGGATTTATTCAAGATTTTTGGTGGGGGGGCCAACTTCAGAAATATCAAATTCTATACAAATAGAGGTAGAAACATGGAGTTAACGGCAATCGTTAGTGCATCGTTAGTGCACTTAAACGCACTAAGCACTAACGTTAGTGCTACCATATTTTGGGATTTATTCAAAGTTTTTGTTGGGGTTGCCAACTTCAGAAATATCAAATTCTATACAAATTGACGTAGAAACATGCGGTTAACGGCAATGGTTAGTGCATCGTTAGTGCACTTAAAAACACTAAACACTGACGTTAGTTCTACCTTTTTTTGAATTTATTCAAGATTTTAGATAGGGAACCAACTTCAAAAATATCAAATTCTATACAAATAGAGGTAGAAACATACATTTAACGACAATCGTTATTGCATCTTTAGTGCACTTATATGCACTAAGCAACAACGTTAACATTACCATATTTTGGGATTTATTCAAGATTTTTGATGGGGGGGTCAACTTCAGAAATATCAAAGTCCATACAAACCTTTAGTGCTTTCTAGAAGCACTAACGATCCACTAACGAATGGCATTAATTTTTTTTACTGCTTGAAGTTGGTGAAGTTGACTGTGCCCTCCAAAGATATTGTACTTGTTGCACCTACACTAATGAAGTACTAACGTTAGGGGTTGGTGCACTAAGAACCTCTAACAATTGCACTAGAATATATTATTAGTGCTCTTGAATTTGACGGAAATTTGATGCAATGTAAAATTTCCCATATATTTATTATGTGAGTTTCCTGACATGTAATTGGCCATAACTAAACTAATAGTGAAGTACTAACTAAACTGTTAGTGTTTTCTAGAAGCACTAGCAATGCACTAACGAATTGCACTCAGTTTTTAGTTAGTGCTTGAAGTGGGGGCGCTAAGGTCACTCTGGCCTCAAAAGGTATTTTAATTGTAGCACCTATACTAATGAAGTACTAACCTTAGGTGTAGATGCACTAAGAAGCACCAACGATTGCTCTAGAAGAGATCATTACTGATTTTGAATTTGGCGGAAATTCGATTCAATAAAAAATTTGCTATAAATTTCTTGAGCCTCGTGTGGCCATAACTATACTAATAGTGAGGCACTAACGAAATTGTTAATGCTTTATAGAAGCACTAACGAATGGCACTATTTTTTCCGTTAGTGCTTAAATTATGGGTGCGAAATTCACGCTGACTTCCCCAAAGGTCTTTTCTTACTTGTAACACCTACTCTAATGAAACAATAACCTTAGGTGTTTGTGCTCTAAGAAGCACTTAAGATGCACTAACAATTGCAGTAACAGATGTAATTAGTGCTTTTGAATGCGATGAGAATTTGATACAATGAATAATTCCCCATGTGTTTCTTATGGGAGTTTTGTGACTTATAATTGGCCATATCCACACTAATGGTGAAACACTAACGAAACTACTTGTATCTTCTAGAGGTACTAACAGTGCACTAACGAATAAAACTAATTTTTTCGTTAGTGCTTGTAGTGGGGGCTAAGTTCACGCTAATTTCGAAAGTTTTCTTTACTTGTAATATTAGTGCTTCCTAGTGCACGTACACCTGAGTTTAGTGCTTCATTAGCGTAGGTGCTACCAGTAAAAAAAAAACTTTGCGGGCCAGCGTGAACTTGGTTCCCACTTCAAGCACTAACGAAAAATAAGTCCATTCCTTAATGTATCGTTAGCGCTTCTGCAAAACACCCATAGTTCGGTTAATGCTTAACTATTGATATAGATATGGCCAATTATATGCCACAAAGGGGAGCAACAGGATTGCGCACACTATAGATCCCGAATTGCGCACAAATCTCTGTTGGTCTTTCTGAACACGAATTTTTGCCCAACGTCGCCACAATGGTAGATTTAAAATCTGTGCGCAAAGAAGGTTTTCCTTCAGACTAGGATAGAAACAGAAATTAGAAATAAAATTCATATTATATTGTGGATTAACTAAATATAATTTGGTCAGTAGATACAAGAAGTCATGATACCTCCAAATTTACAATCCAAATGTTAAAATTTTCTTAATCTGAATCCCTTTGGAGTTCTAGAACCTATTTTTAGGTACTAAAGTATCGTCTTCATTATTCGATTAAAAAGAAACAATAAAGCTTTTTACTTTTTTTCAAGTCTAGAGGCACTGTAGAACACGTTACGTATGGTTTCAAGCCTTCCTGCGTCGAGACATAGGAGGTGATGACATAACTTTAAAAAAATATTTTTGTTAGGCCTATTTTCCTTATTTTTTGGCGGGCTTACTTTCGCACCTAGAAGATTGAAATTTTGTACAAACATTCAGTCCACCGAGTACTATTTATTAGATTTTTTCGGATCTCTGCGTTAGCACAAGGTGGATCCAGAGGGGCAAAAAGGTAAATAAAAGGGATTTTGTGTGTGTGTGTGTGTGTGTTTTTTTTTTTTTATCGCGATTTTCCCGCCTGAGATACATGATGGAGACATATAAAGGGTACGTTTGAAAGACAGTTTTATTCCGAAGATAATAAAGGGCGAACTGTGATTCTAGGATAAATAGGGATGCCTCAGAAAATGTTCTGCCTGAGATCAAGGTATTTTACAGTAATCTGGGGCATTGTGGGGATTATTGATTTTTCCCGCCCTGACTGTTCAAGATAAAAGCTTGAAAATTTTTACAGGCATTTAGTACACCCCTTAGTGTTTTCCAGTTGAGTTTTAGGTCTCTGCATTAACACAGTGGGGGTCCAGAGGGGCTCAATTTTTTTTAAATAAAAATAAATATTTTCAAAGAAAAATTCCGATTTCTCTCAAAAGTCCCCGCCTCAGGGACATGATAAGGAGATGTGAATGGTACCGTTTGAAAGGTTGCTCTATTGTAAAAAGTAAACGAGGTATGAACCATGATCTATGATAAATAGGGATGATGCTGTAGCCGCTTGACTAAAAGTCTCTAATTTACCTTGAAAACCGGAATCTATAAGGGTTAAGCATTTGATACTGCTTCAATATAATGTTATGTTTCTTAAAATCTTCCTTTTTTTGTGTATTGGTATATCCTTTCGCAATTGATCTTAATTTCAATTTTGTTTCTGATTGTATCTTCAACAAAGAAGGGATCACCTGATAAATATCTGGACCATGGTGGAAAGACCATGGTGTAGTCTTTCCACCATGATCTGGACCAAGTTAATAAAATTATTAATTGTAATGTTTGTGAAATGTTTCCGCCCTATTTTCGTTCGAGGAGCTACTGAGGGTTTTGAAGCCCATATTCTAGGTGGGAACCTAAATAAAACAAAGCAAACATTTATGATGACATTCTTAATGTTAATAATAATAATAATAATAATAATAATAATAATAATAATAATAATATAGTATACATACTTCCCACTACTAGTCAAATTTTAGGGAAAAATTGAAAATTGAAAAAGTGAATAATTTTCTCCATTGTCGTAAAGTTTTGCTTTGGTAAATTTATTGAGGTCTGTCGTTAACGTCTGGTCATATAATAGGATACTTGCTACAATAATATGTGCGATACAATAAATTTAAATTACAATATTATCCCTAGAACGCAGAACATGGGTCAAAAATGACCCAGCAGTAATTTATGAATAGATTTTTGTCTGCAATATTTGTTGCCCAGTAGTTTTTCTCCGTGACATCTTCTATTGGTTTGTTTACTACATAAAAATAATGGATTTAAGTTTTTGGTTTTGTATTTATTTTTTACATTTTATTATGTATATTTCTATACGTAGTATACATAACATGGGTCATTTCTGACCCGTGGTATATTTTAGTATTAGATTACTATTATATATTAGTATTAGTATATAATACTAATACTAATCTTTATAGTAGTATTAGATTAGTTCTTTACTATAACAAATTAGTATTTGTTTTACTAAAATGTTATTATATTTGTAGTAGTATTATTACTACTAGTCTTGTACTTTGAATTGGATTTTTTTTTAGAAATATATACTCTGAACAGACTAATCTTATGAACCATGTTATGGACCCATGGACCCACCATAAAGACCCATGTTATGGAAACTAAGGTACAATTCATGTCATGCGTTTAAGGGTTATTAGTATAATACAACGATGTGAGTAAACTACTTCCTTGCACTAATTACACTGTATTCCAATATAATCCTTGCAAAATTACACGATTCACTTATTAATAATATGGAACCTGTCAATATATATCTTAAACAACCTTCCTAAATCTAGTTAGAATATATAATTAGAAACAGTATGATGTAGCTACCTGCTAGTTTTATTACATACTCTACGACTATGCACAGTAAATGCTATCATTGTTCATACCTAATGTTACTCGCACAAGTTAGGATGATAATCTTAGCTTCTTCATTTATAAATAGTAAATTTCTCTATCATAACTGAACTCAACTTCTCTTTCAATCACTTACTGAAGCAGCCTCTGTAATATTTATCGAAAGAACTGGTGTGAGATCTTTTTTTCGAATGCAGTATATAGCTTCTCTATCCTTATGTGTTAATTCCTCTGTATCTTCTAAATTAGCTCAATCCTAGTAATTTTATTCGGCCCTTTGTTCGGGTATTCCGCTGCTCTTTTCTTACAGATTTACATAACAGAAGAGAAAATATTTTCCATCTGACAACATTGCTTAATTTTTCTGTGCGCAATCCTGTACATAATGACAGCTTGTCAATGACTTATCAGATAAAACTGATAAAACTGGAAAAGTGTGCGCAATCTCATTGCAGCCGCCACAAAGTCTCATAAGAAATTCATGGGTAATTTTTCATTGCGTCAAATTTCCGCCAAAATCAAAAGCACTAATGACCTCTTCTACTGAAATCCTTAGAGATTCATAGTGCACTAACACCTAACGTTAGTTCTTCATTAATGTAGGTCCTACAAGTAAAAAAAAAACCTTTGGAAGCCTTCATGAACTTGGCGCCCCCACTTCAACCAATAACGAAAAAATTAGAGCCGTTCGTTAGTGCATCGTTCGTGATTCTAGAAAATACTTTTGGTTTTTTTAGTGCTTCACTATTAGTGTAGTTATGGCCAGTTACATCTCAGAAAACTCACATAAGAAATTTAAGGGGAGTTTTTCACTGTGTCAAATTTCTGCCAAATTAAAAAGCACTAATGATTACTTCTAGTACAATCCTTAGTGCATCGTTAGTGCTTCTTCGTGCACCAACCCCTAACGTTAATGCTTAATTAGTGTAGGTGCTACAAGTAAAATATCTTTGGTGGTCACCATGAATTTACACCCACTTCAAGCACTAACAAAGTAATTAGTGGATTCGTTAGTGCTTCCTGAAAATACTGACACTTTTTATGGAATTTGATATTTCTTAAGTTGGCAACCCCAACAAAAACTTTGAATAAATCACAAAATGTGGTAGCACTAACGTTAGTGCGTAGTACATTTAAGTGCACTAATCACGTTCTAACGATTGCCGTTAACCCCATGTTTCTACCTCTATTTGTATATAATTTGATATTTCTGAAGTTGCCCCTCACCGAAAATCTTGATTAAATTCCAAAATATGGTAGCACTAACGTTAGTACTTAATGTGTTTAAGTGCACTAACGATGCACTAACGATTGCCGTTAACTCCATGTTTCTACCTCTAATTGTATAGAATTTGATATTTCTGAAGTTGGCCCCCCACCAAAAATCTTGAATGAATCCCAAAATATGGTAGCACTAACGTTAGTGCTTAGTACGTTTAGGTGCACTAACGATGCACTAACGATTGCCGTTAACTCTATGTTTCTACCTCTATTAGTATAGAATTTGATATTTCTGAAGTTGCCCCCCCCACCAAAAATCTTGAATAAATCCCAAAATATGGTAGCACTAACGTTAGTGCTTAGTGTGTTTAGGTGCACTAACGATGCACTAATGATTGCCGTTAACTCTATGTTTCTACCTCTATTTGTATAGAATTTGATATTTCTGAAGTTGGCCCCCCCACCAAAAATCTTGAATAAATCCCAAAATATGGTAGCACTAACGTTAGTGCTTAGTGCGTTTAGGTGCACTAACGATGCACTAACGATTGCCGTTAACTCCATGTTTCTACGTCTATTTGTATAGAATTTGATATTTCTGAAGTTGGCCCCCCCACCAAATATCTTGAATAAATTCCAAAATATGGTAGCACTAACGTTAGTGCTTAGTGTGTTTAAGTGCACTAACGATGCACTAACGATGCGCTAAGTTTTGTGAAAATCTGTCTGCATAAAGATGGGTGGGGGGGCTAACTTCATATGAAGTTGGCCCCCACCAGAAATCTTCAATATCTCGTAAACGCTGAAAGCACTAACGTTAGTTCTGAGTGCACTAACGTGCACTAACGATGCACTAACGATGTGAAATGTTTGGTGTAATTTGGAAGAGGTGGGGGGGACAACTTCAGGCACGTAGCGAGCAGCGTTTTACAGGCTGTTCCTGTTTTATAATGACATCGAATAAAACGTAATCAATTTTTATACAATCTGTTTAATACGCGGTAGAAGCTCACTAAATTGTCAATTGTGCTATGTTGTTCTTAAATTGGAAATTTCCATTCATATATCACTATCCACAATACATCTGCATTACTGCAAGAATGGTTCACTACAACTACATAACTTACGACGTTCTTCATTAAGCGGAAAGAGATTAGGCTATGCATAACATCCAAACTGCAACTGCATCCTTCCAAAACCGCACTGCTATCCTGGTCAGGTAATACTATTGCTACTACTACTACTACTAATACTAATACTAATACTACTTCTATTACTACTACTACTACTACTACTACTACTACTAGTAGTAGTAGTAATAATAATAATAATAATAATAATAATAATAATAATAATAATAATAATAATAATAATAATAACACTGTTCAACAAATTTTGATCGAAAGTATGTAAATTCTTTGAAATTGCGATTTTTACATTCATTTAAGCATAATATGAAATGAAATGATAATAGAATTTTCTTAGCTCAGGTTGTGAAAAAAAAAAAACGCCCTTGCACAACAGTAGCTGTATATATACAAATGTATGAATATTTATAGAACATTTAAGCAAAATCCTTGTAAAAAGCTACATTTCACTTTTTTTTTTTTATCTATTTCACTGTGATGTGATAAGCTGGGGAGTTAAGAAGTACCCTAACCTATAGCTAACTAACCCTTGTACTTCCTTTTTCAAAATTGCGCAAATACCAGTTTCACAGCGATACAGAAAATAAAGTAACCGTGGTCAAGTTAAACATTAACAATTCCCTAATAAAAATCAGTATTAACATCAAAACATGAAAAATATGTACAAATACCTTTTTGTGCAAGAACTACACTGCAATGTAGACAAAAGTTTCAAGTGATCCCTTGTACAGGATTATGTTTATTTTATTTTGAGCTTGGCTTGCCTTTTGTAAGTTACATCTGGAGCATCCCTTGCAATAGTCCAACAGTAGTCGGCCAATATGTTAGAACTCTACTTTCCCTCATATCTCTTCTCCATGGCTGCAATATCTTGATGGAAACGCTCACCATGTTCGTCACTTACTGCTCCACAATCTTCGGGAAAGAAGTCTAGATGTGAATGAAGAAAGTGGAGCTTCAGAGACATATTGCAACCAAGATTTTCGTAGCACAATAACAACTTTGCTACCAGTTGTTTGTAATTTGTTGCTCGGTGTCTTCCCAAGAACTGTGAACAAACACTCTTCAAGCTTTCCCACGCAGCTTTTTCCTCACCTTGGAGAATTTCGTCGAACTTGTGATCTTTGAATAGTTGCCTAATCTGTGGCCCTATGAAAACACCCTCTTTAACTTTGGCATCACTTAATCGAGGGAATTGTCCTCTTAGGTACTTATAGGCCTCATCCTCTTGGTTCATGCTCTTAACAAAACTTTTCATAAGACCTAATTTAATATGTAGAGGGGGAAGCAAAATTCGGTTACGATCTACCAGTGGTTCATGCTGCACATATTTCACTCCTGGCTGAAGAGTTTCTCTGGTACTCCAATCACTTTTGCGGTAATAAGATCCACGATCTCTACTGTCCCATTCACATATAAAGCAACAATACTTTGTATACCCTAACTGCATACCTAGCAACAGTGCTATTACTTTAAGGTCACCACAAATGAGCCACTGAAAATCGTAATATTTAATGGCTTGAAGTAAACGTTTCAAGTTTTCATAAGATTCCTTCATATGAACTGCGTAACCTACAGGAATTGAAGGAAGTTCATTTCCAATATGTAAAAGCACTGCCTTTAAACTCACCTTGGACGAATCTATAAAGAGCCTCCACTCCGTAGGTTCGTAATTAATTTTAAGTGCCCTCATGAGACCATTTACATCTGTACATGCCACAAGTGTGTCTTTCATAGTAAAAAATGAAGTGAACATCTTCTCCCTATTCCGATACACTGAAATATTTACTTTTTCCTGCAATAAATTCCATTGCTTTAAGCGTGACGCTAAAATTTCGGCTTTGCTTTTCGAGAGATCCAAGTCTCTGATTAGATCACTTAGTTCCTCTTGGGTAAGTCTATGTGGTTCACATGGAGGTTCTTCTACAACAAACGTAGGGTCCTTTGAAGTACTTGATTCAGGAGCTTCAACTTCTTGATCATCATCAGAAAAAAGATCGTATTCTTTAGGTGGGTCAGGAACAGGTAGTCCTTCTCCATGTGGAACAGGGCGCATTGCAGAAGGAATGTTAGGATACATCAAGGCCCGCTTCTTCTTCGTGGAAATTCCCTTATTGACGGAAGGAACCATACAAAAATAGTCTCTGATGTGGTCGCTTGGCTCCCTCCAAATCATGGGCACTGCAAAAGGCATTGAGTGCCCCTTCCCATTAATCCAATTTCTTAGATTGCTGGCACAAGTGTTCCACACAATGTGGGGTGCCCAAGATTTATCTTGGTCTCAATTTTACAACCAAAGTAATATTGATAGGCTTTTCTTATTAGTGGTGTTATAGTCTGCTTTTGTGAGGAAAATGTCACTTCCCCACACACGTAGCATAAGCTATCCGCACTGTTTACACAATTTCGCGGCATTTTTGTTTATTGAAATCCTCAAAATGTCACTTGAAATAGTTCCGACAACTATTTAAAAATATACATTCAAAATACCAGTATTTTTGCGTACTTGTAGTTGTATTTTTATGTCCTGCACTACACAAACGTCACACCCAAAACGCTGATAACTGCACTAAACCTGTCTTTTCTAACAATAGCAGAACACTACTGAGATAAGGAACACAATGAAACCAAGCGTTCATATAGTTTATCCAGTGTTGCCGGATCAATGTAACATTTTATCCCAAACGAAACGAATATATTTATTTTTAAAGCGTTATTATTAGACATGCCTGTAAAACGAGAAGTAGAGCTAATATTCGAAAATAACTTTCAAATTCGTGATGAGCTGAAAATATTTTTTTTTATTTTTGAGCCCCTCTGGACCCCCTTGTATTAACGCAGAGACCTGAAAATCAACTGAAAAATACTAAGGGGTATACTACCTGTGTATATAAAATCTGAAGCTTCTATATTGAATAGTAAAGGCGGGAAAATATTTATCAGCAATCCTCACAATGCCCCAGATTACCGCAAAAGACCCTGATTTCAGGTAAAAAATTTCCTGAGACATCCCTATTTATCATATATATATATATGACATAGTATAATGGTTCGCCCATCATTCTCTTCAAAATAGAACTGCCTTTCAAGTAGTGCCATTCGTATGTCTCCATCATGTACCCGAGGCGGGGAAATCGCAAAAAAAAAAAAAAAAAGTATTTTTGGTTAAAATATCCCTTTTTTAAACTTTTTTCCTCTCTGGATCCTCCTGTGTTAACGCAGGAATCTGAAAAAATCTTATAAATACTACTTGATGGACTGAATGTTTGTGCAAAATTTCAATCTTCTGGGTGCAAAAGTAAGCCTGCCATAAAATAATAAAAATAGGCCTAACCATTTTTTTTCAGGATCTCAAGTAAAAATATCCTGAGATACCGCTATTTACCCTAGGATCATGGTTCGCCCGTCATTCTCTTCAGAATATAATTGCATTTCAAACGGTACCATTTACATGTCTCCATCGTGTATCTGAGGCGGGAAAATTGCGAAGAAAGAGATTTTTGGTTAAAATATCCCTTTTTAAAAACTTTTCGCACCTCTGGACCCCCTGTGTTAACGCAGAGACCTGAAAAATCTGATAAATACTGTTCGGTGGACTGAATGTTTGTGCAAAATTTCAATTGTCTAGGATCAAAAGTGAGTAGATCTTAGCTGTTGTATGTATATACGATTGTACAGTTATCCTGTATCACATAGTGTCTGATGAAGCCAAAGAGTTAGTTGGCGAAACTGTAACACGTGTTGAATTTTAACGAAAATATATAGATTTGCTCAGCAAATAATTAGTTTATATTAGATTTCCAAGTTTCTGAATCGAACGGTATGGACTGTAGGCAAGTGTACATACATCGGGACGGATCACAATCATGGCTCGAAAAAAATCGATTTCGCTGTGATTGGGAATGACTAAAGATTTTTCTGAGTTGCATAAATTGAGGTACTCGTATATACACCTCTTTGGGATACAAGTAATAATTTAACAAGTTCTTGACGTGAAAAGTTATTTAGGAGTAACTGAGTGAGAGCATAACCCCAATGAAGTAGAACTTTTGTCAACAAGTAACCTGAAACTAGGATAAACATATGTGGATCGATACCCAGCGCTTCCACCATGTAATTATTTTGGTACAGTCAACAATGGACCGAGATTTATTCCTTCACCAATTTATTATAAATTTGATAAATACAAAACGTCTTTGATTTAGAAAGAGTAAAATAGTGTTTCTCTTGTTAATGTCCAAGTAAAAGGAGAATAGGTGTTTTGCACAGTGCCCCTTCTCTCAAGGCAGTCTCCAAGGCACCTGCCGGTTCTGGTGAGTCTTAAGGGAGCTTCGCAAGGCTTGGTTGTAGAAAGGATCTCTAGTTCAGTGCGACCTCGGGAAGGATAGGTGTACCCCTAGTCCAGTGCGACCTCAGGGCAGTGTAGGTGATTTGATCAATTGGATGTTGGACGACTGATCCTGGGTCCCTCGGTGGTCCTCCTTTTATTTGTCCTCTTCGGGTCCTTCCATGAGGTCCGTCTTCTTTCGGCGTTCCTCAATGTCTTTCGTGTCGGCTTCTTGTCTGCTAGGTTGCTTAAAATCAATAGTACGTGTTGAGTTGACACGTGCGTCTGTCGTTATGTGGGGATTTTTACAATATATATATATATTTCTTCCAAACGTTTTCCATAATCTTCATTTTTCCTGTGCGAAGAAAGGGCGCTTTTGCGTGGTACGAAGTCATAAATGAAATAGAGAAATGGTCTTTAAGGAACCGTCACAAATGACCTATTTTTACTTAATTTCTTAGCTAAAAATGCTTTTCCCATCTATTACGCCTTGTTGTCAAATCTGGAGAAAACAGTTTAGATTGACACTTAATCGTTCTGACATCAGTCTGCCAAGAGAGTTGTCTGTTGACTTCATTTTGCAACATGGTGAAGATATAATAGCTGTCCGTCTGTCACATATAGATATGTAATATGTCCTTTTTTTGGCGTCATGCCTGTTAAAGGCGATGTTATATTGCCGAAACTGCTTCTAGGTATCATTAATATATTATATATATTTGATATTTTGGTCAGTTTAATGCTTGAATATTTCCAGTGCTGTAATGGACAAGATACTGGTGCACACAGGACCGCCCACAGGGGGGATGTATGGCGCAAGCTGCGCCATTGAAAAAATTTTTGGGGGGGGGTTACTTTACTTTCGAACTAGCAATTTTACTGTCGGAATAGCATTAAAACACAATTTTGAGAAGCTAATTTTCAAAAATTTTCCGGGGTGAACCCCCATACCCCCTGCTTCGATACTCGATGAATGAAGTACCGCGCAAGTAGCCGTATGAAAGGAAAGGTTGGTTCGTTTTAAGAGAGAAGAGCCGCCCACAGGAGGGATGAATGGCGCAAGTTGTGCCATCGAGAAAAAATTGGGGGGAATAAAAAAATTGGGGAAGAATTTTACTCTAATGTCGAATAAGTAATTTTGCTGTCGTCAGAATAACATTGGAACACGATGCGATTTTTCTTTTTAAATCTCGAGAATGAATCCCCCTACCCCCTGCTTAGAAACTCTATGAATGAAGTACCGCGCAAGTTGCTATATGAAAGGATGGTGCCAAGTTCTGGTGAACAACAGTTACAAACACTCAAGGAATCACTTTCAAATTTAGATTTGAAACTTGCCTATGTTGTCTGTTGAAAATTATAAAGTAGTTTGACATAATTGTGAGCTAGTGGTAACCATACAGACAACAGCCAAGTTTCAAATCTAAATTTGAAGTGAGCCAGTGAGTGTTTGTAACTGTTGTCCACCAGAACTTGGCGCCTATTTTTGTGATTTCAATTCTTTTTAAGGCTACTCATACTTGGCTGGTATCAAACTCAATAACTTGTAACTTGCGTCTTACTTTTCATGTACAAGGGAATTATATCAATATTTTGTAAAGAAAAAAATAATACTACTAATTGTAAAAAAAAAAAGAAAGAAAGAAAAAGAATACCTGTGTCAAACACAGTGTGTAGAAGTTTTTATACCCTTCAATATCCTTATAGAACATATTTAGTATTGTACACTACCAAGACTACTAATAAAAGTAATGCCATTTTTATAATTACTACTGCCCCTACTACTACTACAAGCATTCTATAATACTACTACAGGAAATAAAAATAACAAAAATAACAAAAATAACAATTACTAGTACTATAAAAACTACTGCTACACTGGGCAATTGTTTTTAGGGGACTTGAATTTTGAGGAGGGAAGAGATTATTAGTTTTGGGAGGGAGTGCGCCATTAGCTTTGGGGGGGATGGGCACCCCTGGGTACGCAGAACAGAAATTATGGGGAAACAAGAAAACAAAAACCAAAGATCTACCTGAAATACGTATAAACTTCGTTTGTGCAATCCCAGGGCTTTAGTCTGGGGAGGAGGGCGTCTAGGGCTGCCCCTTAAAATATTTGTATTTTTGTTAGAAAACAATTAATCAAATTGATATATTTACTATTATATTAATGGTGCGTTCCTCAATTTTCATCCCTCTTACCCAAATATTTTCTCAACTAAAGCATTGTATAGATTTTTAAGAAGTATTATCTAACTATATTGTGAACACTAGATCAAACCTACACTTTTAAATTAAACAAATCAGAAATATGTGTATTTACTGACATCAATAGATCAAAATGGTATTTCGACGTAATATTTTGACGTATTGACGTATATATATATATATATATATATATATATATATATATATATATATATATATATATATATATATATATATATATATATATATAAGTCAATGATTTTGTTGTTATAAATAGTTATTATACCTTATGATAAAGGAAAATGAATTTTACTTCCTGTTTATAAAACTTTCAGTAACTACATTCAGAAGTGTAAACACTACAAACGAGAGACCAAGCTTTAGCAACTGAGAAAAAATTACAGTTGAGTTTGTTTATCCATTGTAGTGGACGAATGTTTTCAACATACGTCATACAATAATAATATTTGAAACAAAGTTTTACAGCCTGCTGATGTTTAATTATTAACAAGGTAAAACAATCACAGTGAATTCATAATTTCTATAAAGAACACAACACTAGAAATAAAATAAACTTAAACTCACCTTTCCCTTGTTCTTTCACGATAGCCATTCGATTTCATATCAAGATTCTTAATAGTCCACTGTAGTGTCGCTAGATGACAAATTAACACTAACGTCTGGTGTCTATCTGAGGTACCAGATGTTCTCAAATATAATATTTTAAGTATAAGAAATAACGGGATAAAATACATATCCGTTGAAATTGCAATAAAGACGAAAGAGTTAACCTTTGTCATTGTATATTCTAACATTTTGTTAATTAAATAACAACAAAGAAAGAAATAGTTAAACTGGTTGATGCAGCGATATTCACATTTAAGAATTACACAGTGCTATGTAGGAAAAAAGATTGAGAACTATACATCAATATTGCAAGTGATAAATTGGGATCTAGTTTGTGTGAAGTTCTTCCTTGATTATATAGTCTTGATTGGATGTGATACAATCAGCAAGACTGGAACTAAAGAAAGTGCTTTTAAAATAATTGCAGAATCTCCATTTGCACAAGAAACTTTGAAATTCCTCTCTGGTTCTGGTTCTAACACTTCGTCTAGCGAATCTATGAAACAACTTGAGAAGTTTTCCTGTCAATCCTCAATATGTAAGGTGACTCTAGTGATGTACATAAGCATATACTACGAATTTGTGAAAAGGTTACATATGCTGTCAATGCCATCTCAACGACTAATTGCTCTTTATTTCATATTTTAAGATGTAGCTATACTGCACACGTACACTTGATGATAAATCCCTAAGTCAATGATACATAATCCGAATCCATCCTACTATGGCTTCGTAAAAACTGAAACGTCACTGATTGACCCATTTATGACCCAAACTACAATTCCAACAGATCTGGTTCAACCTTACAATTGCACAAACTGCAATTGCAAAGTTTGAATGTAAATAACAGTATCAGCACGCTGCAGTTTCTGTCGTCTTTGAAAGATTCCCGTGTTAACATCAAGTTTACTTTTACTGTTTGTCTCTTTGTTGATGTTATTTACTTAGCAAAATGTTAGAATATAAAGTTTAAATAAATAAACAAATTGGAATTTGTATAAAGTTTGTGATACAATATAATTTTTGCAATAAAATGATTTCTATCAGAATGATGCGTTTTACAAAATTTAAAAATTGTAGATCAGAAAATTTTAAATAAGTTTGCTTGTATCTAAAACTTTCATAGGTTCATTGACTATAGAGATTTACACCCATAATTATTAACGTGGTATGCTTCTCGACTATCTTGGAATGTGCCTGTCATCTTGATTTTGCATCACTTGCAAAACATGAAATCATCGCATTCTATCATCAGGGCCCCAATCTCACCTTTTCAGTACAAATAAGCAGAGAACAGCCCAGTAAAACTTCGCAAGAAAAAAAAGTGGCAAGACGTATGCGTGGAGGTCCTGGTAGAATATGGCTGCCATCTTGATTTTGCACTTTTTGCAAGCATGAAATAATATTCTATCATCAGGATACCAATCTCAGTACTAATAAGCAAAGAACAGCTCCGATAGAGCCTGGCAAATGAATTCTAAATCAGCCCCTACAGTAACTCAAGCTGATATAATTTGTAACTTAACAACAATCAAAAGACATAAATATTGATTAAGACTGACTACCTGATATACTTCAGCTTATTGTTAGAAATGACTAAAACCAACGTTATTTTGGCTTATTAACATAATACTATTTTTACGATTAAAACCTATTTATTTAATAGAAAATTGATATTTTAAAGAGAAAAAATATCAATTTGTTAATATTACTTACGGTTTATTTGAAAAATATAAAATAACTAGTATACTTGGCACGTTAGAAATAAAATACAATCGTGTTGTTTATGGTTTGATCTAATAAGGCAGATTTTGCAATATCTTCTTTAAGTATGACTCGATACGTATTTTTTCCTAATTATTTTGAATTTGATTATGGTTTTCAGGTTTATATTACACAATTTATGTATATCTATTAATATCTTTAAGTACTGCATGAAAATTATTGTTCTAGAACCCTTTGAAATATAATTTATTTGACGCTAAAATACTGAGATTACTCAAATAAGTGATGGTTCGTACTTACTGAACAACAATTTTCCTTGATACGTATTTCGAAGATGTTGTATAGTATATATGTAGGTAGTTCATATGTAGAGAAAGTTTTGATATTTAGTCGATATTTTTGATATTAGGAATCTTCAGGTATACAAAATGGACATAAGTTTTAGAACACAGAATAAAATGAGTCTTTATAGTGCAGGTACATTAAAATCCGTAATGAATAAAAGAGGTATAGGATGTATTTCGTTTATTCAGGAAGTTATGCAAAAAAAACAAGGAGCGTACAGACAGAAAATTTTACTTTTATTTATATATAGGAAAGGAAATAAAAATCATCTGCAATAGAGTTAACGAAAACTGGCCTCTGACAGATACGTGTTGTAAACAAAGCGAAAAACAAGATAATTCGCCAATCACTGCACTATTCTTTTACGTTGTTTCTAGGAAAGGAAGATTACTCACCGCGCTCTTGTCTATCCAACTTTCTCCTTGATTCGTCAGGGAAAGATAGTTTATTTTCGGATGGGAAGACAACTCTGCGTAAACTACTTAAAACATAGGGTTTCAATATAAAAGATTTTTAGGAAAGAAGATTTTATAACAGAGGAAGGAATTGAGTAATTAAATTTGGGCTTTCGGCATCTATGGCCATGTTAGCCCGTCAGGTAAGGGATAACGTCCCTCGGTGATCACATTATCCGAGGAAAGGGAAATAAAAAAAAAAAAAAAAAAGATTTGGTAATGAAGGAAGTGGTCTGAGATCTGTATGTTAAATACCATCCCGGCACATGTCTGGTGTGAATAAGGAGAAAGATGGAAAATATCGAGCCTGAGAGGATAGTATCGTTTGACGAAAATTGGTAAATGTTAATCACTCCATAGGAAATGCTTGAATGACCCGACACATCCAAGTACAAAACCTGGCTTCCCAATTGGAAAAGATAGAGACTAATTTTGTTTTATGCAGACAAGTGTGAGAGTTTCATAACGAATTATCTCCTGTTTTATGTCACAGACGATGACAGAAGTACCGGATTTTGTGTAAACTCAATGTTAAGCCAAGATTCTTCAAGGTAGAAGATTGAAGAACTCAATCTCAAATTCTTTCAGGAAGCTATATATATATATATATATATATATATATATATATATATATATTCAGAGCAGTTTCTCTAAATAAAATTTCGAAAACCATCAAAATTCTCAAACCACTGTAACTGTTTGTCTATTTATTCGAAATATGTTGTATCATGCCTGTATCAACGCTTGTCAAAAGCTTTTCTTGATGTTATAATGATTGCGTTACCCAAGAAGAAGTGCAGCGATCACAGAATCATTAGCCTTATTTCTCACGCTCGAAAGATTATTGGGCATATACTGAACAGACGGCTGGAAAGTAAGATAGAAGAGATGTTGGAGGGAGATCAATATGGACTCGGGAAAGGAGAAGACACCACACGAGTTCTTGATGTAAAAGAAGAGTTGTGTTTATGCTTCATCAATTGACAAAAAGCTATTGACTGGGTCAATTGGATCAAACTTCTGAAAATACTTAAAGAACTCGGGGTCAGCAGGAGAGACCGACGACTTATTCGCAATCTGTACATAGGACAACGAGTGACGTTGCGCTTGATTCAAGGAGAAACTAATAGTGTGAAAAATGGAAGAGAAATTAGGCAAGGGTATAGTATTTCGCTCCTCAATATTTGCAGTGAATGTTTATTAAAGAAGCATTAAAGAGAATTGGAGATTTCAAGATAGGGAACAGATCATTAACAAGATCAGGTATGAAGATGATACTGTAATTATAGCTAGAACCGAAGAAGTATTCAGAAGTTGATTGACAAAATAGTTGACACTGGAAACTGTATGGAATGGAAATCAACATCGAAAAACCAAAAGTCATTAGAATATCCTTGGAAACGCTCCCATACGGGTCAGAGTAGAACAAAGAGAACTAGAAGAGGTCGATAATTTCAAGTATCTGGGAAGTATTTTGACGAAAGACGCTTACTGCATCAAAATGATCAGGTCAAGAATTACCAAAGCCAAAGTAGAATTCAACAAGGAAAGATTTCTCTTAACTAGCAGGCTTAATATTGGACTAAGGAAGAAGTTGGTCAAGTGCTATATATTGAGTATTGGATTGTATAGTTCACAGATTTGGACATTACGGAAGTTAGAGAAGAAATATTTAGAGAGCGTCGAAGTGTGGTGTTGTAGAAAGATGGAGAAGATAACATGAACAGAGAGAGTAACAAACGAAGATGTTTTATAACGGATGGGAGAGAACAGGACTCTTTTAGCCAGCATGTTTTGTAAGAGGGCCAATTGGATTGGACACATCTCGATAAGAAATTGTCCTTTTCATATCGTCATAGAAAGAAAGGAGGAAGGAAAGCGAGGAATAGGAAGAAGGAGAACACAACTGATCGATGATTTGAAGAATAGAAGAAGTTAGTGGGAATTAAAAGAGGAAGCTGAAGATCGATAAACGTGGAAGAAATATTTCAAGGCCCAAACTTTCAAAATAAGTAAATAAATAAGAAATAACAAAAACTCATTAATCTCAGGATCTGTCATAAGGCCGAATACTTAATAATAATAATACAATAATAATAATAATAATAATAATAATAATAATAATAATAATAATATCAACACTAACAAGATGTACATTGTGCCATTGGTCTTAAGTGAGGTATTACTGTTGTAGAGACCTCCATTGGGTGTTTGTGGTATGTATAAGATCTTTAGTTTGCAACACTGAATGATTAATGTGGTATTGTAAGTTTTCCTTATCATGAAGTACGTATATAATAATCTGACGTAATGTCATTTTAAAAAATAGATCTTTATGTTGAGTTTATAACAACTGTTACGAGGGCATTGCAGAGTGTATCAAACGATTCTTATCGTTATTGTAACAAGCTTTTAAAGGTAGTAATAACATATTTGTAACCGTATATACTAAACAGTTCTACCTACAAATCATGAATTTTCTTTGACTCAAGGTGTTGCATGTTAAAAATTGCACCTGCGTCTTTTGGATACTAATAAAGCACGAACTGCTTGATCTCGTCAAAATTCTCGCAAAAGGAATAGCTCTTTCACTGCACGACAACCTGAAAATTTGGAATAAAATAAAAGATGGAGTAGTAAAAGAGAAGAAAAGGAGAGAGAAAAAGATGGAAGCAGATTAAGATAAGAAAGGTTGTCATAAAGAGAACAAACAAAAAAAAAATGCTGGAATTATATCTAACCCCGATTGGAAGCATCATCTGATACATTGAATACTTTAGAGACCTCATTTTTCCTCTAAAGTAAGTAGACATATGAAAGTCCTAATTCTAACTATGAAAGTATCAAATTGACACCATCTCCTGAAATTATCTTAATATCCTACGTTGTTTCCTGACCTAAGGATCCCTGAACCAAGAACTAAGAGAAACCTCATAAAATATATCGTTAACTTATTGATTGATGTACTGTATATTTACGTCCTTTGTCAGCAACAAGACTGTTCAGAACAAGATCTACAGTTAAAATAGAAACCCGAATCACTGTAATGCCTTTGATGCTGTCTTACCAGGAATCGAACCCTGGATCCCAAAGAGTGAGGAGACATGCAGTACTCACTAGACCAGTGAGAACGATGGCATGTTTCGTGTGGGGTATTGCACTGAATGGGAAAGAAGTATGGGCAATACCCAAAAGCGATGAAAAATGATTAGGATATTTCAAAATGGGGTTGTGGAAAAAATAGAGAGAATTAGATGGATCGAAAGGAAAACTAATGAAGAGGATGTTGAGAATAGAAGAGTGAAAAGAACAGTTTTACCTATGTAATCAATTACCTAGGTAATCATTATCTAGGTACAGGTAATAAACGAGTTGAAGATAAACTTTTAGGACATTGATAAGAAGAACTGTATCGTGAAGGACGAGATAGAATGAACCGTGGAAAAGTCAGAGGCTACGATTAACCTGACAGTATTAAAATAGAAAATTGCGACGTAAAGGCGAAGAGGTTAACTGAGAACCATGGTGATGGCAGCTTCTTCTCTTGTGGCAAGTGACTTTCCTATGATTAGGAATTCTCTTCGAGTCAGTTCTTACCATGTCAATTATTACTAAAATTGCATATAGTGTTTTTACGTTGCTTTCTACTGTATGAAATCCATGTATCACTTTCACTGAATTCGAGGTCTAGTAGGCTTAGTTACATTCACTGCGTAATATTGAGTTAAATAATGTTTAGTTTGGTCTTTATTCCACATAACACGTCTTATAAAGATCCCTCATGGTTACATAGTTAGCGTACGCTTTTTCGACACGGAAAACCTAGTTCGATTCCCGGCTGGAACAGGTCCGTTATCCCCCTCCCCCACATTCAAATAGTAGAATATTTTGTAGTCAGCTGTTATGTGCGTCTTATGTGCGCTTATGTGCGCCGAGTTTCAGCTTATGTGCGCACATATTTACACACCAAAAGGGTGATAGAAAAGCGCACTCCAGGGTAACGCCTGAGTGCGACATTCGAATACAGACTTCAAATTTCTGTGCCAAGTAGTATTCCATATGTGCGCTTATGTACGCATAAAATTTCCATTTGTGCGCGCACAGGAACGAAGAAAATCGATAGACAAAAATGTACAGAAAATTCATGACTTGCTCTAAATCAAAGCATAACAACTTGAGATTTCTGCAGCAAGTAATACTCCATATGTGCGCCTAAGTGCACATAATATTTTAGTGTGCGCACAAACAAACGCAAGATGTAGCGTATTGAAAAATGTAAATCAGTGAAGTTCAAAGAGCGCACTTAAAGCAATGAAATAAGATAGAAACTCAGAACAACATTTGTTCTTTTGTGCGTCATATTTGCCCTTATGTGCGCTCAATATCATTTTCTGTGCGCACATACTAACACATGAAAACGATGATAAAAGTGCACTTTATCAGAGAAACCCATAAGTATGATATTACAACTTCATGTTTAGTTGTCAAGTAGTATTCCATATTTGCGCTTATGTGCGCATAAAATTAACATTTGTGCGCGCATAGGAATGAAGAAAATCGATAGACAAAAATGTACAGAAAATTCAAGACTTTCTCTAAATCAAGAAATAAGACTTTGAGATATCTGCAGCAAGTAATACTCCATATGTTCGTTTAGGTGCACATAATAATTTTAGTGTGCGCACAAAGAAACGCAAGATGTATCGTATTGAAAATTGTAAATCAGTGAAGTTAAAAGAGCGCACTTAAATCAATGAAATAAGATAGAAGTTTATAGATAGAAATAGATAGACTCTTTGCTAACGAAATAGATCAAATCTTAATATACGAAATCTTGCGGTCAAGCATTATTTTTGGCCTTTGCACTCGAGTAGAAAAGCAGGGATATAAAAAGACAAAAGCATGCTGTACAAGTGCGAGAAACCTGAGATTTCATTAAACAAAACGTCTTAGCGACATGTCTTGATATAAAAGGCTCCTTAAGGGTGGAGAGAGGGTGTGTTATCAAGAAGGAAACCAACAACTATCGTCTGCATCTCAGTTATTGGCACCTTTCTGCAGTATGTTTATGCAACTCGTAAGTTCGCACTTCAGAAAATTATATATATTGGCTAGTGCTGGTCTTGTAGTTGTCTGCTCTGCTACACAATAAGTCTAATAACATAAGTTATTCCAAGATAAAAAATCCCATTGCTGTCGAAAATTTTGTTGTTCCTGTGTTTGAATTGTAACAACTTATTTCACTCGACTTTCAATTTACCGTACAAAGGTGCTACTTTTTTTTTATATGAGGTAAGTAGACTCTGCATTTTATATATTTTTTATTGCCTTAACCCTTACGAGACCGACCTGGCGCGCATTTAATCCTCTCCTGTGTGAACATTAATTAAGATATCGGGAAGATTGTTTCTATGCCAAATATGGTTGAACCAAAGCATAGGCGCCGAATCCATGGGTGCCCGAGATTTCTCCAATGTTAATGATGAGTACTGAGCCACCCCAATCTTACAGATATGGGAGCAGAGCCCTCCAAATAACTTTGCTTAAAATAATCTAATGTATTATTTCTTTTGTCTTATGAAGTTTACTCTGAATTGTACAACATTAACTTAACTTGAAATGTTTTATTTAGACAATCAACTTTGGGGAACTAAAGACTGTTACCAATGACGTAGCCAGGGGGAGGGTCCGGGGGATCTGGACCTCCTCGAAACTTTCAAAAGTTGTTAAAATAAGGATTAAATTGCATATCCAGTCTACTTATTGCCAAAAAAAAAAAATAAAAAAAAATGGGGCAGTATCCCCGGACCCCCGAATTCGTAAGGATCGTTAAAATATAGCAAAAAAACTGCGTCTCCAGTTTACACATTGCCAAATATTTTCTTGGAAGGGGCCTGGACCCTCCCAGAAATGAAATCCTGGCTACACCTCTGACTGTTACATCATAAACATTTTTCGAGCGGAGGATCGGGGACAGGAAGAGTTTTGATAATGACGTTAGTATCTAGTTAGAATTATACCAGTATGTTTTTTAATCAATTCTGAAGCTTCCGAGGTCGTCAACACGAGCCCAGTGTTCCGCAACCGGTGAGCAGCATACACTAATGTGCTTCATCCATGAGCGGATCCAGAGGGGGCAATTGCCCGATCGCCCCTCCCAGAATAGGTTACTTTTTATTTTTCAAATAAAATAAATCCTCTTGATTTCTTGAACTTTGTATTATAAATGTAAATCAGTCGGGTAAATAGTCTTTGAGCTATCATTCTTTAACTTAAAGTCGACGAAAACGCGAAAAAAATGTCTGGTCTCGAAAGGGTTAATAATAGTAATTATAAGTTATTTTTTGGCGACATATTGAAAAATCTTAGAATTCCTGCGAGTGTTCTATCCATCTATCGGTCCCCCTTAACCCTTTGGGGATCCTATGGTACAATTTGTACCATATGCACTTTTCATGGTACATTGCGTTATTTCTCTTCTATTTGAGCTTTTTCGTCCGTTTTTTTTTTTCAAGTCCAGAGGCCTTGTAGAAGACATTACGTATGGGTTCAGACCGTCCTGCGTCCAGACATAGGAGGTGATGACGTCATAAGTCAAAAATTTATTTTCTCATTTTCTAACCCTATGTTCAATATTTTTTGGCGGGCTTATTTTTCTACGTAGAAGATTGAAATTTTGCACAAACATTCAGTCCACCGAGTAGTATTTACCACGTAAGTCATACCGTCCGAAAGGCCGTTCCATTCTGAAGAGAACGACGGTCGAATTATTATTCTAGGTTAATTAGGGACGTCTCAGGGATTTTTTGAAAAATATACTTCTATATAGGGAAATATGGGGCATTGTCGGTATATATATTTTTTGGCGGGCTTATTTTTGAACGTAGAAGATTGAAATTTTGCACAAACATTAAGTCTACCGAGTACTATATACCAGATTTTTTGTTCCGATGTCAGAGCTAAAACAGGGGGGGAACCAGAGGGGCAAATGGGTAAAAATAGGGATTTTTTACCCCAAATATCCCGTATTTCGTCATTTTCCCGCCAAAAAAACATGATAGGACCATGTGAGTCATACCGTCTGAAAGGCCGTTCCATTCTGAAGAGATCGACGGTCGAATTATTATTATTATAGGGTAATTAGGGCCGTCTCAGTGAATTTTTATCCAAATATACTTCTGTATAGAGTAAAAGTGGGGCATGGTAGGGGAATTTTTTCTGGCGGGCCTATTTTTTGACGTAGAAGATTGAAATTTTGCACAAACAATCAGTCCACCGAGTGGTATTTACCAGAATATTTTCCGATTTCTGCGTAAAAACAGGGGGAGTCCAGAGGGGCAAAAGTTGAAAAAAGGGAAATTTTGCCCCAAAAATCCCTTTTTCAGGAATTTCCCGCCTTAGATACATGATGGAGACATATGAATGGTACCGCCTGAAAGAGAGTTCTATTCTGAAGAGAATGATTGGCGGGTTATAGTCCTAGGGTAATTAGGGATGTCTCAGGAATTTTTTCCCCTGAGATCATAGTGTTTTATGGTACTTTGGGGCACTGGGAATTTTTGATAAAAATTCTCCCGCCCTTACTATTCAAGATAGAAACTTGAAATTTGGCACACACATTCAGTATACCAAGTACTATTTCTCAGATTTATTTTTAGATGGCTACGATCACACAAGGGGGGTCCAGGGGGGCCAAAGTTTGAGAAAAAAATTTGTCCCTCCAAAATTTTCACTTTGACATTTTTTCCAGCTTCTGGTATATGGTATGAGCACGCAAGTGGTACCATTTGAAAGCCAGCTCTATTCTAAAGAGAATGAGGTATGAACCATGATCCTAGGATAAATAGTGACGATACAGTAGCTGCTTGACTGAAAGTCTAAAAAATAGCCCAAAAAGCCAGGATCCGGAAAGGGTTAAAAGCTTTCGAACCAAAAGCCGGATCAACATGCGGAAACCCAGGTTTCCGAGTAGACTAGACACCGGATATTCGTGGTAGTTGTTAGGTGCAATAAAAGATTGTGAGTACCACTTTTGGCGTTATTTTTACCCACAATGATAAAATCAACTTGACTCAGCTGGGTTGGACTGAACTTATTAGACGTCAGACAGACTGGAACAACTGGACCTCAAGCATCCTGCATTCTTCGTAACTTTGAGATTTTAGGAACTGACCAGGTGCAGACGGCCTCTGAATCTTGTGTATTAAATTATGTCAAGTTCAGGTGAATCGAGAGGGTGTTGCGACAAATCTTCCTATTAGGATTTGGTATTGTGTATTCAGGCCACATCCTACAGATGTGTGACTTTTTACTTGTGAAGCGACTTCCGTGGATTGGATGTGTTTGAACTTAGGTATTGAGACGTGCTTCCTTATTTCTTCAAGCTAGTATATAAACTTTGTTCGAATAACAAAATATAAATTTTACATTATTGTTCAATTGGCGATAAGAAATGAAAATCTATTCATAAGTATTTACGAAACAGTCATTTTTGCTTAAAAGTGAAATTGGTAATGTATTAAGATTTTATTCCTTATACAGTACTGTAGAAACCCCGATTTTAGAAGAAGTTGGCATACAGGCACAGTATCCAGAAGAAATTGCACATCTAAAATTTTATGCAGTACAACAAATGACTTAGAACCTATAGATAAGTAAAAGATATAAAAGGTGACGAAAAACTGCGTTTTTTTTTTTTTTTGCAAAGGAATAAAGCAATAGACACAAAGTTTCTCTGGATAGATAATGGATAGAATTCACCACCTGTGAGAAGGTACTTCATCATGACCGCCATCTTGAAAGCTGTTATTTTGAATCTTCGACGAGATTTATAAATGAGAACTGGGCCATATGATTTATCAGTTGGGACTGGAATGTTTCTAGAAATCCATTGGTGAAGTTAGTTCTTCTCTAACTCTATTCCTGTAAGACATATAGAGCTCCTCCGTGGCTAAGCGGTAAGCGTACGCGCCTTTGGCGTGGGAGGCCCGGGTTCGATTCCCGGCGGGAGCTCATGTGGTTCGGATTCCACGTTAATCAGTAGGTCCACGTCTCATATAGCCTCGCTGCTGAACGGGACGTTAAACTCAAAATCAACTCAACTCCTGTAAGACATAAATATGAAATTGGCTTTTGTCCCCTATGTATGGTTTACTTATTACCTACGATTTTTCGCCATCCTGTTGTTATTCGTTGGCTTTGCAACTACAATTTTGTCTATACGGTTTCCTGTAGATATTAGGAAACCATACCAAGTTTCATCAAAATAGGACTTCCACTCACTGTGAGTTCTTTTAGCTAGGTTTAAGAATTTATAATATTTTCAATCGTTGCATGATCTAGTTTATGAATGGGATCGAGACGGTAGGAAGGCGAGCTCTGAGTATAAAGACCAGGATTTCGTTGTGTAGATCACTCCAACGTAAAAGCGGTCTGACAGAATTCGAGATTTAGTGTGTGAAAATCGGAATCCTGAATAATTTTAGATCCCGAGAACATTATTTTCATTACCTCTGAAAATCGTTAGTGAATACTTTCGAATTGAAAGCTGGCAACTCCAAAATACCAGCAAGCGCCCTAATTTATAGGGTACAAGACTTGAGTCGTAGGGATTCCGATTCGACCCTATTTTAACCTCTATTGAAACACTTTCTTTAACAACAATGCACAGTCTATTTTAATTAGAGACTACCTGCTTTCAGAACTTCAAATTCTTAGGTTAACTGATCTTCCTGATCAGCAGGATTTTTTTTACTACTTTTCTTAAGCAAAGCTGAAATCCAATCACTCTAATAGATCCGGTCTTCCGGTCTCACACCGCACCTGCTGAGATATGGAAACCGCGATTAATTTTTGTGTATGACTCACGTTTATGTAAAACCGAAAATCTGATTTTAAAATGTATTATGCATAGTGATACCAATTATACAGAAAAATTATATTGATAACCAGGTACTAGCCAGTTCGGAGATGGGGGGGGGGGGGCATATTTACATATATATATATATATATATATATATATATATATAGTGGCGGATCCAGGATATGATCAAGGGTAAACCATAGTTTGACGCTTATTCCAGTGTAAAGCAGGATTGAAGCCCACTTTATCCAGCATATACCTGAGCGTCAAGGAGGGCTATAGCCCCTAAAGCTACCCAGGGATTCGCGCCTCTCTCTATATATATATATTGAGAGAGTATGAGGAAACTTCACTGATTTACAACTTTCAATACGATACATCTTGCGTTTGTTTGTGCGCACACTAAAAGTATTATCTGCACTTAGGCGCACATAGAGAGTGTTACTTGCTGCAGAAATCTCAAGCTGTTATTCCTTGATTTAGAGCAAGTCATGAACTCTGTGTACATTTTCGTCTATCGATTTTTTTGTTCCTGTGCGCGCACAAATGTTAATTTTATTCGCACATAAGCGCACATACGGAATACTACTTCACAACTAAATATGAAGTTGTAATTCTAATATCATACTTAGGCGTTTCCCTGATGGAGTGCAATTTTATCATTGTTTTCATGTGTTAGGATGTGCGCACAGAAAATGATATCGAGCGTACATAAGGGCAAATATGACGCACATAAGAAGAAATGTTGTTCGAAGTTTCTATCTCATTTCATTGCTTTAAGTGAGCCCTTTGAAATTCACTGACTTACATTTTTCAATACATCTTGCGTTTGTTTGTGCGCACACTAAAATATTATGTGCGCTTAGTCGCACATATGGAGTATTACTTGCTGCAGAAATCTCAAGTTGTTATTCTTTGATTTAGAGCAAGTCATGAATTTTCTGTACATTTTTGTCTATCGATTTTCTTCGTTCCTATGCGCGCACAAATGAAATTTCTATGTGCACATACGGAATACAACTTGACAAATAAATATGAAGTCCTAATTCAAATATCATGCTAAGGCGTTTCGCTGATTGAGTGTACATTTAACATCGCTTTCATGTGTTAGTATATGCGCACAGAAAATTATATTGAGCGCACATAAGGGCAAACATGACGCACATAAGAACAAATATTTTTTTAAGTTTTTATCTCATTTCATTGCATTAAGTGCGCCCTTTGAACTTCACTGATTTATATTTTTCAATACGATACATTTTGCGTTTGTTTATGCGCACACTAAAATATTATGTGCATTTCGGCGCACAAATGGAGTACTACTTGCTGGAGAAATCTGAAGCTGTTATTCTTTGATTTAGAGCAAGTCATGAATTTTCTGTACATTTTCGTCTATCGATTTTCTTCCTTCCTGTGCGCGTACAAATGGAAATTTTATACGCACATATGGAATACAACTTAACAACTAAATATGAAGTCCTAATTCAAATATCATACTTAGGCGTTTCCCTGATGGAGTGCACATTTATAATCGTTTTCATGTGTTAGTATGTGCGCCAAGAAAATGATATTGATCGCACATAAGTGCAAATATGACGCACATAAGAACAAATGTCGTTTTAAGTTTCTATCTTATTTCATTGCTTTCAGTGCGCTCTTTGAACTTGACTAATTTACATTTTTCAATACGCTACATCTTGCGATTGTTTGTGCGCACAGTAAAAATATAATGTGCGCTTAGGCGCACATATGGAGTATTACTTGCTGCAGATATCTCAAAGTCTTATTTCTTGATTTAGAGAAAGTCTTGAATTTTCTGTACATTTTTGTCTATCGATTTTCTTCATTCCTATGCGCGCACAAATGTTAATTTTATGCGCACATAAGCGCAAATATGGAATACTACTTGACAACTAAACATGAAGTCGTAATATCATACTTATGGGTTTCTCTGATAAAGTGCACTTTTATCATCGTTTTCATGTGTTAGTATGTGCGCACAGAAAATGATATTGAGCGCACATAAGGGCAAATATGACACACAAAAGAACAAATGTTGTTCTGAGTTTCTATCTTATTTCATTCGTTTAAGTGCGCTCTTTGAACTTCACTGATTTACATTTTTCAATACGATACATCTTGCGTTTGTTTGTGCGCACACTAAAAATATTATGTGCACTTAGGCGCACATATGGAGTATTACTTGCTGCAGAAATTTCAAGTTGTTATTCTTTGATTTAGAGCAAGTCATGAATTTTCTGTACATTTTTGTTTATCGATTTTCTTCGTTCCTGTGCGCGCACAAATGGAAATTTTATGCGCACATAAGCGCACATATGGAATATTACTTGACACAGAAATTTGAAGTCTGGATTCGAATATCGCACTCAGGCGTTACCCTGGAGTGCGCTTTTCTATCACCCTTTTGGTGTGTAAATATGTGCGCACATAAGCTGAAACTCGGCGCACATAAGCGCACATAAGACGCACATAACAGCTGACTACAAAATATTCTACTATTTGAATGTGGGGGAGAGGGGTAACGGACCTGGCTGGAACTGATGTTGAGTCCAGGTCTCACATAGCCTTGTATCTGAACGGAATGCTAAACCTCAACTCAACGAATCAACATGCCTTACAGTTATATCTATAGTAGTTATTAATTCTACAATGAACATGTTTAAATATGAATACTTTATAATTATATTACATTCAATTAAACTATAAATGACTCATAGAGCCTTTTTCCATTACTAATATTTTTTTCGCTCATTGCCGTTTAGTTATTTATTTACTTACTCATAAAAAAGATAAATGTGCAATGCAGGAGAACAGAAACGGAGAGAATCAAATAGGTAAAGTTGGTTTTATTAAAAAATGAGTCGCAAGCAATGTAAAATGCTCTTTCGTACTACAAATATGAGTATTTTGGGTTAAAAAGTTATCAATATCAATCACTACTGCAATATTTTTTTAAATGTGTAGTTCTGAAAATAGTTTCATTCATTTTATGTACGCTTGGAAGTGTCCTTTACCTACGGGAATTAATTCTCCGCAATTCTCTTCTTGACGTGTAGGGGAAATTCAGCTAAGTGGTCATGACAGGTAAAATATTTTTTTTTTTTTTTAATCTTTCAGTTAATATGAAGCTGATTACTGATCTATGCATCAGTAACTTTAAACTTCGCATTTACCATCTCTTCCCTCTGGGTTAGTAATACAGGGTTAGCACAAATGATTCATTCGTTTTTAAAAGACTATATTTCGAAAAGTATTATATGTCCACACATGAAAGATATATGGTAAGAACCACTAATTAACCAAGTTTGTATTGTGTGGCAGCATGAGTGCATCATCTTTCTGATCGGGTGTGGCAGTATAGCAGTATGAGGTTCGAAAATGGAGTGAAAGCAAGAAAAAAACATCGAGTATCGTCTGGACGTGTCACCAATGCGGCACATATTGGTGAACATTTGTAAAGGGCAGTGGCATATTTAAGGGGGCTTCCGGGATTAAATCCCCCCTGAAATTGTATTTACTATATTAAAGTAAACGAAACATCTTGCAGAATTTTCAGATTTCCAGCAATAAAGTTCGCAAAGCTCCCCCGAAACAAAATCGAAAATACGCCACTGGTAAAGGGTGTATAAACTTGGTGAGTTTGTGGTTGTTTTCATATATCTTTTATGTGTATATGCTTTATACTTTTGAAAATATAGCCTTTCCAAATTAAATGAATCATTTATGCTAGCCCTCTACTACGATGGTTTGGATTCCAGCTTAAAGTGTAGGTTCATGTCTCAAATACTTATCTCAGTGGAAAAAGGAAAGGGAAATTGTAACAAACAAACAAGTGAAGTCCACTTATGCAAGTAAAAAGTGTAGTTTAACATCAATATGATTAAATAATTTATTTATATTTAATTCACGTCTAAGCTTTCTTTCTCCATTAAGTATGTTCAAATGGAAGTCAATCACGGGAAGATAAACCCCGAAAAGTCTATGATTGTTATTATATATAATCTTGAAAGAAAAAGAATAGGCTATATATATAAGGAGCAGAGCTCACAGAAATATGAAAATAATCTGTGCAGTATAGTAGCCATATCATAGAATATTTATTACAAGAAATTCTCTCTGACAGAGAATAAGTGTGAAGCACAGTTCTTTTAAGATATGGTTCTTATCCCAAGGGAAAGGTGCAGAAAATATACGAAGCTCTAAAGGAGCAAGTGAGTAAGTGATGTGCTCTCTCTCTCTCACACACACACACACATACACACACACTTTCAATATTCAGTTTTCTACCTTTCACCACAACTACTAACAACACCTTTGCTTTCTAATACAAGGAGAAGAGGAAAGCTCCAATTTTATTTTTCTTCTCACTGACAACCAAAGTTAAAAAAACGCTGCACTAAAAAAAAAGTCGCTGGGGAGATTTAGTTCCACCGCCATTTGCATGCTGGGAATTTCACCGCGGGGCCAGACACGTTATGTACAAATTGGCGGAATTGCTTCCTCGGCGGGGCGCTAACGTGGCTGTTTAAATTTGCAAACCATCCCCCAGACGCATCCCGCGCTTTGCCAACTGGGTAATTTTCGTTCCAGCCTCTATTTGCAATTCTTTGAAAATAAAGGGAGAATGATAATTGGGTTCTCCTCCCGGGTTTTATTGCATTATTCAGATGAAGATGCTGGAACGCTGTGTTGTGCGGATTCAGTCGCTCGCATGCAGAATAGAGAGAGAGCTTGCCTAGCCCTGTATGCTAAATCGAACAGGAGGGCGGGAAGAGGAGATAAGCCTAGAGAAAAGTGGAAGGCTAAGATGCAAAGTCTTACATCAGGGAGCGATAGAAAGTTTTGGTTAACTTTAAAATAATTTCAGCAACGACACAACGTTTTCTGAGAAGACACTCACTCTCCTGTGTTGTATCAAAGACGAGAGAGAGGGGGAGAGATGGAAGTAAGGGATGTTTCTTGTTCTTAGTTGCTTTCGACTGCTCCACCCTCTCTTTTGTGATGAAGATAATAACAAGACATCGGAAAATGTTTTCAAGAAGCAAGAAAATTTAGAAGCAAAAGCAGGCAATATTCTTCTTTCATAAATTCTTTGAAATGTTTCTTTTTGTTAGAAGAAATAAAAAAAGGACGGTTTGTTAAAAATATTGATCAGAATCATAGCTTCCATTGCGTCTCTAATTCAATAAAAAGCATTTGCTTTGTCTTTTTAAAATATACGAATTTTCTCCTTTTATAGTATCGAGTGAAAGCTAAAACAGGTTGAAAGAGACATTTAGTTATGTTAAAGTAAATTACATAATGTTCAAGAGTTTGGAATATAAATTGTACGTGCATAAACAACAGTCTTTAAAATATTCTTACTTATATTGGGCCACAGAGAAGAATGGGTAAATTGGCAATGTCAAAAAGAATTAGTTAATTATGAAATGTATAGTTCACGAGTAAAAAAATATAAACAGGGACATCTATATACAGTGTGTGTTTAAAATAGTGAGGTCTACTCCTTTATTTTTTCCATGATTGTTCAATCAGGTTTATAAAGAATATTTTAAAAGTCTTAGACTAGTATTTACAGTCCGTTCAAGAAATCCTGGTTACTCACCTCTACTAAAATAATTTTACACCGTCAGTCGTAAATGGGAGAAAATTAAGCAAATGTCTTAAATACTGTTTTAAACTTCAGTAATAGATAATTATTACCCAACATTTTAAATATATCTATATATTTTTGGGTGTTTTAACGTTTATTTCTTTATTTTATCACAACGATCGTTTCAGTGGCTTCATCAGGAATTTTTGTAAAGTCCACATTACACGTTCCTGTGAAGAACCCGACGGTGAAACCAATGAAACGATAGTTTTGATGATACTGTATATAGGCAGAATATTTCAAGTAAAAATAGATAGATTTATTTAAAATATGAATATTTCCTGATTGTTAAAGATGTTTATTTCAAGCTAATATACTAGATTCTGCTATGTAGATCTCTCTTTAAAGATAAGAACATGGACTTGTTTCCTTTGAACAAGACTGTAGCATCATGTTCAAAATTTCTTTGTGAGCTCTCTGCTTTCACCTGTAATGAATTATAACGAACAAATACAGTCTTACCTTATGTTATTCAACTAGCTTTCCTTGTTTGAGACATATTTTACTGACGTGCAGCCAAGACCTTCTTCCACTGATTCGATTTTCTGTAAATTTTGTATCCATTACCTGCGTATCTATAAAGACACTAGATTACTTTATCAATCCCAACTCCCGAGTTAATTAAATAAAAATAAATTTTGGGAATTAAATTAATCGCAATGCTGTATGTTTACGAATTATTGTTATGCGAACAGTGCTTTCTTTTACGCATGATGTCACTGTTATTAACTTTGATACTCCTTGTGAAATTGTTAAATGAATATGCTTGATCAGAAGCCAAGTTTAAAAGCTGTATATTTTTGAATCCCCAAGATCATTTGGAAGAAAGGGATATGCTGTGTTTTCAGTTCAAACTAAAACGTGTAAAGTAAGTAATGAATGGGTTTGTATATTAAGATAAATAACTTTACTGAAAAGTGCACTCAAAAGGATATCTAAAACATATTCCATAATATTATTGGTAGTTAGTGACTAGACTTGAGAGTACCGCAGAAGGAGAGTGGAATTTGAATGCGCAACAAAATGTCGCTTGTTCTGGTTTCTCACTTTAATCTACCACAGACATTCTTCAACAGGTGTGATCATAGTGTGTGGAGCTTAAGCATAGTTGCTACTTCAATTTATTCTGCAATTAGACGCGTAATTACGGTTCTTTTTCGTTAAAAATGGAAGGCGATACTAGTAAAAGTTAAGTGCTACACAAACAGACTTGCAAGAAAACTGCCAATCTCCTGCACAGTGATCACTGTGTTGTCACACCCTAGGATAGAGAACCATAGCTGGCTGGAGAAGAAGTTTACGAATAGTGCAGAAAATTATGAGCATAGGTAAAATTTGGTGTCGGTCCATGTCAAACCCCCTGATTTCGGCTCTGCTCACGTACGTTGATCAGAGACAGTAAAAATGCAGTGGATTACGAACACACAAGATATAAATTTATAGGAAGTATCTTCATTTTTATTTAATCCAAATTATTATTATAATTAAAAGTAGCATTAAATTAATGCCAACTTTTTCATTTAGTTGTCAAGGAAATTAAATCTCTGAAATGAATATTAATGTTCACTGCTTATGCCATTTCAAAGCAAACGTGTAATGAAGCAACTATTATTTCAGTTTATCCACCAAAAAGAAAATAAATGTATTTTTGTGACGCAAATGCATATTATGAAGAGACCGACACGCAACAATGTGATCGAGATAGACATTATATACAACATTCATGTCTCTTTTATCCCTTTTTTTAATTATATGTTTGAGAGTTACAATCTAGAAAAGCATCTCGGGGGTGGGGTGTGCAAAAATTATTTTCAAACCACTACGAGATATGCAACTAAATTTACGGAGTATGGTTGGTTGCATATGTGCTAGGGGTATAGGGGCATTATTTATTATTGAGTATTCTGCCTTTCGGCAGGTCCTGGGACTACTGAGGATTTTTTAAAATTTTATTTTTATTTTTTTCAATTTTTAGATTTTAGCCTGGAAATGTTTCTTCCACTTTTGTCGATCTTCAACTTCCTCTTGTAACTCCCAATATTTTCTCCTATCTTTCAAATCATCGATCAGCTGTGTTCTTCTTCTTCCTAATCCTCGCTTCCCTTCCATTTTTCTTTCTATGGCGGTGTGAAGAAGAAAATTTCTTCGCAAGACGTGTCCAATCCAATTGACCTTTCTACGAAGGCTGGTGGCTAGAAGTGTCCTCTTCTCTCCTATCCGTTTTAAAACATCTTCGTTTGTTGCTCTCTCTGTCCATTTTATCTTCTCCGTCTTCCTCCAACACCACATTTCGAAGCTCTTTAAATATTTCTTCACTAACTTCCGTAATGTCCAAGTTTCTGAACCATAAGTCCAATGCTCCATATATATATAGCACTTGACCAACTTCTTCTTAAGTCCAACATTAAGCCTACTAGTTAAGAGTGATCTTTTCTTGTTGAATGCTTCTTTAGCTATGGCAATTCTTGACCTGATCTCTTTGGTGCAGTAAGCGTCTCTCGTCAACATACTTCTCAGATACTTGAAATTATCGATCTCTTCTATATAATAACGTTATCTTCGACATATCTAGCTCGGAAATAGATGGAGTCAACGCCAAAAGCGTTTCTCGTCGTTATTTCACTCATTTCTTTATTTTGCATAAACCTTATTCTCCCCTTGGGAAGCTATTTAAGAATAATTACATAGCTCGATAAGGTTTTGATATACGTGTAGATGAGATGCAACTTCTGAAATGTACTCCATAACAAACTAAAGATAACACAAGATGAAGATTTGGAATGGAGAATAATCGTAAATTCCAGAGCTTCAACTTTCCTATTCCTTAGCCACGCTGATGCTACAATGTTGAGTCAAGTTCTCTCCAACACTCTGCACAGTACTAGCAGAAGACCCACCATTCGAACTGCTTTCAACTCAATAAAACAATGGGACCCCCGTAAAAGTGAATTTAATTCAATTAAATGCATTGGTGGATGACCAATTATTTTGTCTTTACTTACTTGTCATTCAATGATATTAAATGGGGGCCGCGGTGGCTCAGTGGTAGAGCGTTCACCTCTGGTGCTAGGGGCCCCGGGTTCGATCCCAGCCCCCGCCAAGTGAACTTTGTGGTGGACAAACACCGTGTGCGTGGGTTTTCTCGGGGTTTTCCCGTTTCCTCCCACTTTCTTCATTCCACCAATTCATTCATTACTCATCATCACCGTCTCCTTTAGCCTAACCGGCATAACCGTGGGACGTAAAACTCAAAGATTTCATTTCATTTTTAATGATATTAAATAATAGAGAATTCTTAAAGTGCACTTTTGAAATAAAATAATATCATTTAATTTTTTTCCAACTACCTTTTCGAAAACTAATCTAAGTATGATTAATAACAGAGTATGACTATTTTTAGATTAGTATTTAAGAGAGAAAGTGATGCCCTGTTTTTTTTAAAAAAAAAAAGAAAAGAAAGAAAGGAAAAAAAGAAAAGAAAAGAAAAAGAAAGAAAGATCTATATCTACACATATCATAAAATTCCATATTTTTCAAAAAGTACTTCTAGAAAGCGATTCTGCGCAAGAAATTTTTAAAAAATAATCAAAAGTTATGATAACATTGCAATGATTTTCTAATCATTCTAAACTTGTAACGAATAACAACATATATATATATATATATATATATATATATATATATATATATATATATATATATATATATATATATATGTATATATATATATACAGTGTGTTTCAAAACAACGCCGAGCTTCTTCGTGGCTAAGCGGTTAGCATACGCGCCTTTGGCGTGGGAGACCCGGGTTCGATTCCCGACGGGAGCTCATGTGGTTCGGATTCCACGTTAATCAGTAGGTCCACGTCTCGTACAGCCTCGTTGCTGAACGGGACGTTAAACTCAAAATCAACTCAACTCAAAACAACACCAACTACGTTTGGAAGGTGATTCCTGACACCAAGATAAGACAAAAAGTATAGACCAACCTGGGTGCACAAATGCTTCCTTTCGGAGTTATAGGCTGCCGAAAATATGAAAAAATGAACTTTAAAGGTCCATAGCTCTAAAACTATGGGACCTACCGTGGTCGGGTCAAGACTTAACTTAGGAACTAGTATGTGTCCTAGCCAAGTATCCAAGTTTCACAATCCTGTGGTACTTCCGCAACCCTTTTTGGTACTAGTTGGTGAGTACTACAAATTATATGCCTGTAGCCAAACTCCCTCTATAAAAATGGCTTCGTGAGTACCTTATATAATAGAATGTGAAAGAAACACTTTTTTAGAAAATTAAACTACGTCAACATGTTAAAATAATTAAAAGAATCTAATTAATCATCCACTTTGTACTCCCGTTTGGTTAACTGGACGAACCGAGACCTAAAGGAAAATAATTTTCTGCCCAAATCTCATAAGCAGTGGTAAATTTTACTATTATAGGAATTGACCCTCCTTCCCTCTTAGAAATGTAATTTTCAAGACGCTAAAACATATTACTTTTAGTTGAAATTTGAAATACCGAGTTTCACGCATCCAGTTTAAGCAAATCGTTCTTTACTTTGTAAATATTTTCTGAACAAATAATGGCGAATTCGAACATTAAAGAAAGTGCACCCTTTGTTCTTTCCCTTTACTGTGTTTTCTAGAATTTTCAGATTTTTTGGTTTGTTTGTTTTACAGTGGAAAGTTTATAAATATGTCAAGTTTCGTTTTACTAGCTTCAGAAATTTGCGAGATACGCTACTCTTTAAAAATAAATCTTAAACCACTCTTTTTACGATACGTATTTCCAAAAATTCCTTCTTGTATCCCTTTCGTAAGAAAATGATTTTTTAAAATTAAAATTTAACGATTCTACTTGTAGCAGTATGCCCAGAGTCACTTATCTTCACTCTTTTATATAAGAGTACAGAAGATGAAGACAGTCAAACAAATGGACTTTCATGGACAGTTTCCGATTTCTTATTCGTACATTTCGCACAAGCTGCAGTTTTAAATTCACGCAGTCAAGACCCAGGTTTCAAAAAGGTAACAAACTGAAAATATAATAATAATAATAATAATAATAATAATAATAATAATAATAATAATAATAATAATAATAATAATAATAATATGTATTTATGTACATGTGTTATATGTATATATTTATTGCCTTATTGAAGCTTTCGTAATTTGGAAATATTCGTTTGGTTTACTTTTAATATGAAAAAGCCTGTTCTTCTGGAAACGTTTGCAGGCTACACCCCTAAATGACTATGTATTGGTTTCTTCAAACGTATTGTGTTGCTTATTACATTAGTAATTTAACGTTATCTGTTGATTTTGCTTGCTTATACATATCAATTCTATCAAAACACATTGCGAAATATAGTAACTATCTGCGTTCTTAATGTATATAGTCAGTATTTGTTGTTCACGTGTGAAGTACCTAGTGGACTTTTGTCCTAATTAAGCAAACTTTGGTGGGCTTTTGTCCTACCTTTAGAAAGTTAGTGGGCTTTTGTCCTACTCTTAATAAAATACACTCCACATAGCATATACATATTGCAATTCTGAATGCTTGCTTGCTTTCAGAAAAGTCTGATAAAATATGCTGTTTAAACATTTTTATTAAATTCTTTTTTAGAAATTTGTTATGGGATTCTCGTATCTCCATTTGAAAGAAACGAATTTCTTAATCAATTATATAATTAATTCTTAGAATGAAATAAGTTATATAATGTAATTCATGTATAACTGCAGAACAGATAATAATTTTAGATGTACAAATATACCTGTTACTGTTGGAATTAGACACGTTCGTAACATTATTGCCAACTAGTTACTGCATCGTCGCAATTTCGTGTGGTGGTGGCGAATTTCAGAACTAAAGCAGGTGAATGAAAAAGGCACAAGACCTAAACGGCATAAGACCTAAACGGCACAAGACCTAAAAATCATTTCATGGCATAGTCCTAAATGGCATAAGACCTAAACGGCACAAATCCTAAACGGCACTAGTCCTAAAAGGCACAAGACCTAAAATTTAGGACTAGTTCCTTTATTTTTACCCGGAAATTTGTGTTTTATGTAGTTTTGTACTACATAAATATTTCATAATAACAAAATTTAATTTGAATATGCAATTGTGATAGATTGCCAACAAAAAAAAATCTTCAGTAATACAGCTGCCTGTCAAGTTTAAATTTTACGATGTAAGTTCAGATACGAAATCCGCTCAGATTTGACACTATCTAGCTTCCACTTGATGACCACTTATGTAATCTGGTCACTTCATCTATGCTTATGCATTTAAAGCATTCAAAAATAACTACTGGTAAAATAATTCCTGGTCTACTGGCTACTGTGTGTATCTTTTGCGCACAAGATCTCGGGTTCGAGTTCCGGGGAAAGAGTTCAGATCCCATCTTAATCTGTAAGTCTTATTACATTTAGGCTCGCTCCTGACACAAAATGTAAACACGAATGATCAATTAATCAAAAATAAGGAGCCAGTTAGATAGTTTGAACTAATACTACTAATAAAATGTCAAACTTCGTCCATCCTTTACTAATATGACATATATAGCCTTGTAGTGGATTGATTTATGTTATTGCGAACCTAAATGTGCACTCATGTCCAAAATGATTGTCGCATATCCATAACTATCTTCTTATAAGAACATAATTTGATAATGATGTTGTAGGGCACTTTTAATACTGATACTATGTGTATAATCGGGAAATGTTTATTTGTGGTAAATTTCATAGGAAAAAAATATAAATACGAAAATTAGAATGAGTAAAACAAAATATTGCTAAATGGACAAGAAAGTTTTATTTTGGTTTTATTGTTCTTATTTACTGCTCTTTTGACATGAAATTTGCCACATACATGTCTTTGCCGATTATACCCATACTAACATTATAAGAAATACCGGGCGAATTCGTTATCAAATTATATTCCTAGAACAACATACTTATAGACATGCGACAATAATTTTGGACATGAGTGTACCTAAAGGTAAACGTCGGGTTTTCGAGGGTTACTTGCGTTTATTACTGAACTCTGACTGCATGTGAAATGAAAGAGAATTGTTCTATTGTGAAGCATCATGACAGTGTTATACTGCTTTTTGTCGCAAAACTATATTACTTCGGTAAATTATTATAATCATACGAGATGCATCGCATTTTGCGAAACGCTTATACATATTACCTTTCATGAAAATAAACAAATTTTACAAGCCTTCTCGTGGAAGACTGACGGACAGACAGAAATATCGAGCGAGTCGAATGGTAGAAGCGCCTTGAGGTAAATAGACGCTTTGGTTCACGCCCTATCAAAAGTGTAATTACATTCGGCCATAAAAAGAACTGAAATATAAACAGCTTTTACTTCTGAGTATGGGTTTATAAACACTTCTTCACGTTCAGTTTGCACGTCTCAACAAATAAACAATATTTTCATTCCCTTCCTGTTTTTATGCATTTACTAGTGCATTCTCCTAAACTGAAATGATTTTTTTATATTTAAAAATAATTATTCATTTTTCAATAATTGAAAATGTGTTCAGTAATTCACCATGAATAGAATCAACCAGAAGTGTTTTTGTAAAAAGAAATAACATGAAATGTGAAATTTCTTTTAACAAATTATCGAGATTTGAGAGTCGAGAAACTTTACACTTTAGGGTATCGATTACCTCGAAACACCAGAAGTCAGAATTAACCCCTGGATAGGGAACTTTGCATTTTTAAAGAAATGACAGTCTCAGCAAAATGCAAAAGCATTTAGTCTGAGAGAAGAAAGGAATGAAATCTCTAATTTCTAGTCCTATTTGTCTTGTAGCTCAGAGTCTGTGGCAAGAGTACTGATAGAAATAAGGACAATGAATTATGATTATTTTGTGGAACATTTCACTATAAAATCACACGAATTTCATCTTCCGGTTTGCTTAGTTGTGAAAAATTACAGATTATATTGCTATACTATGTAAAATATGTGTCCTGTCGCGGATTTGTGATGACAGTCAGAAACAGAACTAAAAGAAAATTACAGTAATATATTTTTATTAAGTAGGAAATATAACTACTTTTTATTTTAAGAAATTTTTTGGCTTACAATTTTGGTTCCGGTTCACCCTCTTTTCCCTCAATCTTGGGTACGAAAATATAAGAACATGTTTACATTTTGATTATTGATTCCAGTATATTTCAAGCATCATTTCTCGGATCTAGGTCTGTGCCACATGTCAAAAGCAAGTGCTTCGAACTTTGACTTGGAATTTAGCACACTAAATCTTTTGTTCCTGTTTCCCTTAGATTTCCATCCCTTTTGGCCTTTGAAATCGCTCATTGACAAAAAGTGCGAACATGACCGCTATATACAGATATGGTCTTAGGCAGAGAAAGAGATTTTGAAAAGGAAACGAGTTTTTAATAATAATAATAATAATAATAATAATAATAATAATAATAATAATAATAATTATTATTATTATTATTATTATTATTATTATTATTATTATTATTATTATTATTATTATTATTATTATTATTATTATTATTATTATAACAATTGGGTTACAACTAGGGTCCCATCTCTTTATCTTGCATGGGAGACCTACGCCATTGGTGTCCCATATTCTGTGTTTATGTCTCTCTCCTTTCGTGTGGATGTTTGTTTTTGTGCTGTTAGGCTTTTATATTAAACCTTTACACTATGTAGCATTTCTCATTTTTACGATTTCTTTAAAAGGATAAAAACTGCTTTCCTGTGATATCTATTTCTTGCCGTTCAACTTGTTTGAACTGCTTAAATAAGATCATTTTCTAATTTTTTGTGCCATCCATTGGCCTCACGATAATAAAATTATCATTCTTAGCAATTTATTTTCTCTTATTTGCAGTTTGCCACACTGATATATTTGTAACAAAATTGAGGTTTGGACCAACGCCTTTCTAATTCTCAACCACCCCAACGACTCTACTTTTAGGGTTGTCTATTATTGTAGGAAAGGAGGAATTGCATGTGGGAATGTACTTTTGGAGTAGTCCATATAAAATTATTTTATCCTATTACAGATAGTAATTATTGGTAAAACACCGTTGTTCAAACCAGGAGTGCCTACTTCCACTTGGAGGTGCCACGTATCAGCTTAAATTTGTATAGCTTGTTCCCAAGAGAAAAAGTATTGCTTGCTTTAAAACTTACTCAATAATCTCGGTCTCACACCCTGAGCAAGGATTCGTTTAAAAATATTCTTAAAACTATTGTATAATTACAAACTATTTGTACAATCTTTTTACTTGTTCCCTGCAACTACTCTTTTCTCCACTCCTTAAAATTTCAATGATACACTTTATACTATTACTTCATCCTTGTGGACACCCCCTGCTCCAAACTATTTCTTCTCAAAGAAACCTAGTCTACCCTCACATGACTGTTTCATTCAACGCTTTACTACAGAATACGCTAGCGTTATGGTTTTTATGTTTGTGCAACGGTTACCTGAAATGGGAAATGGAATTCATTTGTGAAATATTTTTCCTTCACTTCACACTTGTTTTCTTCAGTTGCTGTCACTTGGACAACAGCCGTCCTCTTGTAAAGTGATGGCCATCGGCTGCTTTCAGTGGGAAGACAGTTATGCGATGAGGAAAGGCCTCCATTCTATTTCAATGGAATCCATTACGGAAACAGCATATAAAAAAGTGTTTGTAAACCATCCAGGTTGCCGCGATGGGCAATGAAACAAATTAGCAACAATTTCTCTTGCTCATAGAATGAGAGGAGATGACCTTAGCTGAAAAAGAAGCAGCATAACAAGATGGCGCTGGATGCTTCAAAGAACAGCGACATTTTTGAAAGCACCTAATTCTGAAGAAGACACAAAGAATGCCGCAGAACCCTTGGTAAAAACGAAAAGAAAAAGCATTGCTTGGATAACAATGATGCTCTCAAATTATTTTACCCTTCTGTAGAGTCTGCTGAATTGCGAGTTCTCTCTCTTTGTGATGGGCGGACTTTAACGCCGGCTACTTTGCCTCGTCAGCAGTCTTTGTGGCAACAAGGGTTGTGTTTTATACGGGACAGATTTGGATACAACCGTTCTCAACGCAACTTGCAATTAACAATCCTTCAAAGATATGTCCGTGTGTTTCTGTCTGACATCCAACCTCAGTCGGCTTTTGGAGTTTTGTTTTATGAAAATAATAATACACAGGGCGAATTATTGTGTATAATTGGTACCTTTAAAATATTCAGAAATAATCTATGATTTCTGTCAAAAAAGAAAAGAAAAAACAGGCATATCAAATATACGCAGGTTTATCGCATCTCTTATATACAGTACTTATTATGAATTCACCATCAGGAAGATATAATTCCAAAAGAACAGGAAACTGTTTTTAAACAAACAATACGGTCAACTCAAGTTGATATCAATAAATTGACACGTTTCGTGCGAAAAGCCAACAACCTTTGTAGTTGTAATAGTATGAAGAATTCTTATAGACTAGCATAGTCCCTGGTTCAGTTTGTTTAAATGATAAGCCGTATACAGAAAAAAAAATGTGGACTGCGGTTGCCTAACCTACGGTACGCGTTGCACGCGTGTTACTCAGTGTTCGTAACTTTTTCCTTCCCCTTTTTTCTTTTACAAAAAATACACACAAACAGACCCAGCCAACAATGGGTATAAATTATACTACAGTGTGTGCGCATAGTCCCGCAACCCAAAGTTTGATTGCGTATATCTTTTGATTTAAGAATGTTAAAGACCCGAGATTGAAACGTTCTATGTAGATATTTTTGAATGGAATGGAATGGAATCTTTAAGTTTTACGTGCCACGTTTATGCCGGTTAGGGTAAAGGAGACGGTGATTATGAGAAATGAATGAAATGGTGGAACGAAGAATGTGGGAGGAAACGAGAGAACACCGAGAAAACCTACGAGCACGGTGTTTGTCCACCACAAAGTCCACACGGCGCGAGCTGGGATCGAACCAAGGACCCCAAGCACCGGAGGTGAACGCTCTATCACTGAGCCACCGCGCCCCCAGTAGATATTTTTGAGATTATGACCAATGGTGGAACTTGTAACGCTGTTGTGTATTAACGAAACAAATTAGCGTATAATTTGTACCCATTGTTGGCTGGATCTGTTTGTGTGTATTTTTTGTAAAAGAAAAAAGGGGAAGGAAAAAGTAAAAAAAAAATAGAAGTTAAAAGCAAATGAATAAAACAAACATGGTTGGCACTTCCTTTAATACAGCTAAATTAATCTTGTCACATAACTTCTGTCATAGGAATTGGATACTCAACAAACTATTGAAAATTTGATGAGAAAAGGGAAAGATTTCTTCAGTCGAGAGAAATTTTCTTAAAGAAACCTACGAACACTAAGTAGCACGCGTGCAACGCGTACCGTAGGTTAGGCACCCGCAGTCTACATTTTTTTTCTGTATACGGCTTATCATTTAAACAAACTGAACCAGGGACTATGCTAGTCAATAAGAATTCTTAATACTATTACAACTATAAAGGTTGTTGGCTTTTCGCACGAAACGTGTCAATTTAATGATATCAACTTGAATAAGTGTAAAATAAAAAATGTGCAAAATGAAGAAAATCAATATTTAGTTGCACAAAACTGATTTCTTGCTGGTGATTCCTGTGTATATGTACAGTATGCATCAACATTTATCCATTGATGCGAAAGTGTGACAAAGTTGATGCAGTGTTGCCATATAAAAAGGCTATTTAATACAAGTCTGTAAAATGGGTGTTTTTTGACACAAACGCGACCCCTGGCAACACTATTGTCGTAAAAGTTCTGCAACAGGTGTGTTTTAGGTTAATTAATAATAAGCAATGAGAATTTGCACATAATTAATAACATGAATTTTATTCCAAAATTTGCGATATCGCACCAATGGATAAATGTTGGTGCATACTGTACATATACACAGGAATTCACCCGCAAGAAATCAGTTTTCTGCCACTGAATATTGATTTTCTTCATTTTGCACATTTTTTTTTTTTATTTTACACTTACGCCAATTTCTTTCGTTACTACACAAAAACGTTACAAGTTCCACCATTTGTCATGATCTCAAAGATATCTGCATAGAACATGCTTACATTTGTTTCAAGTATCAGGTCTTTATCATTCTTAGATCAAAAGATATACGCAATCAAATTTTGCTTTGAGCGACTTTACGGACACACTATACTTTGAACACACATACAAACCATGGCTACTGTATTGCTTTATTTCTGAAGAACAAAAGAAAATTTAGGCATTTATAATCAATCAATCAGCAGGAGAATTTTCCTGGATTTTTATATTTTATCGAAAAATTCCCTTTTTACATTTTGCTAAATTTACCTATGAAATTTCCCTCGGTTAGGGAAATTTCGCTGAAACTACGAACACTGGCGCTACTAGCAATTTATATTAAATGCTGTGATAAAGTGTGCTTCATAAGTCCTCTGCGTATGCAATTGGCAGTCTGTAGTAATTTAACATTCTTATCGTCTTTTCGTTCGCATCAACGCAATAGGCCTACATAATAACCTCTGCGCTATACCCTTTCCCAAGTATTTTAAAACTTTGATGTCTAACAGCGAGTTATGGTAATCTTAAGTTATATACAGGGTGTCCGGAATGGGACTGACGGTTTCTAAAAGTGTGTAGTTTTAATATAGTTAGAGATACGAAAAAAAAAAAAAAAAACATGCATTTTAAAGGAGAACTCAAAAAGTTTATTGTGTCTTATTTACAAGTCATTCTAACTCAGTGTAACACCACGTGAGCTACATTTGTAACTCTTACAATATCTAGCCTGAACTCAATCTCCCTTCACGTATTCTGTAACATCTGAGGTGTTACTAAAGCAATCGCATTCCTAATACGGTTCTTCAGTTCATCAAGGCTACGCATCTTTTCATCAGAATACACAAGGTCTTTTACATGACCCTACAGGAAGAAGTCCAGGGGGTAACATCAGGAGAGCGTGGAGGCCACCTAATTGGCCCTTCACAGCCTATCCAATGGCCAGGAAATTCAGTATCAAGGTACTCCCTCACTTGTAGGCTCCAATGTGTCGTACTCCGTATTCCATCAAGGTACTCCCTCACTTGAGGTTGCAACAGCAGCATGTATGGGGAACAGCAAAGTGTTGAACCATGTCTAAGAACACGTTTCCTCTTATAGTTTGCTCTATGAAAAAGAAGGGGCCTATAACTGCTTTATGTGTTAAAGCACACCAAACATTCAATTTGGAACTGTCTCTAGAATGTTCTATGTACGCATGCGGATTCTCAGATCCCCATATCCTAACACTGTGTCTGTTAACACAGTCAGACAAGTGAAAAGTTGCCTCATCAGAAAAAAACAACGTTCAATAGGAAATTATAGTCATAATCAATCCTGTCCAGAATTTCAGTTGCAAATGCTGCTCTCTGTGGCTTATCGTTGGGCTTAATTTCTTGCAACAATTGCACCTCATACGGGCGCAAACGTAATCGTTTGTGTACCACATCGTGCACTGTTCACTTTGGAATTGCCAATTGCCTGCTCGCTGCACGAATTGACTTCCTCGGGCTACGTGAGAAACATTCTCTTATTGTATCTACATTTTTTTCTGACACCATTTTTCAACATTTTCTTATTGTATCCACATTCTTATTGTATCCACATTTATGACCGCTGTGTTGTTTCACTACACTACCCGTTGATAAAAATTGATCCTTCCACGCCTAGATACTGTTGCGTGATGGAGGATCCTTGTGGTAAACACATCGAAAGTTTCGTTGAACTTGAACACTTTTTGTCTCTGCAAACCACTACACGCATTGCGCCTTTTCGACTGCCGACACCATTTGTTTATCGCCGATACTAGTGCCGTCACCGGTAGTTGATCAAGCATGAAAATTTGCTGAACAAAACTTTTTGAGTTTTCCTTCAATATGAATGTTTTTTTCTTCTGTATCTCTGACCATATTAAAACTATGCACTTTTAAAAAAAACTGTTAGTCCCATTCCGGACACCCTGTATAATGTAACATTTGTTGTATATCACATATTAAGACATGGATATGGGATTATTTTATATAGTATACTTTAATAAATATAATAAAATAATATACGCTTCTCCTATTTTCTATCATCATAATTTATCAAAGGACCTATGATTTTCCGTCCTCTCGAATGAAAGTTCGACTATTACTTGGAAAATGCTGATTAATTAGAAGCAGTAACTTCACAGTCGATAGTTCATCAACTACTTCTGCTGCATTTTCGGTAACATTTTTCACCCATTCACTGTCTCCCTCACTTGAAGTAAGCCTTTGTTTAAAGGATGGTTTATATACACACTTACAGTTTACTAATGAACGTAAGTTTGTATGTATATAGGTATCTTTCCTTATTTACTTGATAATTATTCCTTGTATCGCTGTAGGAGAGATGCTTTACTCATTTCTTGTTTTCAGAAGCAAGTTTTTGTCAGAAGCACCATTTCATTTATTGAACTAATATAGTTGCTCTGTGTTTCCTTTTTTCCTTATGAACGTTCCAGGTGGTTTTGAGTTCTGCAACCAAGCATACTTTATATTCACCTAAAAGAATTATGTATTCATTTTGTAATCAATTTTAAATTTTCAGAAGCTGTTAAAGTTATATCAATTGTACCAATTGTTCAATGTATTTCAAAAGTTTTTGTTTCTACGTAGCTCATTAGGAAAAATCCTATTCTGTAATGCAGTGAAACCTGTCTATGTTGGTCACCATCGGTTCCATTAAAAAGTGGCCAACGTAAAAAGATAACCAACTTACAGAAAATATTAGTGGTCGATATATAGTTTAGATCGGAACTACTAATATTGCTTGATAGTAAAGTTTTAATAAGCAATGGCACGACAGATATTTTTTTAAAAAGTATATAGAGTAAATTATAACAATGTATAATACGGTACTAAGAAAATTACTAGTATATTTAATCCTTATTTTTCTCTTAATGCTAGTCTAACATAAAACACAAGCACACGAATAATCATAAAATAGAAACAAATAATGTAGGCCTACGCAGTTTACAGAAATTGATAATATAAAGCACTGAAATATTCAGATTGAAAACAAAGTATGAAAATTAAAAGAGAACAACGTATATGCAATCTATAGGAGTTGATTTTTATAATTCCTTTAATTCTAAATGTCCTTTTCTATCGCAAAATAGTCCCCTATTTTTCTTCATTCTGGATGATATCACTGTTGTAAGTAGCAAATCAGTTAATAACAATTTTATTGATGATGGTTCATGCTATAGCCTATGTATTTTTTAAAATTGTTTTTACCATATATACATATTCCTTGTATTCTAATTTTGAACTTAACCATTTGTTGTAAATGAGCTGCAAGTGTTTACCCCGGAGCAAAAGATCCTTTGAGAAAATCTTAAAAGTATCTATAGCTCAAAAGTTCCGCTACATATTGACAAGCTATTGATAACCTGTCAGCTGCCATTGGTAGTTTTAACCTTGAGAATTTTCCAGAATTACTGAAACTCTCCGCTGAAGAAAATCACAAGACAGATAGGGTAAATAAATAGAACCACGTCTTGAATTCTTGTTTACCCTTTCATCAACCAATATGGTATTCTACTGTAGTCATTGACCTCACAGGACAAATCATAGGGATGTGTGTTTCTGAATTTTCATTAACAAATACATCGCAACTGTCTCACATATAGGAAATATGAAAAAGTTACGAAATATAACAATGTGGTATTTTGCGTGACCAAGATATACAGGTAAATTTATCATTAACAGTATAAGACAAATGTTGCTATAATGCAGCCAAATCCAAGATTAAGAGGTGACCAACTTATAGAGTTAAAATTAATTTGTTTCTTATGAGAAAATGCAAATTCAAATAATAATAATAATAATAATAATAATAATAATAATAATAATAATAATAATAATAATAATAATAATAATAATAATAATAATAATAATAATAATAATAATAATAATCTAATATAAGCAATGGACAAGTTAACAGGTTTTACAAAATAGATTTTATGTACTCAGAAACTACGAATGCATGGTGAAGTCGAGTTAGCACTACAAAAACTGTATTTCGTTCTTCCTTATCGTAGTATTCTGTTGACGTTACTGAAATGATGGTGCGAAATTCAGTATTAAACACTTCCTACATAAAGGGGGAAAGGAAACCGTTTCTATAGGGTCTACTGTTCTAATTTCTCGATCTTATAAAATGTTGAATGTGAGAACTTGCTTAAGTCGGAGATGTAAATTACTGATAATCTCTTCATTAAGAATGAGCATATATACTGTATACAGGATGGTTGTAGGTCTATATACCTATTTGTAACAATGAATATTTCAAAGAGTAAACAATCCATCACAGTTTTATTTGCATTGAATACAGTATTAGGGTGTAACGTTTGGTTATTAAGTTATATTTCGCGGTATTCAGTTGTATTGGTTATTAAGTTTTCCACATACTTCTAGAACATTTTAGGAACAGAAACACAACTCTTCTTAGCATTTTAACTGGAACATTTGAGATGCTTCAAGGATATTTTGTTCAAAACTATGATGGTTTTTAACTTGTAACCAGTGGCGAAGCGTACTATGAGGCTCTGAGGCCGACCCTACCCTGTTTTCTACCGTATACTTTCTTTATCTTTGGTTTATTTTAAAGTCAATACTTCATTTCGTTTTTTTTTTTTTTTTTGTAACAATAGGTTGGAAACACTCGGGAGTCCCTTCCGTCCGAGCCTCACCAGCTCATTAGAGAGGTTTACGGGCTATGTTTCTCAGGGAGCGAAGTTATTTTCGCTTGGGATTGCACGCATTGTTGGGAAGGAGTGAAGGCTCGCCTCTGGGAGTTTAGTTTTAACGTTGAAGGCATCTTTCAATCCTAATATGTTATGATTTCTTTAACACAGATTAAGAAGTTTCTGTGTAGAATTATGTATTTCTATTAGTTATAACTTTTTTTTTAATTTAGGTATGTAATCTCAGGAGTTATTCAGAGTAGTATTTTCTTTCTACATGGGGCCTGGTCTATAATAGCATATAGAATATGTCTGATACATTAAAAGTGTGTAAAAATTACAAATGCTACCGTACAGGATAAAATAATTATATTTGTCTGTAATTTTAGTTGAGTTTTCCATTTCATAAATCAGTGGAGTATTTAAGACTTTGTTGGGGGGCTATGATTGTTTCGGGAGTGGCTTTACTAACTTTATTCCTGGAAACTTGAAAATTCTGCAATATGTATAAAACAATAAAAAACTGCGATAAAATTTCGGTGAGTGCTTAAGCCCGAAAGCTATTCCCTTAAATATGCCACTCCATAGAATACAATATTAACCCTGAGCTCCTCCGTGGCTAAGCGGTTAGCGTACGCGCCTTTGGCGTGGGAGACCCGGGTTCGATTCCCGGCGGAAGCTCATGTGGTTCGGATTCCACGTTAATCAGTAGGTCCACGTCTCATATAGCCTCGCTGGTGAACGGGACGTTAAACTCAAAATCAACTCAACAATATTAACCCTCTCAAGCAGCATCGCAATTTATTGCGTTATCCGCACGAATTATAATGTCAGTAATAATTTAATTGGCATTATTGCTTTCATACAATATTCATATACATGATTTGCGGGTCGCTTCTTTAGATACTGCTAATCTTCATCAACAGGGGACAGTAAAATTTAGTATTGTAGAACTGTTGCTAATTACTCAGAGTATTCTTATGATATTTGACCATAACAGGGTAGTGCTGCTCAGCAGCCACACACAACACCTGTTTTATGGCAATGTTGCTTTAAAATAAATATCCTGTATTTTGTAACCAAAGTACAAAAATACTTTGAAAATTACGAGATTATGATCAGGAAGACATGGTTCAACCGTAAAAGCAAACTAAATATTTTAATGTTAATGTTATCAATGTTTGCCAATTAAAGGGTTAATATTTTCCATAAGTAGAAGCTTTGCTTTGTATATACTTAAACACAAACAAATTATTTGCTGAGCAAAACAATATATTCACATAAAAAAACTACATGATAGGGCAAAACTGTACGTGATAGGGCAAAACTAACTACATGTTTGAGTTTCTCAGGTCAAAAACATTAAGAAAACCTTAATAGTTTCCAAACAGCAAAATCATTGTAGAGCAGTGTTATCAGTTTAGTTTGAAAACAGTAATTATTAACAATTATTTTTTATAAATGTAATTTTATTCATTGGATTTTACATTAATGTTCATTACCCAAAATAATTTCCATTGCATTGTAGCTCAAATTGACATTTTAATTTGGTATATTAATTTTGGAGTTAATTTAAATTTAAATATTATTATTTCCTGAAATTGATTTAAGCAGTTATTTTAATGTCCTATTAATTTTGGAGTTAATTATAATTTAAATATTATTATTTCCTGAAATTGATTTAAGCAGTTATTTTAATATCCTAAGTTTTTAATTTTAACCCTTTAAATATTTAATTGGTTTTGCCAATTATGCACTTAAATATCAAATTAGCTAATGTTCAAAATCCAATAAATCATCAGAACAAGAAATGGAAAAATGCAAACCAAGAGTTGTGTCTATCAGGTGCCCAATATGATAGTGACTTACATGGGTGTTTCAAGTAATTTTAAATTGAGGAGAACGATAAGGACGTGTTAAAGTCGTGAAGCAACTGGGAAACTGCTTGTATTAGGAACTAGCAGGCTCCGGTTTCTACCTCTAGCAAAACAATTCATCACACGATATTTTTCAAGCATCACCGATAGGCCACTTGCTAAAAATTTGGAAGTTTTCCTACATTTCTTCTTAGGTAATCTCTTTATCTTGGTTATACTCCTTAACACTTGCACTACATCCCCTGTGTTCCCTTTATATTTATTCCAACACTTCATTCAATGTATTTTCCCCTTACAACTGTCCTCCTCTTTCAAATAATCTCCAATTATATTCTTTCTTGTAAATGCAATTCATTGATTCTTCGTTCCAACTCGTTAAGTTTTCGTTCTAACTCGTTAAAATACTGATTTCTGAAGCCTTTAATTTCTTCTGTTGCCTTTCCATTCGGTACAGTACTGTATTTAACATTTAAACAAATTTTGTAACTCTGAATTCAACAACCTATATAATATGCTTTTTTTCATCATTGCAACACAAAGATTTTTCACCATGTCTAGATTTCGTGTCTATTTTCCGTTCACATTACAGTTCTTCAAAATGAAATCTTTAAGTTTTATGTCCCACTGTTATGCCGGCTAGATAAAGGAGACGGTGATGATTACAACCCACCGCCCCCTCAGAAGTACGTCCTGGATCCGCCCCTGTATGTCAATAATGAGTTTTAATGTTATTTCAGAGAATGTGATTTTCTCTCACTCTCTCTCTCTCTCTCTCTCTTTTTTTTTTTTTCAACAGAAACCAAAGAGAAAGAAAATAAAGGGTATTGAGGGTACACGTGTGAGATTGTTTCCGCAAAACCTGATTTTCATTTGTTGTCGTTTTAAAATGTAAAACAACACTGTACTGTCACCTTGTCTTCATTTTAAAAGTCGTGAAAGTTTAAAGCAGCACAAGATCTTTCTCTGAGATGAAGATGATTTTAACCAGTAAACATCCTGTGTTCGATACAAATTTCATTGCATGGGAAAGCGGTTTCTTCGCGTGCTTCGTGGTTGGATCTTGAGCACTTAGCGTTGGCAGACAGCGCTCTAGTTTCTCACGGCATTGTTACGTTGTGGAACGAGACCTATCATCAAGGGCCAGTAAGAGCGGATAATGGGCGTGTTTTCCACATGACGTCATAGAATGGAAACAGCCTGGCGAAGCACTTCTCCCTCTCTTTCCTTTGATGGATTGGTCTTTGAACAACTTTGAAGATTGGGAGCAAGAAACAAGAAACAAGAGAATCCAAAGAACTGCCCTTTTTAAGTTTAAAGTGGATTCAATTCCAAATACAGAAGAGAAGATTTTGCACCTTCAAACCACGTTTTAAGAGCTGAGTCACCGAGGTGATTTAGACAGAGAGAATGGTAATTATGTGTTACAGCCATCTGCCGAGAGGATTTTCGCGAACAGTCTGGGGAGCGCATTTTCTTGATGATATCTCGGTCAGAAGAAATTAATAAAACAGCGGCCGCGGTAAAGGTCTTCATTACACCTTCCCTGATAAGTGAGGATACACAAAAAATACCACATTATTGCCAACCTTATTATTTTTACACCAAAAGTTGGACTTAATAGACATTGATATGGTTTAAAAGAGGAAATTACCCAACTAACGTGAACCAAGAGTCCTGATTTGGGCGTACCTATCTTTCTGCCTCAATTGAATTGAGTAAAAAAGTCTTGATGGAAATATGAATATTTAGGTCTACTCAGATTTATAAGAATTTAAGAGTCATACTGACTTTGTATCCTGCCTTCCTGACACAAATATTGTCCTGGCGTATATAGGCCTACTTGAATGAAAAGCTTGTGAATCTTAAAAATATATAAAGTATTGTGTGTGAGAGAAAGTCTGTTGTCAGAATTTTGAATAGAAAGGAGCCACCAAACTTCGTAAACAAATACATCTTCACCAGATCTAATAGCGTACGTAGCCCTTTTGTCTATATAGGACGAGGGGATCTCGACAGCGGTCTAAATATACCGCTATGCAAATATACTGTACAGCAAACCATTGTGCATGTGAGGTAGACAACCAAATTGTTTTTACTGTGGTCCAGGTTGCATACTTTTAAGGTCGTTTAATTATTTTGCACAAACCTTATTCTCCTTGTGCGTAGAATGGGCATGTCAGCTAGCCGAAGAATTGATAGGGTCAATACGGAAGGCATTGATCGTCGTTACATATTTCGCGTATATCTTTTGTTTGAAACATTTTGCATAAACATTAATCTTCCCGCGCGAAGAACGGATATTTCATTCTATATGAAATAAGTCATAGATTGTAAATCTATTATATAGTTATAGATTATATTTTTTGTGGAAAAAGAGAGATGAGAGACATGTTGTGAACTCATTATGTCAAGTAATGGTTTATTGCTCACTTATCTTATAAATACGGAATAGAAGCTTCGTGTGTATTACATATTTCTTCAAACAATTAAACCACTAGCAACGTTTATGTAAATCTTGTAATTATAGAGAGCTGTATCTGTAAATATATATGTGTATGTTTGTCCACTATGTAAATCCACAATGTTAACCGTTGGAAATAAATTTGAAACTTCGCACATTTCTCGAACTGACTTTTTTAAAAAGCATATATAACTTTGATTAAAATACATATCCTAAGAGACGAAACTGTTTTTAATTTTTACTATAAAATAACAACTGTACTGTTTGAAATGAATTCTGAATATTGGGTTCAGTTAAATTTTAACATTTCATTTAAATGTAGATACGCCTACGCATTTTAAGATGGGAGGCAGGTGGTTCAACTACACTTTTCAAATATTTTCCATAAACGTATTCTTTCCGTGTGAGGAACGGGTAAGTAATGACAAATAACTACCAAAAAAAAAAAAAAAAAAAAAAAAATAAAAATTAAAATAAGTCACTAGCGTCTTGATCTGAATATGTGTATATCAATGTTAGTGTTCCTGGTTGTTTCTTACACTTTGTTTGACGAAAGGTTGTATAACTAATAGGATACTATCTTTTTCGGTTAAAATACCGTATATCGTGTTTCATATTTAATTAAGTAAATTGACAAGAGCAACGCACATAGGTACTAACCCTTGAGTCCTTGCTCATGAACATCTTAAAATTCTGTCTGGAAAATTGTGTGATCAGATTATTTAATAACATATTTGTAAAACAAATAAATAAGAGGATATTATTATCATACTAATGAATAATGAGGCTTGGTTTGCAGAAGTTATGTTGAAACTGGAGATTAATGAACAACTTACATTTTTAATTCCACACTTGCCATTAAATGTATGTTATTACTCTTAGAAAATGAAAGACAGTAAATACTACAAGCATATGATACGACGCAATTGTAATATTAATTCCTTTGATTTGCAATTAAAACGCAATTCCTGTAGCTGTCTTAACTCTACGGGAAGACAAATAACCAATACACACTTACGCAACGACAAATATTATATGGTACCATTTTTTTTCTATGAACCAGTAATATATGCAAAAACTTTACATTTCCAAATGAAACTATATACATTAACCATTTTAAATTATGGCTTTTTATAGGTAAATTATTGAATTTCAGTCAATCAGTTACAGCATCATTCCTATTTATCCTAGGATCATGGTTAGTACCTCATTCTCTTTAGAATAGAACAACCTTTCAAACGGTTCCATTTACGTTTTCCTATCATGTCCCTAAGGCGGAAAATTTTGAGGGAAATCTGGATTTTTTCTGAATTTTTTTCAAACTTTGGTCCCCTCTGTACCCCCTTTGTTAAAGCACAGATCTCAAAATCTATTGAAAAATACGAAGGGGTGTACTAAATGTGTATAAAATATTTTAAGCTTCTATCTTGAAAACTAAGTGCGAGAAAATGTGTACCAATGAGCTATTAACATTCCCACAATGCCCCAGATGATTCGGATGTAATATAAAATTTTCCTGAGACATCCCTATTTATCCTAGGATCATTGTTCGTACATCATTCCCTTCAGAATGGAACATACTTTCAAATGGTACCACTCACATGTCTCCATCATGTACCTGAGATGGGAAAATCATGAAAAAATGGATTATTTGTTTAAAAAACATTCCTTCTTTGTACTTTTTTGCCCCTCTGTACCCACCTGTTTTAACGCAGAAATCTGAAACAAATCTGAAACAGAAAATACTAAGGAATATACTAAATGTGTGTGCAAAATTTCAATCTTCTAGGTGACAAAAGTAAGCCCGCCAAAAATTTCTACAGTACTCCAGATTCCCGTATAAAATAGGATTTCAGGTAAAAATTCCCTGAGACATCCCTATTTATACTAGGATCATGGTTCGTACAGCATTCTTTTTAGAATAGAACAGCCTTTCAAACGGTACCATTCATATGTCTCCATCATGTATCTGAGGAGCGAAAATCGCGAAAAAAGGGATATTTTTTTTTTTTACCTTTTTGCTCCTCTAGGCCCCCTGTTTTATCGCAGAAATCTGAAAAGAATCTGGAAAATATTAAGGGAAGGGGTGCACTGAATGTGTGTGCAAAATTTGAATCTTGTAGGTGCAAAAGTAATAAAAAAGTCATAACAAAAATACTTTTAGTTATGACGTCATCACACACTACGTCTCGACGCAGAAAGGCGTGAAAGCATATGTAACGTGTTCTACAATGCCTCCAGGCTTGAGAAAGAAAACAGAAGTAAAAAGGTTTTTTAGTACTTCTTTAAATCGAATAATGAAGATTCTAGCCTATCACCGAAAAATAGATTATATAATTTAAAAGAGTTAAGTGGTCACTTCAAAAAAGTGGGGGGGCAACTGCCCCCTCTTGCCCCCCCTAATCGCCGCCCATGCATGTAACATTAAAACAGTGTTTGAGATCTGGGACGGATGAACTACTGGTAGGATTCGCACAAGACTCGAGAAAGTTCTCGTCTCCAATTAGAAAGTGAACTTCTCGTTTCGTTTCCGGAACGAGAATCGAGACGAGACGAAAAAATCGTCTCATGGGCAACTCTAGTGGTCAACACATTGATTCCAAAGCTTTTTTTTATTTTTTTTTTTAAGTTTTCTAGATCGAAGGTGGATTACATAATTATTTAATTCAAACAGTTCCCCAATCATATCAGGATGGTGCATCAATACCGGATTTCTATAGTCCTCGGAGAGTCGAAACCATTTACACGCGCGCTTTGTTCTGTACATAGGGAACATATATGATTTAAATGACATAATAGATTAAATTCAAAATGTAATCTCCAATTGAATCACTTCATAAAATACATGCTGATAAAATAATTTTATATAATTAAAATTAGATGAAATCTTTCAGTTTGACGTCCCACGTCAGGCTTAGGGAGACAATGATTAAGACAAGTGAAGATGATGGAAGAATTGGTCGAGTGAGAATGTGGAAGGAAAAGTAAGTACTCCGAGAAAACCCACGGATACGTTATCGTCCTCTACAAATTTATTTGGCCGGAGATCGAACCAGGATCCATACGCACCAAAGGGGTAACCACTCTACCACTGAACCGCCGTGCCCTCTGTTGATATAATTAGTTTTGCATATACAATAAATATTGTACTAGACATATACTATGTAAAACAACAACAGAATATTATAAACTAATAAGGTGGTTGAGAGATCACGCGGAAATCATTCTGCTGTATGGACTATGAAAGCTGCACCCACAGCGACATCCCAGCGCAATTCAATCGACGGCAGTAGATATCGTATTTGTTGAAGACACAAATATCAACACGCCGCTTAATCCTGGAATTGAATATTCTCCAAACAACCATTTATCACATCTTAAGAAGACACAACTATCATCCTTAAAAGTTGCAATTACTACTCCATTTGGAAGAACACTATCTTGATCGTCGAACAGAAATGTGTAAGTGGTTTCGGCAGGGGATACAAGACGATCTGTATTTTTTTAAATCATGTTCACCGATAAAGCAAATTTTTATGTTCGATCATAATCCGCTTTGGTTTACTGATGTAAAATAGCAAGTACCATACGCATCATGGATTGATATGGTCTGTGGAAAGACGGTATTGTTGGCCGCTGCTGTTTCTAAATCACTATCATTAACCTAACATACATCGCTTGAGAGTCTCATTACTCTCATACCCGGACAAAATTAATTCATGTCCGCAGTGATTTGTGCAAAATGGAGCATCACCTCTTATGCCTTGCAATACATTACTGGCTTCATGAGAACTTCTATCACTGAATTGATAACAGAGGAACAGTGGAATGGCCTCCCTGGTCTCTGGATTTCAATTCAATGGATACGGCAATATGATGTTACAATCAGAGACGCCTACGTCTACAGCTTTGTTTAGACAGTGTTGACAATCGCATTGAATAAATATTATAATCCCTTATTGCATGGAGGAGCTAACCAGTTATATAACGACTTAACGCAAAGCGACGCTGAGAGTTTCCCTATTTTTGGCTATAAAACAGCATGACTCTTAAAAGAGTTTTCACTACTCTTTCGTTCATTTCGTTGAATTTTCATGAACAACTTAAAGACAACGAAGGAAATCAAAACTTATGAAAGGAGCCAGATAGTAATTCCACAATGCTAATGCTGTTTCCAGGCCTTTCTTTATGGCCAAATATCTGAGTGAGCACTCGATTGTGTGCAGTGTACAAAAAAAGAAGAAGAAGAAAAGAAAAAGGAAAAAAGAAAGAAAGAAAAAAGTAAATAAAAGAAAAACTTGAAAACAACAAATAGTACATCTGATAGAAGAATTCATACTCTATAGGCATATGACTCGCTTTCTATATTTTTAATGATCATGTTTTCAACTTATTCAATCCATATATGAAAGCTAGAGTGAGCGTAACGAAACCGTTAGATTGTTATACAGGGTAAAGCAGACAGCAGAGGAAATGCATGTTTTTAAAGCGCTAGTACTCGGCGACTAGCAGGAGTATTGATTTTGAGCGACCGTTGGCAGACAGTTCAAACAATGCAGTTTCTGTCCCTATGGAGCGTTGGAGAGTAGAGCATCGTGTGTTAGCGGTCGAGCAGTTCTTTAGAAACAATGAATCTGTGGTCGCGGTTCAGCGTCTTTTCTGTGGAAAGTTTAATGTTGAACGTCGAGGTACAGCCCCAGATCGGGACACTATACTCCAATGGGTTGCAGCATTCAGCTGTGATGAAAAAGAAAATTTGAGATAATCATGTAAGATGCGAGGAAGCGAATGATGTGACATACCCACCGTTACGGACTAGCAAGAACTGCCCTTTTATTCTGTCCACGTTTTTCAGAGTTCGGACTGACTAGGTGGTTTCGTTTTCATTATAGATCCAGTACTTCTGAACGCTCCAACCCATCAGAGTATAGTGTTTCGATCTGGAACTGTACCTTGACGTTCGATATTAAATTTTCGACTGAAAAGACGTTGAACCGTGACCACAGAATCATTATTTCTAAAGAACTGCTCGACCGCGAACACACGATACTGTAGATCAGGCCAGTACCCAGGCGGGTCTAGGGGGCAGGGCCCCTCTAAATTTTCACTGGCCCCTCCTAAAAGTTTCACGGTAGACTTGCAAATGAACTATAATAGTCTATGGTTGAATCGACTCCCCTAACTTCTACCCCTCCCCCCGTACATTTTTGGGCTGGCTACGGGCTTGCTCTACGCTCTAACGCTCCATACCGACTGAAACTGCATTGTCTGAGCTGTCTGCCAAGAGTCGCTCAAAATCAATACTCCTACTCATCGCCAAGTATACTACTAACGGTTTAAAAAACATGCGTTTTCTCTGCTCCACCTTGTATAAACTTTTGCGAGTTAATCAGAAGTATTTGAAGTACTGTTTGCAGATTCATCACCCCAGGTATTATTGATAACTTGAAATAACAATTGTAAAGAGAGCCGTCATTTTGTTTGAAGAAAAATACCGACTTCATCAAATATTATTATCAGGAAGTTTTCATTATAGTGTAATTAATAGTGATGGCATTCGTATGTAGATTAGTACCTAAGACCAGGCACAAAGAAACGAATCTATTATAGCAGGCCTATTTGACTATGTATTCTTCATGTATATATACAAAAAAGTATGACATATTCCTCCTTTTACCGCATGGGTTCGGGTAAGACATGAAATTTTATTTCTTTTTCATTTAATTGGATGTACATATTTAATTGTGAATTTAATTACTTAATGTTCTAACACAAGGAATAAGTGCTAATATTGTAGAAGAGATTAGAGAGTGTTAAATGTAACCGCAGTGAGTGTATTGTGAACGTGTCAGTTGTTTTAACATTTGCATGGGTGGTAACCTCTGCGATGGTTTCAAGTGCTGTTATGATTCCCGACATTGTTTAGCTGTGTAGCGAGTATACAGTGTTGTAATTTGGAGCCGGGCGATTGAATAGCGATAGCTTCACATGGCTAATGGGAGGGGAAGAGTAAAAGCTGCAACGTAAGCATCAGCTCGAACCCACTTAACCAAATTGGAGTGAGGCTCTTTGATTTCTCGTCCAGCGCCGCAGAAAGGGGGAGGGGAGAATTATCCACTCTACTATGCGCAGGAAGTTGTACTAAGCTTATATAAACTGCAAATGTCGACAAATGGTAAAGTTTTAATCGACCAATCGAATTGTCTACTCTCTGTTAACAACTTTGCTTAAAAATTCTTAGTAAGAATAGCCTATACAATTGGAAAAGTTAAAATCAAGTTTATAAATCTATCTCTAATTTGCATTTTTAAAGACAATCTTTAAAAATATATTTATGATTTAAAGCACCAAGTGTTCCAATGATTCTTTGAAATAGTAATCCAGAAAAATAAAATCAATGAAGTTGACTTATTATTGAAGTTTATTTATTTGTTTATCAAAACAACAGGCAGATGCCGAATTAGAGTGTTGAAATATTACAATATATTTTTACAGCAATTTTTTAGTACCTTACAGGACATTGTGTATATACCAATTTTATCATGTTTTTGACATAATTTCTTGTAGGTAGAACATATTCTCCATATTGGTGACATCATCATTATGTTGGTCCTAGAGGTTTCGCAATAGAAGAGACCTGTATTATTAGTTCTAGTCCTAATTGAAGGAACATGGAACTTTAATGATGATGTAAAGTTTGAGCAATTGAATTAATTTCAAGGAATACCAGATCGGCAATATAACACCTTTGTTCTAAAGAGTAAATATTAAAATTATCTAACATTGTACTATGGTTTTCGAGTGAGAGTAAATTCCAGTTACTTTGTATATGAAATACCTAAGAAATTTTGATAGAACATTTTCAATTTGGGGGGCATCGGTGGCTCAGTGGTAGAACGTTCACTTCTGGTGCATGGGGTCCCTGGTTCGATCTCAGCTCGCTCCAAGTGAACTTTGTGGTGGACAAACATCGCGTTCGTGGGTTTCCTTGGTGTTTTCTTCTTTCTTCGTACTTTCTTCATTCCACCATTACATGCATTTCTCATCATCATCGCCTCCTTTAGCCTATTCGTCATAACTGTACGACGTAAAACTCAAAGATTTCATTTCATTTTCAATTTGTTGACGATTTTTTTTGTTGAGAGGCCTTCCAAATTACAACAGCACATTCCAACTTGGAGCGTACATATGAGTAATACATTTTCGAGAGTGTTCCATTCCACCACTTCTAATTTTGGATTCCAATTTAAAAGCATCATAAGTAACATTTATGATGTGTTTAATGAAATTTAATTTTGGATCAAATGTAACACCTAGATCTTTAACTGTAGTATTCCTGCTTATAGAAGTATTACTACGCTTATAATCACATTTAAAGGTATTTTTGTTTCTGCTAAACGATAATACATTACATTTATTTATATACTGTATATTCCAAGTTTATCGACTGAACACCATTTTGTGATACTTCTCGATATTAATTTTAAATAAAACAAATACAACGTTTACAACTTCAGTAAACAATTAACTCCTATAAATAGCTGATTTTACAATAATTATACAAAACCATAATTATACAAAATCAACAAAGTGATCTCGCCCTGGTCTATTGGATAACGTCTGCGCCTTTAGTGCACATGACTCCAGATTCGATTTCTCATGGAAGAATTCTAAAAATTTGAACGCATTACATCATTTCGGATTCCATCTTAAATTTGTTGGTTCATAACCTCTGTGCTGAAAAGGGACGTTCAACTTCAATAAACAAACAAAATCAACAAATTTGTGTTAAATGCTTAAGAGTGCAGTATCACGTCGTATAGAAGTAAAACTTAAAGCACCTGCTAGTTCAACATCAAAAGAAGTCGATCATGTTAATAACAGGAAATTACAATACTATCGATATGTTTGAACTTTCTTGTAATAACAACTTAACTATATTTATGTAATACACTTAAAACCACAAGTGAGCCCTTTCGTGTCTAAGTAGTTAGCGTACGCGCCTTTGGCGTGTGGGACCCAGATTCGATTCCTGGCGGGAGATCATGTAGTTTGGATTCCACGTTAATCAGTAGGTCCACGTCTCATATAGCCTCGCTGCTGAAAGAGATATTGAAATCAAAATCAACTCAACTCAATTAAAATCACATGTATGAGTATAAATTTGTTAAAAAAAAAAGAGTTGATATTCCTAGTATTTATTTATGTACTTCCCCAGTACAGAAGTAATGATAACTATTCTGCACTGACTTTTCAAATACAAGTAATATATTTAAAGTAATTATAGAATAATGTCAGAATAACATTATGCAGGGTGAGTCAAAAGTCTTTGGACACCTTTATTTTGAATTCTGGAAGGAAAAATTAGTGGAAGATACCACTAGAGAGACCAAAACTTATAAATTACATGGTGACCACGATGTCATCCTGAAATCCACCATCTTGAATGGAAGTTCAAAGTTTCAAATCTGTTTCATATGAAGTAACACTGGCTCAATCTCAGGAATCCAAAGCTGTAATTGTTTCTTTTATATGTTTTATGATTTGCACAGTATGAATGCTAGAAGTTTCAAAATCACCTACCACGATACACACATGTTCTATATAGTGGACGTCACGTCTTATGCACCAATCACTGTTGGCTAATGCGTTATTCACTCTAATATCGGCTGTGAACATACCTGTATATCCCACTACCTACATTAATACTGACGTGAGTGCACTCCATGTATTTAACACTTTGCATATCTAAAAGAATCCATCAATATTCATATTTTCAATATTTTCATATTCTGATCGCCCAGCCTCGTCAAAATGAGGGGGAAAGAACGAGTGTAGGACAAAATCCAAGCGGACAAAATCCAAGAGGACAAAATCCAAGCGGACAAAATCCAAGAGGACAAAATCCAAGCTAAATTCTGGTAAGGCGGACAAAATCCAAGCGGATAAAATCCAAGGAGCAGTATCATGTGCGTAGCTGTGGTATGTGCCTGTGAACACCCTAATTAAATTGTATGTTTGTTTCTTTCTTCAATTGTAATTCCTTCTAAAGTTATATCTGTAATTCTTCAATTTATTGAAATAATATTTCATTTACATTTAAAGAACTGAAAATCCAATAAAATATGTAAGATTGACACAGTAAGAGAGCAGATGAGCTTTAATTACTCATAAAATAGTCTGGTCACTGCTAGGACATGCCCAGGTGAATCCAATTTAGGGTTAACTGAAATATTTTGACTCAAAAGAGTATATTCACATAAATTAACCAGAAAATGAAAGCACTGGCTAATATCAGAGATAACAAATAACAACAAAGCAGCCCAGTCTTAAAAAGAGTACACTACTTACTTAATTCTATTATATTTATTGAGAATTAAAGTAAAAATAAAATTTAAAAGATATAATTTAGATATAAAAAATACTTCTTTACCCTCAAAGTATCTACTTCAGTTACAATTGTCAAAATAACCAATAATATATACATTTTTATTTAGTTTGTCTAGACACATTTTCACATTTCGATTTTCTAGATAACACTTTTACATTGTTTAATTCAGACACATTATTACATTATTAAAAATACACACTTCATATTTCATAATTATTTGTTTCGAAATATACATAAAACACTACCAACAAACAAATCAAGACTTCTGTATGCCACCTCATAAGAACTGAATTAAAATACTCCAATGATTGGTCTCACAATAATATGCTGAGGTCTTAAATGTATTATACTGTATATATATTGAGAAGAAAATACATACTTTTATAATGTATTTGTACACACATTATATTTTTACATACTTTCATATGGATGGACAAGTAATAAAAGCTCATCTGCACTCTTACTGTGACAATCTTACATGTTTTATTGGATTTTCAGTTCTTTAAAAGTAAATGAAATGTTATTTCAATAAATTGAAGAATTGCAGATAAAACTTTAGAATACATGACAATTGAAGAAAGAAACAAACATACAATTTAATTAGGGTGTTCACAGGAACATATCACAGCTGTGAACATGATACTGTTCCTTGGATTTTATCCGCTTGGATTTTGTCCGCCTTGTCAGAATTTAGCTTGGATTTTGTCCTCTTGGATTTTGTCCGCTTGGATTTTGTCCTCTTGGATTTTATCCGCTTGGATTTTGTCCGCGCCCCGGAAAGAACACCCGAAGGAAGTAAAAGCTATAGTTATCGCGTATAATTCTTCCCCTCCCATAAACCTTAACTAATTAACTGTGGCCCATTTCGTGCATTTTTACACAGTGCAATTTCACACGGTGCCCATTATCGAACAATTTCGCACAATTCTGTTTATCGGATTAATCATTCTGCAGGGGTCGTGCATTTTCCCTCGGTCCATCTGCCAATCACGTGATTCATCACGTCAAACACGTTTCCACTTCAGTATCTTTGGAAATTGATATCGTTTCTACAGAGATTATATGGTATGGGTAAGTAGGCTATCATATACTATTACTAGAATTAGGATTTTTTGTAAAAATCCATGTTTCCTTTCTTCCCTTTGATCTTCATGTGGTATGACATGTTCCTGTAACATATTCGTTTATTTCTTTCTTTCGTTTGCTTTTTTTTAAAAGTGAAATAGGATGGTTTATATTGTGGATTTAATGCATTCTGGTTTTCATAAACTGGCAAGTAAGGTTTCCCAGGTGATACACGCCGATTTTAATCAAACTTCACAGGTTTGTAGAACAGCAAAAAATAAGCGACACGTATTTTTTTATAGCGGCCCATATGCATATTTAGGCGGTATAATAGGGCTGTCAAATTGGGACAACAAAGCATACTTTATGTAATAGCGCGAAAACGAGAAGAGATAGCCAACTGTTGTAAACGAGCAAGTTGTCATGACACGATAAGCATTTCAATAACACAGCGCTTCTACGGGGATAACCCACAACATCCGCAAATGGACCAATCAGGGATGAAAAACAGTCACAGAGCTTTATCTATTACGCGGAATCCAAATAACGTAGGTAAGAATAAAGAATGATAAAAAAATAAGTGATACGTGTTTTTTCGTTTTTGCAAGATGAGACAAAAAACGTAAATAGATGCATCGTTATCTCAATGTCGAAAGATTGGAGAACTGGGAATATGAAGATGTGAACGCCTGTATGAGAGGCAACCCGTCAATCAGTGTTGTAGAACTGGTTGCAGACACGACAGAAGAGAGACATTGGCTCAAGGACATTGTAGCGTAAAGAAGCAGAACCAGAAATGTGGCGAAAACTGGGTATTACCTGCGAGTGTATGCCTACGTCAAACACGGAAGCCCTACAGTGTGGAAGTGGGGGCACAGTTGTGTTTTGAAACTAATAGACGGCCGGTTGATGGCGAACGTTTGTGCATCCTATACGTGGATATACGTGTGTTTGTGTGTATATGCCATGTAAAGATACCGGTAGAAGTCCTGAACATATGAACCCGTGTATTGTGAAGTAGTCAGCATGAGGTGTGTGTAAAATGTATGCTATTGTTTGCAGTGTTGTGAAAATGATGTATGTAAATCCACACAATGTGCTGGATATGTTAATGGACACACACAAAGAAACAAAACGTGTTAACACTGTAAAAACAAAATATGAAATGGAAATAAAGGATATACTTGTTGATGTCCTGGAAAGTTTCTGGAAAGGTTGTAATACCGAAGTGGACGTTAAAGATGATCTGGTATTTATTGATAATGATGTACATGACGTCGCTTCTTCACTCGCGAGTGAAGATCACAGAAAGCAACGAAGACGAAGGATTATCACAATACAACGTCGGTATTGCGGAGAAAGGGAGCACCAGCGAAGCTGTAGACACAGAATATAAAGTGAAGGCAGTTCAGTTTTGGAAAAGTGGAAAGAAGAGGCGTCTGTCGTTTGAAACTGTGAAACATAGGTTCAAGTTCGTCAAAAGTAGGAAAGATCTCTATAAATGGGAAAGACAGTTGCATGACGGTGGAACAAATTATGAAAAAGGGACGCATATTGATGCAATCGTATATGAGAAATTTCATACTGCTAAATGTAAAAATCTTATAATTCATGACACAGACTTACGACGTTGGGCTATAGAAGCTAGTCAAACTATGGGATTCGACGGGCTTAAAGCGTCAAAGAAATGACTATGACAGTTTAAAAGGCGTCATCACATTATATCACGGAAAATTACAAAATATGTCACGTACAATAGTGCAGAACAATCCAAAGATATACATGATAATGCTAATAGGTTCGTGCAAAGTGTTCGCTCATGTATAAATTCTCATGGCGCGGAGAATGTGTATAATACAGATCAGAGTGGATTCAATTTGGAATTTCATTCGGGTAGATGTCTGGCAATGCCTGGAGAGAAACAGGTCTACGCAAATGTTCAGTCTCTGTCTGCGACGACACACAGTTACACGATACAGCCAATCGTATCTGCCAATGGAAAGCTACTGTCGCCTATGCTCATCGTCTAGAAAGAACCTCAGAGAAAGTTCGGGCCACGGGTACAACAGACAATGCTTCGACCAGAAATCTTGCTGATTTGTGCATCGACATCCGGCAAAGTAACCAAAGAAATAATCAAATTATGGTTTCAGCCTGCGTACCTTCCACAAGTTGGTGACCGGAAGTTCTATTAGGCTCATGTCCGATTTCAATAAGAATCATTTGTATGACGAATATTTACTACAATTGCATATATTCGTTCCATACAATATTCGACATTACGCTACATTCTGTTAAATAGCAGCCGGCTATGGTTCAACATACAGCATGTTATCGAAAATAGTGCTTGTGTAACATATTCATGTGTTTTGGTTTAAATGCATGCTCATATGCATGTGACTATGAATTGTCTATTTTTGTCAACCTGTTCAATTGTGTTCAACATGTTGTTTAGTATCCCGCAAAGGGCGTATTTATCCCTACAACGGGCTTGTTGCAAAACAATATCAATGTTTGTATTACTACCCTATACGGCCGATTCTTACAGGAAAGGCTTGATTTCGTTTACTGCTGGGCGGCTTTTGAATTACTGATTATGAGCATTGAACTGTTCGCAATCACTAACTACTAATAGATATAACATATAAACCATTGAACAACAAGACCGGGTTTGGTATTTCTCTCTCGAGCAGGATTCTACCTGTCACCTGCAACCAGTTTTACAACACTGATTGACGGGTTGCCTCTCATACAGGCGTTCACATCTTCATATTCCCAGTTCTCCAATCTTTCGACATTGAGATAACGATGCATCTATTTACGTTTTTTGTCTCATCTTGCAAAAACGAAAAAACACGTATCACTTATTTTTTATCATTCTTTATTCTTACCTACGTTATTTGGATTCCGCGTAATAGATAAAGCTCTGTGACTGTTTTTCATCCCTGATTGGTCCATTTGCGGATGTTGTGGGTTATCCCCGTAGAAGCGCTATGTGTTATTGAAATGCTTATCGTGTCATGACAACTTGTTCGTTTACAACAGTTGGCTATCTCTTCTCGTTTTCGCGCTATTACATAAAGTATGCTTTGTTGTCCCAATTTGACAGCCCTATTATACCGCCTAAATATGCATATGGGCCGCTATAAAAAATACGTGTCGCTTATTTTTTGCTGTTCTACAAACCTGTGAAGTTTGATTAAAATCGGCGCGTATCACCTGGGAAACCTTACTTGTGGGTACCGAGCGCCTAAGGCACCCGAAAATATGCAATAATATATTATATCTTACGCAATTTTTGAAAATTTCATAACTTTTAATCTTCATCTGTATTATACCTGGGAGGACGTATTCGGGCTTTTCTAAAGCATAAATATTTTTCATTGTTTTGATACTTACAATATTTTAAAATTAAGTTTCTTTTATGTAATACTTTGTCTGATCATTGCTTAAAAGGAAGTAATAGTAGAAATTTTAATATTTTTATGTTTTCTCTTTTCAAAGGAAAGATGCACATGAATAGTAATTTACTTTGTCCATTTGCAATCGTGCAAGCGTGATGTGTGTGCGTATGTCTATGTGTTTGTATGTATAAAGGTAAGCAAGAAATTTCTGTCGCTTTTTGTGGAGGTCTGTGTTCATTGTTCAATTGGCCCTCACTCCATGAGTTGAATGCGAATGGAAATAAGGCGGTCAGTTGTTGGTGTGGGTATATGCAACATACTATCTGGTTGTGAAAGTTCAATTACACCCTGAACTTGAGTAAGGATAGAGTGAAAATGGGACCTTCACAGAGCGTCATAATGGTGTGTGTGCTGTAAGAGGTCAAACTGGGATCAAACGGTTCCAGATTCAAACGGTCAAACTAGGATAGCGGGGCAGAAGACACGCTAAGCCTTTGGTGAGGGGTCGTGACTATACGGACAGTGAACGGTGGTTTAACAAATTTAAGGACGATGACGAAACACTCGAAGACGCACCAATTGCCAGAAGACCAACACATGCACAAAATGAAGATCTTCAGGCAGCAATTGAGATGAACAGTGGCAAGACATGTGAGGAACTGAGACTACAATTTGACAATTTGAGTGGAGAAACCATTTGACAGCATCTCCATCAACTTGGGAAGAACTACAAACTGGGTCGATGGGTCCCACATGATTTGTCCCCGGGCCAGAGGGCAACGCGAGCAGACACCTGTTTCTTTGCTGACTCGTCTGCGGAAGGAGCCATTTCTGGATAGAGTGATGAGAAGTAGGTACTACACAGGCCCGTAGCCAGCCCCAAAATTTAGGGGGCGGTGGTCAAAGTTTGGGAAGCCCGATCCAACCACATTATAGTTCATCACCATATTATACTTTACTTGTAAGCCTACCGTAAAATTTTTTAGGAGGGGCCAGTAAAAATTTAGGGCCTAGACCACCCCTGGGTACGGGCCTGATACTATACGAAGCTTCACGGCACCTTCATCATTGGTTAGTATTTCATAAACCGATTACAAAACAACAGAAACTAGCACTGCCCAAGAGGATCCTTCTGAGTGTTTGGTGGACAGCTCGCTGCCTCGTGCATCGGGAACTGCTACCAGCTGGTCAGAGCATCAATGCAACTGTGTAGGTCTACTGTCAGTAGTTGAGACGTGTTCAAGAAAAACTCAAAACTCTGAACCTAGTACTTCTGAATCGCAAAGGGGCCCTCCTGTTACAGGTCAACGCTAAGCCTCACATGGCTAGGATGACCCGGGACACCATTCTACGTCTTATGTGGGAAACACTATTGCATTCGCCATACTCCCCGGACATTACACCGTCTGATTATCACCTGTTCCATTCCTTGGACAATCACCTTGGAGGACGCCAGTTCAAATCCCTAGTAGAGGTGCAAAATGTACTTGATACATTCTTCGCTTCACGGCCCACCAAGTTATACCGCGATGGAATCTATGGGCATCCAGAACGTTGCAGAAAGTCGTGGATGATGATGGGGACTATTTTTGATCTTCCAGGTAAGTCTTAGGTGACATATTGATGTTCGAAGGTGGTGGGTGAAAAAGCGACAAAACTTTCTTAGCTACCTTTATATATACAAAGACACATTTCAATTGTTTATTTCATAAATAGATGTTTTCTATTAGTTTAACCATCCATCAACAGACAGAAGATAAATTGCCATGCAGGCTTAATCTGCCCCAACCGAAGGTGAAATGGCAGTTGAGGAAAGAAATCACCAGCATATATCTGACCTTACAGTTTGGGAGATACGAAAGCGACTCTCAAACTGCAAGGAGAGAGCAAGAGACAAGATCCTTACACCAGATTCTGCTATCTTCAAAGAAGAAATAATTGTCCCATTTAATCAAGACCTGGATCTAGTAATCTCCATACTATCCATGATCAGAAGGGGGATAAATGGTGTTAGAAGGAAAGCCCTTGGCATATATCAAGGTGCACCGATTCCTAGAAACATCTGTTTTTCATATGATATAATTCGGCTTAAAGATCGTATCTCGTTTTTACAGTACGACAATCTGGAACGGGACAACGAATTCTGTGTTTTGGTTACGAGGTTTTGAAACCAGCACTTAGGAACAGTGAGCAATGCTTTCTGATGGAACTTTAAAGGGTTACTCTAAATATTTTTTTTCAATTGTACGCCATACATGCAGATATAGGAAGCACACATGATAAGACGTTTGTTAGACCAGTCTTGTGTGCATTGCTGTAAGGTGAAACTATTTACATTTCTTCAAATGTTTTTTTGCCCGAAACGAAGGTTGAATGCTGAACGTGGATTTTGAGCTTGCCGTGATCATTGCATTGCGTGCTGTGTTTCCTAATTCACGGTTTTCCGGCTGAACCAAAGCATATGGCGGAAGAGGTCTCGTCGAAGAATACCTCCATAATTAAGATGTACGCCATCATATTCGTATGTATAGTGCATTAGCATTCATACCATTAAGCAGGTTCGATGAAGGTTGGCTCACCCTCATGGAGAACTGTCCATGTGGTCAGAAATAGAAGACAAAAGATTTCATTGAACAGTGAATGGACAATCTGTAACGTTATTTCTTCCGTTACAATCCCTGATTCCAAATATATATTGAATATTTATATACTACGTAAGATTATAAAATCACACCTCGAGTATACACTCAAGAATATATATTTCGTACTACACCTAGGTATATCGAATTCGTCACATTGACAAAAAGTGAACAATCACATTCCTACAAGATGGTTCTTCGTTCTATCTTTTTCTTTTAGTTACCATATCAACTAAAGAAACAGGTTGTCATAGCAACGAAAAACAAGAAATATATCGATATAATACAAAATATTTTAAATTATTTCCTTATATATTTTCTTCTTCTTCTTCTTCTTAACCGTTTGTGTTCTTTTAAATAGCACTTTTGCCCGTAAATAGAAACAATACTTAGAAGTATATACAAAATATACATTATCGTTGTAAATCGAAACATTCCAAGATAAATATGGAACTACAATGGCCAAAGGCATGGAACAAACAACCCAGTAAAGGATTGGCACAATAACTAGAACCGCAGTGTAGGTCTATCTAATAGTACACTATCTGGGAACTTAGAGGTGTACTAAAAGCAGATGTGACGTCTATCTTCACGCTTTTGCCAGACAGGGCTTAGGTTTCAATCCCGAGAAACGTAGGAAATCAATTTACATCCATCTTGACGAACGATTGCGATCAGTTCTACAGAAGCTAGGAAATGCCAGAGACCTTTAAAAATGCTTGAAAGGTTGAGCTATCTCCAAAACCTGGAATAATGGCCTATGAATTGTATAATTGTATGAATTGTATGAATTGTATAAATGGGCTATGGATTGATGATGAAAAGAAATATGAATGTTCTACCTTAACGAAGTGCTATTCGCTCGAAAAACTGCAAGATGACGAAGTTCTTCTTAGGTTCAATGCTGCGTTTACAAAAGATCTTAATTGACTTCTGTCCTTAGTCAACTGGATCCAGTTTCTATTTTATATTCCTATTTCTGCGAGATCCATCATAATATTGTCCTCCCAATTGCGCGTAATTCAGAAAAGTTCAAGGAAGTTCATAAACCTTAAAGCACAGAGAAATTTCTATTTCGTCATTACTTACAAACAAACTAACATATTTATATCATCTTAAATCTAAATAAAGCAAGTGCAGTGCCACTTGTACACCACGTGAAGAAGTTTGGTTTGAATTTCGTTATGTTTTCTCAATTAATAATATTGAAATAGAAATGATATTAGGTTCCTACCACTTTCGGTTTCAGTAGAGACAGTAGGATTGGAAATTAATATGTTCTTCAAACGCTTAATTGATTGCAGAAAACCTCTTTCACGATCTGTTCCCATTTTCACTTAACAACGCTCAACGTTTAAACCGGAAGTGGTTGATTTCTACCAGTTCGGGTTTTAGAATAGAGATTAGAGTGGAGATGGAATATGTTGTCAAGACACTTAATTGACCACAGAAAACTCCTTTCGCTATACGGTTTTTATTCTATGATGATCACCGTTTAAACCTGATGTAGTTGATTTTTTGGCACTTACTTCCGGTTTCAATAGAAATAGTAGAATGGATAAGGAATGAATTACTGAGATGGTTAATTGACTCCAGAAAACTGCTTTTTCCTACTTACTGCCGTTTCTGCTCTATTGCGATCAACATACACCGGTCAACAGCGAAAATGTTTGTGAAATGAATTTAGTCACAAATTGTTAAATTGGGTCCCACAAACCCGAAATGGGCAATGAAATGGTACTGTTAGCTCTTGTTTTCAAGAAACAGCCAATTTCAGTGAGTAATGGAGGTGTTTTCAAGCAATTGTGAAGACCTTGTTATTAAATAGATACTACTACAACATTTTCAAGAATGATGTATGCTTTCAAGTTCTATATCAACCATGCCGCTGTCACGTACGAGAAAAAAGAAATTTCTTTTAAAAAATCCTTTTTGGACGTTTGGAGCCCTAGAGCGACTCTGGGTGAGAGCACGAAACACTAATACATTGGCATATTGGGAATGTTCCTGCGAAACACCATTTCGATATCACATATAGTGACGTCATTATTCTTAGCCCCGTTTGCAAATAAAAATACAAAGTTTTAAGCATACTAATATGTAGTAAAGTGTACTAAAGTAACAACCACACAAATTGTATTTATAATGATGGTTTTCTTGTTTCCATCCAGGTGTGTTAAAAGGTGCTGAGTGATTAAAAAGACCAACATACATTGTCAATGTCAGCAGTCCAAACATTTTCTGTTATGTGTGTGGTGAGGTCACATTTGCAAAGTGGAAATATTTATAAACAAGCCAAGGGTACCTCGTATAGACCCCTATGCTGCAAAATTTGCTGCGTGAATCTACGTGCATGGTTAGAAAACAAGGGTCATTCAATGAAGTTTGGCATTCCGCTTGTGTGGAGAAAGCCAACCAATCATTTCAACGACTGTTATTTTTGTTTGGTACCACCAATTAGACATGGAGTGTCCAAAAAGAAGAAAGGATCTATACAATACCCCAAAATTCCATCAGCCCTCAAACCGATCTCTCATGGCAAAGATCTCCCTGTACCTAGTTCTCCAAACGAATATAATGTGCAAGACTAAGAAGACAAATGACATAGAGACAGCACAAGGGCTCTCATACGGAAATTGTGTCGCACAGTGCAACACTGAAAGACCCGCCTACTTTCACACACCGAACTTAATGATGCCATTCGAGATCTTTAACTGCCTAAGAACAAAGTTGAGCTTGCCACACCAAAACTTAAGAAATGGAACTTATTAAAAGATGATGTGAAAGTGTCAATATACAGGAATCGTCAAAAGCAGATTGAGGTTTATTTCATATAGCAGGATACTCTGGTATTTTTTCATGATGCAGTTGGTTTGATGAACAAATTTCATTTCAAATACAAACCGCACGAGGGGAGACTGTTCATAGAAAGATCTAAGTTTAGTATATATGCAGTCCTGCTCCATAATTCCAATTCTCTTCCATCAGTGCCTATTGGTTATGTTGTCTGTATGAAGGAAACATCAAAAAAAGAAACATGTATTCGCGGCAGTTCAGTACAATGTTCATCAATGGCAGTTATGCAGAGACCAAAAAGTCATCGCTATTGTGTTAGTTTGCAATTGGATTTCACGAAATACCACTGTTTTTGTGTGAACGAAATAGGCGGGACAGGTCTTGCTATTGCATTAAAAAGATGTGGCCTCCAAGAAGGGATTTCTGGCCTGGTGAGAAGAACATACAACATCTCCCTTTAGTTCCTATGACGAGCATCCTCCCGCCTCCGTTACATATCAAACAAGGGTTAATGAAACAGTTTGTAAAGGCATTGAATAAAGATGGCAATAGATATTATGTAATACATAATATAAAGTATTGACACCCAATGCTACATTACAACAGCTGTTTCTCAAAAATAGTAGCTAATAATAGATGTAAGGTCAGATTCGTTTTTCTTGTCCCACAATTAGGGATGCGCACAAGACAAGATTTATGGTTGTCTCGTCTCGAAAATGTGCTGTAAAAGTGATGTCTCGACTCGAAAAATGAATATTTCTCTATTGGAGGAGCCGTGTCTCGACTCGAATTTTGTCAGGAAAATCCTGTCTTGACTCGTCTCGTGCGCATCCCTACCCACAATTAGTAAGAATCAACTATTTTGGGAAAGGAAGCATTCAACAAGTTTTTGTTTCTTTTTTTGCCCAGTGATATTACTAAGGTTTCCTGAGAAGGAAAGATTGTAATTCATTGATTTTTCGCAAATCTTTATTATAAATACGCACTACAGTTTCTTCCGTTAGGTTTCTTAAGCCCAAACCTGAAGTTTCATGGCGAATAAGTCTCCACTATCTCAATAGTCTCCACTTAATCAAATTTAAATTTGAATTGTTTGTATAGTTCAACAAGCTCAATACGTATGTGAAATATCATGGTGAATTGGTCTTTTTTTCTGGCGTTATTGACTAGTAAATTTAGGGTTTGAACACAAGTAGGCCTAAATCCAAATCGCAAGATTGATTCCAATAACTTGCTAACAACAGATCTGCACATCAAAATATTTCTTATGTGTACTAGAAATATTTTAAGTGTGCCCTCGGAAAATAGATGAAACACAATTCCGCCCCAATCCCCGCCGCCCTCTTACAGAGAAAAACTTCCCTTTGCTTTGGGGAAAGAAGTGAATGACCTCGGGCTGTGTTGCCAATTTATCATTCAGTCGTTTGATCTTGGCGAATGAAGATCGTAGGCTATAGTGCATTTATTCAATAAAAGAGCAGTCCGACAAATTTCAAGTTCCCATGCTAATGTTTAGAACAGTATCCCCTTCTCCCTCCAAATCTCTTTTGACCGTAGTTGCGGGCTTGCAACGTCTTAACACACACTGTGTCTATTCTTTCTTCCCAATGTTATGGCTAATATGAAACAAATATGAGGCAATGTAAGAACAAGGAAGTTGATCTTGGGAATAGGAAATCGAGGACTAACTTAAAGGACAGCATTTGGAACTGTGGCAACTAAGACTCCACGTGGAGTTGACAAGCGACTGTCAATTGTTTGAAATGAGGGTTCTGGTTGGCCATTTAGTTAGCGGGGGTATTTTTCGGAAGATCTCTCCAACGATGACTTATTTATGGCACGAGCCACCACACATAGAAGGCGGCATTCTTTATATATGGACTGCACTTCGGGTCGAAGAAACGAACTATTCTTAAAATGGCTAACAAGACAGTGCACAGCGAAGCCCGTCAGTGTGGCAACCCTGCCCATATACAACTATTGAAAAAAAACTTGGCCAAAGGAACTTGTCCATCCTCTTTCGAGAGAGGTACGGGGAAACACACGTCCACAGCAGCGCCAACAGGGTTACACTTAAAATAGCAAAGCTCTAAGCTCGTAAAGATCTAGAACCATGCCATATATTGTCCAAGATAGAATGAGTTCCATCGGTCGCATGTAACAAATTTCTTTTGTGAAAATTTGATTACGTCTAAACCTCAAGTGTGATAGCCAATAACTCAAGAACCAAAGGCCACCATTTGGCCATATCCAAAATGGTGATAGACGTTGTAACAAGCACGTAGCCAGGATTTCGTGAAGGGGGAGTCCACGACATGAAATACTGTGGTCATTGCACCAGGGGCTCGATCATTCTAAACAATTTTACTGGAACATACATTGGTTCGTTTAGCCAGGATTTCGTAACGGGGGGGGGGGGGGAGAGCGACATGAAATTCTGAAGGCGCCGGAGCTCGATCAATCTAAACTACTTTACTATCAACATATTGGTTTGTGAGGATATGTTGGTAAGTATTTTAATAAACTATGAAGAAATATCGAGTAAATTTTAAAAAAAAAAGTGTTGAAAAAGATTATACAATATTTACCTCCTTCCTCTGTTTATTCAAATATAACACTTTTCCTTTCATTATGACCTCAACTATTATAAAAAGTACATATTCACTATTATAAAAAGTACATACTCAATAATGTCTTGTAAACTATTTTGCAATATCTGCGATCCTTTCTCTGTTGAATCAAATGTTAACAGAACTTTCTTTCCATATATATATATATATATATATATAATTATTCCGTCAACTACTGTCTGTTTCAAATGACAGGTTAAAGGAGCAGTAGAAAATTGTTTTTGAAATAACATGTTTGATATTGCAAGGATGCGATGACGAAAAATTATGATAAAAAGTGTCTACGCTGGTACACAACGGCACTATGCTTTCGGAAGCTAAAATATCAATGACTAGTAGCAGAAATTCTGAGAATTCCGCAACATTTCTAGAAATTTCAAATTCCCTGACTCTTCCAGGATATACCGCTCACCTCGCAACGATGTATTGCAAGTAATACAAATTTTCTCATAAGAAAGAGTAACCAAAAGCTTCCCGTAGTTTATTTTTAACGCTGATCCTTCTTTTTCTCATTTCATTTTGTTTCATCCTTCCCTATTTTCTTCATTTCTGGTCTCGAAGAGGGGGAGTCCAGACCCCCGGACCCCTTCCCTTGGCTACGTGCCTGGCTGTAAGCATTTAAAATATTATGTCTGTAGGATTTTGGTTGAGATTTATTGACAATCAAAGTTAAGATTTGGACTTAGTCAAAAATAAGCTTATGTTGGAACTTTGATAAACAATAAATCAAGTAACAAAGATTCGCAGATCATAATTTTATCTATTTAGCTTCATTTGATTTTATTATTTATTAAGTGTTTTATTATGAGACTGTGTTCTTTGCGTATGTGTGTGTATTATCAGAAGAAATTCTAAATCGAAATTCTAATTTTTTTAAAAAATAAGAAAACAATCCTTCCATTCCAGAACTTGAATACAAAACAAAATAAACTTTAGTGCAGTTTTCAGTGTTTATTAAATGTTTTTATAGTGAAGGAAGTAGGTAAAATAGGCCTACAACTAAAACAAAATATGTAAATAATGAAAAGAAAATAGAAGGGAAAAGTACAAGTGGAAACAATAGTTAAAACAAAAATGATTGTTACACAGAAGAGAAATTGACAAAGAAAAAGAGCAAAAGAATGAGAAAGAGAAACCAAGTATACTTGCAAATTCTAAATTACTAATTTAAATTAATTTCTCTCTTTTCAGCTTCTTTTCAGTCCAGTAGTAAGGTTCAAGCTTTTAGGATTTTTCTGAAATGTAAAGTAAATAATTAAATAAAGGGAAAGAAAAGATAAATAGGGAAAAAGCAAAATAAGGTATGATTTAAAATAATAATGTATCATGCCAAAAAGAAGTTAGCTTGCCTCATGCTGTTGAGGTTAAGTCATAAAGAAATGAGGAGAGAACAAACGAAATAACAGTAGAGAGAGAGAAAATTTGAAAGAGGCAGTGGCGTCTGCACTAAATAAGATTTTAAAACAAATGGCCAAGACAAGTGAAAGTGGAGGCTAAATAATATAAAAGGCATCATATTATACTTAAATTCGTATGCGTACCATCCGCGTAAAATTCTACCAGAATATAAAGTTTGGTTAAGTTCGAATGAGTTTAATTGAACGTGTTTTAGTAAAATTTCTTGATTTTACTGAGTCCAAAACGAAATTTGATGACAAAGAACTCGGGAACGAAAGACCTGTACATTATATATATATAAATCATAAACTCCTCTATTTTTATTACCATGCCATAGAGCATATCCTTCTGCGAAATACAATCTCAACTTTGATGGGCAAAGTCCGTACAATAATATTTCACATATATACTAAACTCGTCAAGACCTACAGGAATGACAATTTTGGTCAAGATTTTATGAGTTCCATCGGTCGCGAACGAAATATAGTGTACTATTCTTGTCATCGATTTTTTTAAAAGAAAAATCAAACAAGAGATGATAATCATTGTAAAAAATGAAAGACGAAAAAGTAATAGACCATTCTTAAAGAAACCTTTATCTTAGCACTTCTCATCTTGTTAAAATAAAATATTAATTTGACTTTTAAGAAGACTGCATACAAAGCTATAAATGTGATGCAAGTCAAAAGCGAAAGTTAAAGAAAAAGTTACCCTTACTGCATATTCCAAGTACTCGTAGCTGTCTGTTGGTTACAATTTTACGCCGGTTTATGGATCGGTTGTATAGCAAATATAAAAAAGTACGATTACATTTTGTCTATATTATTATTGAACATTGCATCTCTCTTATCGTCTTTATGTGATTTTACTCCACATACACAATCAGGTAAAAAGAGAAAAAACTACCTCATGGGAAGCAAAATAGAAATCAATAACATAGACTAAATATGATAATGCCTTTCACCCTAATTTGGTCTTACACACATTGTAAAATTTAATCACGTCCCACAATTGTGCCGGTTAGGCTAAGGAGACGGATGATAAAGGCAAGAGAATGATGGTGGAATAATTGGTGGAATGAAAATGGGAAGAACCGGGAGTGCTCCGAGAAACCTCAGGGACACAATGTTGTCAATCACAAACTTACTAGTTTGGGGTTCGTACTAAGGACCCTATGTACCAAAGGTAAGCACTATACCACTGAGCCAGTTTGCCTCCGCATACATTATGACACTTATCGCCAAATAACATACACATCGTTTTCCAACTACTTATTGAGTCACTTAGGATATGTGTTTATTTCTGGGAAAAAATATCTCAGATTATGAGGTGACAGAACAACGATAAGAAATTTCTGGGCGCAGGGGAACTTCACAAGAAAAATGTTGAAGAAGAAAGATAAATTTCGCGTACACGAACATATGTTTAAGAAACTTTTCATCCATCGTATAATTTAATACGCAACATTGACAACGGCGTCGAAATTATATATTTCCTTTACCTCAGTACTTAACTGAAAATAAGTTCTTCATTTTTCTTTGAACAGAAACGAAATTACTCCTTTGCACGAAATCTTAAACCGATCAGTCTGTGATTTCAGTTTGAAAAATCTGTGGCCAGCACATTCTTGACCAAAGTCCATTAGTTCTTTGCATTTAGGTAGTTCCCCAATCGTAGTCATGATGCTGGCTGTATTCTACACTCTCGACCCCATCTGATTTTCCCGAGCTGTCTAAGGACTGATCAGAACTGACACTGTTTGACTTCAGTGAGCTCACGAAAACTGGAAAAGCTAAGTCCTAAGGCTAAGGCATTATTATGAAAACATAGTGAGAGCAGGTTGTGAATGCAAGTTCCATATTATTTTCTGATCTTTGTCTCTACTTCGTCTCAAATATAATTAAAAGTATCCGATGACATTCTCACACAGTTCTGATTTTATCAGGAAATCTCAACTGTGGGAGCAGATTAATATATTCTATTAAAACAAAAAAACAAAAAAACTTCCGTTTCTTATTAATCGGATGAGCGTTGAATCTACGTCTTTCTTGTTTGATATTTTTTGCCATTTAATAGCAATAGATTCATAATCTCTATCACTGTCTGAAACCATAATTGCATAAATACAACTACGTCAATTGTAGGACTAGATGATTGATAGTCTACTTATCAGAGTGAAAAGGCATGAAGATAAAATACTTCGATGAAATAAACAGCGAAGATGAAACACCAGCATATTCATACATCTCGTTTCCTCCACATATATGTGGAAACACAATATTAAAAATTATTTTCCATTTAATATTTTAATCAGCCTACTACACGCGCTAACAATAAAAATAATATGTTATAATTTGTTTCTATATTTGTTTGAAGAAAAAGAAATTTAAAATGAAGTTGCTCGTTACAATTCAAAAATTTGTAGTTGGTTTTACAATTAAGCTGCTTCAGCTTTGCGTTTCCCAGATTTTGCTCACCATTCACCTTTAAAATATTTAAACTTTTACGTATATAAATAAACTTGATGCATGTTGATGCGTGTTTAGCGGAACCACTTTAAAAATCGCATAATATTTAACATATTTTTTCTTGAAGTCAGTTGTCTTTCTCAGTTGAGTGTTGCTTTGGAATTTCAAAGCCGAGTGTTTTGCCACTTCACGTTGTCGTCAGAGTGTCGGCGGTGAATTCATCCGTCATGACCATAATGGCGCCATGTTGTTGAAGGCGTGAGGCGGTGGTGTTTTAGCTAAAGCGACCAACAATTTGTACATTCCTTTCATCAAGAGGGGAATAATCTCGTTCAGTTTATTAGGGAGCCGGATGCTGCGCTGGCGGGAAGAAAAGAGCCCCACTCACTCTCTGCGCTACAACTTTTCTTTTGCCTTTGGACGCTTGTTACCTACGAGCGTTATTTACATAAAGATGTTTTTCTCTTTATCCCTCGACCTGCAATTTATGCATTACGCTGTCGGACACAGCACCCATTAAAAGAGAAATTTGCCATTATCCTTTTCTCCATTACTAACAATGAAGATAGATATTTCTTCTTTTTTGTCAGCAACACGAAGTAGTCTTTCCATCTTCTTTAAAATTATTAACTGTAGTTTATGCTTTATGATATTGTTGGTAATATTTCACTTTATTTTGTTCATTAAAGATATAATAATACTAATACTAATACTAATAATAATAATAATAATAATAATAATAATAATAATAATAATAATAATAATAATAATAATAATAATAATAATAATAAAGTAAACGCACGTAAGAAAATCAATTATTCACTGTAATTGAAATAATAGACCCTAATTGGTTAGGTTAATTTTAATAAATCAAACGGATTGCAGATGTGAATGTGCAGAAGAGCTTAGTGGTAGAGTGCTCTATTCTGGTGCAGGGATTTCCATTTTGCAATCGGGCTCACTCTGGATTATGCAGACTCAGGCTCATTATCTCCAATCGGATTTTCGTTTACTATTCTCAATTAGGCTCCTCCTCGTTCTCATTAACTTAACCAGGCTAGCGCTCACTAACCTCGTTGAGCCTTGCATTTGTTCAAACTTGAGCTCTGGCTCTCTATATAAGTAAGCCTTGTGTTCACACGAGCTTGCACTCACTTATTGAACTCAAAGCCGATTAAGTCAGTGAACTGAGTTCGCTACTTTGAACTTGGACATCTCTATTTTGGTGATCAGGAGATTTTCGTTCGATCCTCGACTGTCTAAGCTTCAGAATTCATATTGTCTCCTGCAAATTAAAGGAGTCTGCGTGGAACATGTAACTCAAGGGTAGAATTAAAATCAAGGGCATTCGAAATTCGTAAGTGATATTGGGGTAAATGCCATCAGTTTGTAATTATGACAACGAAGTGCGAGTGCTTGTCAACTTAACGTCATGAATGAATGTTTCCAGCATTTAGTTTGAAACCAATTAGGAAATAAGATACAGTACGGAAAAACAAACGTACCTATCGAAATATTTCTTCGAGATGACTTTAGAATTAATTGACAAAATTAAGTGTTTTCATAGAAATCTTTAGACTGATTGTTATTTATACCTTGATTGACCCCATAGGTATATCTATACTTTGATTGATATCCAAGATTGACTTCCTACGCAGATGAAATTATTGGAGATTATCAGTGCAGATTTACGCGAAATCAATCAACTATCAACAAATACTCGAAAAGAGATGGGAACAATGCACCAGTAATTATTTATTGATTTTAGAAAGGCTTGCGACTCTATTAGGAGAGAAACATTGTACAACATTCTTACAGAATTTGGAATACCGAAAAAGCTAATTAGATTAATTACGATATTTAAATGAATCCCAAAGTAAAGTTCGGATAGGAAAATTTTTGTCCACGAACTTTCAAGTAGAGAATGCCTGAAACAAGAAGATTCGTTATCGCCATTATTATTCAGCTTTGTCCTGGAGTACGCAAGAAGGAAAATCAAAGATGGCAACCAGAGCATGGAGTTGAATGGTATTCACCAGGTCATGGCGTATGCTGATTTGTAAATTGATAGGAAAACAATAAAAAGAAATTCAGAGGTCTTATTAAATGCTTGCAGGGACACGGGTTTAGAAGTAAGTGAAGGGAAAACTAAATACATGGAAGTTCATCCGGTTCCTAATACTGCAAATTATGGATGTATTAAAATATCAAGTAATACTTTCGATGAAGTAGATACCTTCAAATATCTAGGATCAATACTAACAGACCAAAATCATATTCACGAAGAAATTAAATGTTGACTAAAAGCAAGGAACATGTGTTATCATTCAGTTCAAAATATTTTGTCATCGCGTATTCTGTCGAAGAATTTGAAACTTAAAATACATTAAACTATAATCATGCCTGCTATTCCGTATGGTTGCGAAACATAGTCACTTATTCTGAGGCAAGAACACAGACTGAAAGTATTTAGAATAAAATCCTGAGACGAATATTTGGATCCAAGAGGAACGGGAATGGGGAATGGCGGAAACTTCATAACGAGGAACTACATAATTTATACCGTTTACCAACCAAGACAGTATACTGTACGCTACTCATGTACTGTAAACCTATTTCAGTTGGACAAGCAACGAATAAACCATTGAAACTGCATAGTTCTGGAAGTAATATAAGGTATCAATGTAAAAATCTTATTAGAAAAGAGAACGTAAGATATTTAGGAATAAACATGGGTAATCATTTAAAGTAGAATCATCATATTCAATAACTTACTAAAATTTTAATAAAAATGTTCAAATTTGTCCAGCTGAGAAATATTTTTAAGTTCGGGTGCTGCTTACTCCATACACTTAAAACCAGTAATTGTACAGCAAAATAATATTTTGAGAATATGTCTTAAGAAACGAAGAGGCGAAAGAGTAAATTTAGAAACTCATATATATATATATATATATATATATATATATATATATATATATATATATATATATATATATATATATATATATATATATAGGGTGATTCAATAAGAACGTATCAGGCCTATATCGCAGCTAATACTGCACGTAGAGCCTTCAAACAAATATTACATTACCAAATCGTATGTGTAGAATGCAATAAAAATAGTAGCGAGACCAGTGGCGTCTCGTGAATACCTCCAACTTCAAAATTTGAAATGGAAAGTGGTATAACTGTTGGAATCGTGCATTAGTATTTTCGGTGTTGATTCGACACCAGGTCAGAGTTGGTAGTGTGGAGAAAAGTGTTGACTGTTACTTGTGGCGGTGTTGCACAAACACAAAGAAAGTAACACAGTATGTTAATTATTTTGTGTTAATATAACACAGTCCTTGTGTTACTTCAACATCATTTTCTTATTATTTCAACACACAATCTGCGTCATAATTCAAGGTCAAAGCCATATAAGTAACACCGTTTTGGTGTTCGTTCAACACTCCGTGTTAAAATTCAAAATCAGACCACCAGATTAACACCGTTTTTGGTGTTAGTTCGACTCCATTTCTGTGTTACTACGACACCTATTTCGGTGTTGAAATAACTCCGTGTGTGGTGTTGATGTAACCATTTTTCTGTGTTGGAAAACCATGTGATGTGCATGCTTACGCTTACCGAAGATTCTAATTTTAAAATAAGAATAGTAAACTACAGAACACTTCATATAGAAAATCTTCCTAAAAATTTTTGCCGTCCTCCACAACATTTATTGTGAAGTATTTCTTGATGGTGCGAAATACAACCCTCACCAACATCTAGTTCAAGAATGATAGGAAACTCTTACCTATATCCTTATAATATGCTTGCCCCTTAATCGTGATTCTACTGGTGAGCTCTAGTGTGACACAGTAATACGATGCTGTTTCTCGCTGTTGACATATTTCTTCAGAAACATTACGTAAAACAATTTGAAACACATCGCTAGGTTTGCATGTTGAAATTTTGCGTATACCTGGATTTGTTGAAGTATTTTTTTCTACTGTGGTTGTCTGTAGCTTCAATTCATAATATTTATAATTAGATGCCCAACATGTTTGGCAATCACGCAAAAAAAAAAAAAAAAAAAAGTTTCTACACTTGTGTTGATTTAACACACAGGCAGTGTGTCATTTCAACTACCGGCATTTGACACACAACTCCAAATGGAGAGTGAGTTGTTCTAACCACCTATTTGTGTTATATTTTAACACAATCGTGTTAATACATAGGCGTGTCGTTGAAATAACACAACGATTTTTTACAGTGTACACTAACTGTTAGATAGTTAGGAATAATAAATTACAAGAATTTGAGAGCTCGTACCTTGATTTTATTTCTTAAAGTGTTTTAGGAATTGAGGCTGACTATATTGTCATAGCTTATATTTTACTGAATAGTAAGACTAACTAGGGATGATTCCATTCCGGGACCAAGTACCTGGGGAAAACCTATATATCGTCTGAAAGCTCTTGCCAAAAGAAGTACGAAACTGTTTTCAAATCACGGGCAAACCCACAACCTGACCCTATAAGGGGACAGTTTGTTAGAGTTTGTGACCCTATGTATTGTATAAATATATTCGACATAAGTAAAAATGAATCTTACGACCCATTACGCGTAAGCACCAGAGCCCATCATGTTCCTTTTCGGCCCATCGCTAGAACGTAACTCGGGCAAGGGTTTGATAATATCGCTTTGCACCCAGACATACCCATTTGATCAGTGTTGCCAACCAATTGTAAATATAATGTGGCAGATGATTTCTGTACCACGGGATGTATATCCATGATATTGGCATAAACATCATTCGTCATTAGGAAAAATATATTGTGGACGTATTCCTCTTACTCGGAGCCCAGTTTTTCAGTGTTACCAACCAACTGTAAAAAAGAGGTGTAAAGCAGGTTTCGCACTACTCGACGTTTATGCACCAAGAAACATCACACGACATTATAGCAAAAATACGTTGAGTATGACCTATTTCAACCATTCTAAATTGTCAGTGTTGCCAACCAAATGTAAACATCACAATGTTGCAAATGGAATGCGTGCCATTGAACGAATATAGAACAAATGTGACACAAGCAGCATCGGGCAATGGAAAACATAGTGTGAGTGTGCCAAAGCACAACAATTTCACAGTGTTGTTAACCATTCAAAAATATATTTTCTCGGAAGGTTGCCTAATCATTGCATGCATAGAGACAAAAGTTGACATAAACATCATTTGACACAAAGTAAACATTCTGTGGTTTTTACCATTCCCCAAGCACCCTAGTATGTCAGTATTGCTAACGTTTTCAAATGGGAGTTCTTCAATTAGTAGTATACTACCTTTGTGATATTTATATATTGTCTAATAATATGAATGGTATTTCGTGTGATGTTTCTGCCAATCTTGGTGCATAAACGTCTCATCGTACGAAACCTGCTTTACATCTCATGTTTATAGTTGGTAGGTAACACTAACAAACTGGGATCCTTGGAGGAGGAATACGTCCACAGTATGTTTTTTTTTCTAGTGACGAATGATGTTTAAGCCACGTTTCATGGATATACATCCAGTGGTACAGAAACCATCTGCCACATTATATTTACAATTGGTTGGCAACACTGACCAAATGGGTGTGTCTGGGTGCAAAACGATATTATCAAACCCTTGCCCGAGTTACGTTCTAGCAATGAACCAAAAAGGAAAATGATGGGCTCAGGTGCTTACGCGTGATGGATCGTAACATTCATTTTTACCTATGTCGAATATGCAATAGAAAGGGTCACAAACACCAACAAACTGGCCCCTTATAGGGTCACGTTATGGGTTTGCCCGTGATTTGAAAATGGTTTCGTACTTCTCTTGGCAAGAGCTTTCAGCCGATATATAGGTTTTCCCCAGGTACTTGGTCCCGGAATGGAATCATCCCTAGTAAGTCTTGTATTTTAGCTTTCAGTTGTTCTCAGCGTATTAATAAACACTTTGTATTATTATTATTATTATTATTATTATTATTATTATTATTATTATTATTATTATTATTTTGTTAGAGTTTTCAAATTTTTATATTTTGCTATAACGAATACCTTATCTACACATGTAAAACATTAACAGAAATTTTAGTGTCTTTCGTCTAGTTACCTCACTTTTTCAAGTAAGACAGTAGTACATTGCGATATACCTCACATTGTCCCAGGAACATGTATTACCTCACCAGCGAACGAGTGCGGGTGGCCGGTTTTGCAACTAAAATACAAACAACAGTGTTTCTAACCGGATTACTTGTAATTAATCTATCACAGTTATTTTTGTTCTGTTCGTAATGAACCATTTCAAGCATATGTTCAAGTTAAGACAAACACAGTCTCAAAATTATAGAAGTTATTTCCAGAACACTTTAAGGGACTGAAAAAAAAAAGTAATGACACCCTCCATATTAATTTGGAAATAACTTGTGAATAAACTAACCTCAGTGTTGTACAAAGAAACACTAAGAACTTCGTAGCATGCGAGTGTAAGGAATTCCTACTTCTCCTATTAACAAAACCTCGAAGTTCATCTTTGTGAATCAAAGTTATACTTTGGCAAGTGAGCTTTCATTGTTTAAAGCAAATTTTATCGTGTAGTTTTGAGAGAAGACGTCTTCGAAATTGCGACCAAGTTGAACCATGTGATCTCCAATCGATTGTCTAAGCAGTGTCTTGAATAACAAAATTCTTTTGAATTGAGATCATGTGCTGCAAAAATCTGGACAAAGAAAAACTGATAATCTTTCACCGCCACTCTCCTAACCGCCTCCAAAGGAGAGTTGGGTCCGCTCCTGATTGAGACGGTAAATAAAGATAACTCTCTCTGATATTTAACCTGTCATTATTTAGCATGGTTTGATAATTTAAAAAATCCAGTATTTCTGCCATATTTTGAAAACTTTATTTAAAAGAAAGATACCTATTGTTACATTGGAGGTGATAGGGGAGCGATAAAGTTCAAAGAGGGGTGCCTGACAATTGAAGGTTCCTTGTCCTTCCAAGGAATTGAACTCCAGTGAAATTCAGAAAAAAAATGAATTACGTATTAAAAAAGAAATACAAAATACATTTTCGGGTAACTCTTACGGGCATTATGTTATTATAAAATTAATGCTACTTCTGAAACTGATTGGAGTGAATAGATATGTATTTGAATAACAAAACCACTAGCATAAGTTTTTCAAAGTATCAAGTTTGAAGAAAGAAGTTTGTCTTCCACTGTTATCTCATTACTCAAAGATACCGATTATGAAACAGTTGGCCGGAAATTACGCGGCCGCATCTTACACCAATTCATGAAGAAGAAGATAAGTGCCAATGTTTGGTACCTAAGTTCACTGTTTTAAAAAAAAAAAAAAAAAAATTCAACCATTTTAATACTTAGACTTGAAATAAAAATACAGCTGTTTAAAGATGATTGCCTTTATCTTTGAATTTCATATGTGGACAACAATATAGGGCTTTTCAGATAGAGGTAGGGGAGGTGCAGGTTTTGTTAAACAAGCCATACATCTGATATGTTTGAACTATGTGCAACTTGTGCTTAGGGACTAAACTCAGTCCTCTGAAGTCAATCGACAAATGATTATGTATTACAGATACAAAGATAACACTAGGCTCCCAAGTTTTAAAATTATGTTATGTATGAAAACATATAGTAGAATTAATTCTTTGTCACCTGAGGCCTAGAGTCTGAAAGGGGTTCAGAGGGAGTTCAAGGGGAATTTCTGTACTTATAAATAAAAGTTGTGAGTTTATTATGTGTTGAAGCAAAGATACTTACGCTTACATTACCCATACGCTGATGTTTTATCAACACTTTTATTCCACAAATACCAAAATGCTGGATTTCAATAATAATCGTAAAAGAAAGATGTACTGTCATCAGAATCTACAAGTCAATTCCAAAAGGCAAGCTATTCAGTCTCATAGCCAGTGGCGTATTTAGGAAGGGGGGCTTCCGGGCTTAAGCCCCCCCCGAAATCTTACTTACTATAGTAAAGTATATGAAATATCTTGCAGAATTTTCACATTTTCAGGCAAAGCCCTCCCCGAAAGTTAGCAAAGCCCCCCCCCCGAAAGAAAATCGTAAATACGCCACTGCTCATAGCCCTTTAAAAAATGAAGGAAAAATTTCTTCTTCACCTCCTTTTCCCCGAAAGGGTTCACATTCATCGAAAAAATGAAATGAAATTTCTTTAGTTTAACGTCCCATGATTATGCTCTTTATGCTATAGGAGACAGATGATTAATGAAACTGAAAGATTGTAAAATCAACTTTTGGGCTCTTATTGTGGTTTCAACCAAGAACCACATACAACAAAGGCACATGCGCTAGCCAATAGATCAACGGAGAAGACTTCCATAGTTCTCGAGTGGAAATGTACCGGAATTCTTCCTTGGCTAAAACTCGAGAAAATAATTTATTTGTAAACCGATAAACATACATTTAAAACAAACACAAGCATCGCGAGCCTTGATTTAAACTTACAATTATAAGGTATTACGCAAGTCGCTAAGCTATAAACCCTTAAATAATCTTTTAGTCATTGGCATCGTTATTCCTGAGTTTTACAGGCTGTTCCTGTCTTATAATGAAATCAAATAAAACATAATTAATTTTGATTGCTTAATAATTACATAGTAGAAACTCACTTGCGTGCTATGTTGTTCTTAAATTGTTCATTTCCATGCATATGTCATTATCCACAATACATCTGCGTTACTGCAGGAATAACCATTCCTGCATTCAATAACAACTACATAATTTATGGCGTTCTTTATTAAGCGAAACAGATTAGGCTACTTATAACATGTAAACTGCAACTTTTAGCAATTGTTGGATACAATGCAGAGTGACGCTCTCCGCTGCCCTGTCCCACCGCGCTTAACTAGAAATTGATGTAAACACGACGCCAGCGCCCTCCTCGAAAAACCACACTAATATCCTGGTCAGGTAATAACATATTTAACGCATTTATATAAGAAGACCAAAGATATGTTTTGACTGAGGCCTCATAAACATTATACAAAAAAGGGTGGGTTATGTTTGAAACGATATTTACCAGTTACCTGATATACATTTTAAAAAGATACTTTAATTAAAAAAGAAAAAAAGTATTTCTAATTTCAACTGGTTTACTTTTGGATTGCAATCACAGACTTTCAGTGAACGCTCGTAAGAAGTTCACTCTAACATTTTCGCTTTCTTATTTAGCTTATATTCCCTGAGTACCAAATAACTGTTGAAAAGTGTTAGTTGATTCGGGTTTAGTTACTAGTTGGCACAATACATGCTCCCTTTTGTATGTTTGAAGTGAGTTTGATCTCTGGGATTCGTATTTCATCCGCTACGGAAGCAAGATTGAAATGCATGTCATGCAGCAAAAGGTCAGGCTTATTATTAGCGACCTCAAAGCTTCAGCTGGATAACACACCAAGGGTTGCAAGGGAGACGGGAGAAAGAGATCAGATTGAAAATCGACGACCTTATAGATCAAGGCTTGAGAATTTCTTTTCAAGCTGGAAGATGAGGTTGTACGTACAACGGAACATTGAGTAAGCCGCCGATTACTCCAAATATTTCTGTCCAGAGATCGTGGGGAGTCGTTGCTGTATCAATGGGCTTAGAAAAACTGATTTTCCAGCGGATTAGCGGTGAATCGAGCCATATCCTGCTTGGGGGAATCCCTTCTACAGCTGGGGAAGAACTCCCACGAGACCTGGTGGAAGGGAGACTTAGTTCGGAGGCTCTTTCCGCCACCAGAGACTATGACGACGAGAAAGGAAGATATGATTTGAGAGAAACGTGATAATAAAGACTTCGGCAGAAGTCGCCCATTACATCTCTTGCTTCTTGTTCATGTGTGTGTGAAAGGGAAGCAATGACGCAGAATATTCCCCTTCCCTTCATCTCATAATGATTTGATTTGAACTATACGTAAGTTCCAATATAAAAGAAGTTACCAGAAGCAGTACATTACAAATTATTTCCAGAGAAATATTTTTCAAAATTGTCGGTGACTAATTCAGAACACAATATCTACCGATTGAAGGAATAACTAATTGATTATATAGTCTTATATTCAACCTACACGAGGGCTCTACAAAACGTTATCTATAGTCACTTTACTAACTATAAAAATTTGCAAACTTCCAAATTACGAAAACAGGTCAATCGTAGCCAGAGCTCAACTAAAATCTTGACCACCTGGAGCAAACAAACATTCTGGTATCCCCATTTCATAAATCCATTTCAAACATACTTTTGTAAGCCTTGAAAGATACTTTAAAGCCAAATTTCCTTTATGTGTTGTTAATTTAAATTAGAATATTACACACACAAAAATAATAATTCAATTTATTTTTACTTAATTTTTAGTTCCATAATTTTAATGTTAAATTGACATAACTTACTTTATCTCATACTAGAGTACGTTCCGGAGATAAATCTGGCACTTGCTCAGGTAGAAAGTTAAACAATGATTATGATGTTGTCAGAATTGGAGTTGTGATGTCTAAATTGGAGTTGTCATGTTGTCAAATATTGTCCACTCTACATATTTCAACTTAAAACACTCACACACACACATTTTCTTTTTAATAACAAGAAGACTTTGGTTAGTTTTCTAATATAAAATTCAATTTTTAATTAAGCATAAGATAAACATTTGGCAGCAATAAGAGTCAGAAGGATATTTGGTTATTACTGTCAGCCAAATACTCAAGCTGCAATCCTAGACAAGATCAATAGACATTCGTACTTTTGTTAGTTTAATTCACGCACATTCAGCATACAAAGAAAGAACAAAATTGAAGTTTTATGTTCTTAGCTTCCAGGTGCAAAGGTTGGTGATCGGTTCCATGTTTAAAGTTTATAGTGATTATATAACATCTGAAATTGTGATTCTGTGGTACAGTAGACATTCATTTTTACTACCACACTACCGTAACAAGCGTCTTATATTGGATTTTCCTAATTTTAGTTAGGATTAACAATATATATAGGGTGTTTCAAAACAACACCGACAAGTTTGGGAGTTATAGACTGCCGAAAACATGAAAAAAACAACTTTAAAGGTCCATAGCTCCAAAACTATGGGACCTACCGTAGTCAGGTCAAGACTTTATTTAAGATCTAGTTTGTTCCCTATCCAAATATCCATGCTTCAGAATCCCATGGTAGTGCCGCAACAATTTTTATAGAGAAAGTTGGTGAGTACTTCAAATTACATGCCCATAACAAAACTGCCTCTATAAAAATTGTTGCGTGAGTGAGTACCTTAGGATTTTGAAACATGTATTTTTGGATAGCACACGCGTTAGTTCCTAAGTGAAGCCTTGACGCGACTATGGTACGTCCCATAGTTTTGGAGCTATGAATCTTTAAAGTTCATTTTTTCATGTTTTCGGCAGCCTATAACTCCGAAAGGAAGCATTTGTGCACTCAGGTTAGTCTATACTTTTCGTCTTACTTGATGTCAGGAATCACCTTCCAAACGTTGTCGGTGTTGTTTTGAAAAAACGTATATATTAAGTTTTTTGTCCCCATATGTTTTCTTGTTCAGATGAATTTCAAGGAATTCTATTTGAGTGATATTGTTTTGACGAGACCGCTTGTTAAATGAAGTTCAAATGCACAAACTAACTCGAACCTTCTTTTTGTTGTAGACCCTACATAATGTGCAAGTATTTACGTATAGTGCTTTTTAATAATATAAAAAGTAAATATTTAGAATAATGAGCTTTAAGGTGGTTGTAATTCCACGTAGAACTCTTTTTGGTTTGCTATAGTCTTATAAAAATTCTTCGGACGATTTGGTGTTGGACAACTGAGGGATTGGTTCTCCTTCTGTACTTGTTACAATCCAGTGGGAATTCAACGCCACTGTAAAATGGGTACATTAGGACAACTATAGTTTGAAGGTGGCCGGAGAGTGCTGCTGACTATATCTCCCTTGAATAAAATCATGCATGTTACGTAATAAAAATCTTGCTAACAGTGTCAACTGCATTACAAATGAATGTCAATTAATCTTAAGATGTGCTGTTTCCCCTTGCCTAACAGGTCTTTTCCGCATGTGAGATGAATTCTATCTAAGTTCTAGTTATCATACCTAAAGCCAGAGAATTACTAAAATTTGTAGATTGGACTTAGTCTCTCTCTTTTACGCTATTTCTGGAATGTGTCTTTTAGCAATTACTCATTCGCGATGATTCTCTTGGTGAAACATTGGAGGAAATTAGTCAACTAAACCGAGCAGATGTAGATAGCGGTTAGTATTTCTGCTTTTCAATAATGAGGTTCCAAGCTCTAATTGAGCTTCCTGCCATTCTAACAGAAGTCTTCAAAGATCATTCTTCAGTTCAATCTTGGAATGGTATTTGACAGATTTAATTATCAAGTGTTTCACGTAGAATGAATTCATATTTATATTTGCAACTTCGTTGATAAATGAATAAACATTAATTTGTTTAAGCTGTGATTTTTATTGCGATCTATAAGAAGTTTTACTGATAATTACTAACTTCCAAATAAAGAGTGGTGAACCTACTCTATATTTATAAGCATACATTGTAAAGGGTTAGCGTTGCAACCTAACAAACGACAATAAGAAAGATCCTTCTTTAAGAATTAAGTAGAAGTAGGAAACTCCAAGAGTTTTCTTTAGGAATGGAATCATAAACAATTCACGGAGTTCAAAACTTGTTACTGTATTTGATGATGCAGGAGATATAACAAATTGGTTAACTGATTGTCTGTGGAAAATCTCCAACGGCTACAGCCTTATTACTAGCAATGAAAAGGCGCCTTTGGGTCGGTGAGTTAAAATAAATGGCCACGGAGCATCTTCTCACGGCAATTTAGCCAATGGGAAGTTTGCGTTGTCATCGTTCGTGTACGCGCTCAAACACATTCAAAGTAAATATTGTACTAGCATAAAGGCTCGTCGTGTCTGATCAAACTTGACTACAATGATGTAACAACATCTTCACACACATCACATGCAGCGGTCAAGGTGGCTGTTGAAAATAATCTTTCTAATAAAATGCATGTAATGAGCAGAAGTCATCCAGCAAGTTTATGTATTTACGTATTTCGTGAGTGGAGTAGTCCCAAGAGTTTTTGCAGTAACAGACCTAAATTGATTGTGTTTCATTTTCTCTTTGAGGAAAAGATTGGAAATTTTGAAAGTGTCGTAGTAGAATATGTAACGATAACATTCCCAAGAAATCTTGATTTAGTGCTGGAAGTGTTATATTGTCAATTCTTGGGGTTTTTCTATTCAAACAGAGACTCTACAGCCTGAGCAAAATTATATGATATACTGGGTACGAGGTCGCCCCAGTTCCTAAAAAAATATAATGAGCAAAGATAGGCAGGGGGAACGGCATGATGTCATGCCGTTACCTACCATTCCCCCAACTTTTCAGATCCACTTTTACCTCTGTATATGTATATATATATTCACAGCTTGAATATTACATTCCAAATAAATATTATTATTATTATTATTATTATTATTATTATTATTATTATTATTATTATTATTATTATTATTTATATGTTATTCTGTAGTTAGTATATAAATTAAATTAGAATAACATATTGAATATTTTGTACTTCAAAATATTGGGGGACGCGTCCCCCTAGTCCCCCCGCCAGAGACGCCCGTATATATATATATATATATATATATATATATATATATATATATATATATATATATATATACACGCTGATACAGAACTATTCCGCCATCTATTTAAAAGAGGTTAATCACTATATCTATACAATATCCGTATTCTCGATTTAATATAATAACAGATTTTACTTATTTTAAAACAACTTTAATCAAAGAGCAATACTACATTTTTATCAGGATGGATATTTCAAAGGTACTAACTAACTAACTCTGTGGCTTATGGACCCCGCAGGTTCAATGCCGCGTTCACAAAAGCTCTTCACTGACTTCTATCCTTAGCTAACTGCATCCAGTTTTTACTTTGTATTCCTATCTCTGCGAAATCCATCTTAATATTGTCCTCCCATCTGCACCTAGGTCTTCCTAATGGTCGTTTCCAGATTGGTCTTCCAGTCAAGACTTTGAAAGCGTTTCTACTTTTTTTTTTTATATCCTAGGGCCGCGGTGGCTCAGTGGTAGAGCGTTCACCTCTGGTGCTTGGGGTCCCGGGTTCAATCCCAGCCCCCGCCAAGTGAACTTTGTGGTGGACAAACACCGTGTGCGTGGGTTTTCTCGGGGTTCTCCCGTTTCCACCCACTTTCTTCATTCCACCATTTCATTCATTACTCATCATCACCGTCTCTTTTAGCCTAACCGGCATAACTGTGGGACGTAAAACTCAAAGATTTCATTTCATTTTTTTTTTCTATCCTAGCTACATGACCTGCCCACCTAAGCCTCCTAGACTTGATGACCCTAACAATGTTTGGTAAACAGTATAAATTATGTAGTTCCTCGTTATGAAGTTTCCGCCATTCTACATCCCCGTTCCTCTTGGGTTCGTCTCAGAATCTTGTTCTTAAATATTTTCAGTCTATGTTCTTCCCTCAGAGTAAGTGACCATGTTTCCACTTACCATACAGAACATGCCTGATTATCATTTTATATATTTTAAGCTTCAAATTCCTCGACAGAATTCGCGACGACAAGAGATTCTGAACTGAATAATAATATGAATTCCCTGCTTTTAGTCGACATTTAATTTCTCCGTGAATATGATTTTCCTCTGTTAATATTGATCCCAGATATTTGAAAGTATTCGCTTTATCAAAAGTATTATTTAATATTTTAACGCATCTATAATTTGCTGTATTCCGGTCCCGACGCACTTCCATGTATTTAGTTTTCTCTACATTTACTTCTAAACCCATTTCCCTGCAGGCGTTTAATAAGATCTCTACATTCCTTTCTATTGTTCTCCTGTCATCCCATATTAAATTTACATCATCGGCATATGCCATAACCTGGTGAATACCATTCAACTCTAGGCCCTGGTTGCTATCTTTGATTTTCCTTACAGCGTATTCCAGAACAAAGTTGAATAATAATGGTGACAATGCATCTCCTTGTTTCAGGCCATTTTCGACGTGAAAACTCGAGGACAAAAATTTTCCTACCCGGACTTTACTTTGGAATTCATTTAAACATATCTTAATTAATCTAATTAGCTTTCTCGGTATTTCAAGTTCTGTAAGAACGTTGTATAATGTTTCTCTCCTAACCGAGTCGTAAGCCTTTCTAAAATCAATAAGTAGTTGATGTACCGGGGTATTGTATTCCCACTTCTTTGCGTGTATTTGGCGAATAGTAAATATTTGGTCGATAGTTGATGGATTTCGTCTAAATACGCACTGATAATCTCCAATAAATTCATCTGCGTATGTTGTTAATCTTTGCTAATAGAATATTTGAAAGGATTTTATAGGATTTTGACAGTAGAGAGATGCCTCGATAATTATTACAGTCAGTTTTGTCGCCTTTCTTGTGAATTGGAACAATGATTGATTCTTTCCACTCTTGTGGCAATTCTTCCTTGTTCCAGATAAGAAGAATGAGTTTGTGTATCGTGTTCTACAATTTTTTGCCTCCAGCTAAAATTAACTCTGCTGGAATTTCGTCTACACTCGGAGATTTGTGTTTCTTTAATTTCTTTATAGCGGTTTCCATTTCTATTCGGTTAGGTTCTGGAATATACGATTCTGCGGTATGTATCTCCTTTTCTCCACGTACATTAGTTTTTGACTGCGTGTTCAGCAAATCGTCAAAGAAATCTTTCCATCTATTTAACATGCTATCCGTATGAGTGAGAACTGTTCCGTCAGCTTTTTTTAATATAAGCACGAGGTTGAAAGCCTTTCTTAAATTCGTTGATCCTCTTAAACCCGAATGCTTTTATTTTTACTATTATCTTCAAGTTCCTTAATTTTAGCTTTTAAAAAATCGCGTTTCTTTGTTCTAAAAGTTCCCGCTTGATGTCTACGAAATTTTGTGTAGTTATTTCATTCGGATTTTATAGCCAGCGTAATATTTGCATGTTTTCCCTTCTCTGCTAGTTTAATGCATTCCTGGTCGAACCATGGTTTATTCCTATGTATTTCCGCGTGTCCCAATTTTTGTTTTGTTGAAAGTTTAATACTATCTCTAATTTCAATCCAAGTATCCTCAACACTAGTGCACTCCGAATCTTCTAAAGCCGAGAATCTATTCGAAACTTCAATCTTGTATTCCTCTCTTACCTGGCTCTCTTCTAGTTTCTTTAGATTAAATCTCTCCGTTTTCGGACATTGAATATTTCTTTTATTTAACGATAATCTGTATCTTATTATCGCTGCTAGCAGGTAGTGAATGTTTTAAATGTTCACTCATGTCCAAAATGATTGTCGCATATCTATAATTGTCTTCTTGTGAGAATATAATTTGATATTTATTTTGAAGTGTACTTTTAATACTGATACTATGTATAATCGGAAAATGTGCTATATTTGGGGTAAATTTCATAGGAAAAGAATTATAAATACAAAAATAGAATGAGTAAAATAAAATGTTGCTAAATGGACAAGAAAGTTTTATTTTCGTTTTATTATTCTTATTTACTGCTCTTTTGACATAAAATTTGCCACATACATGTCTTTGTCGATTATACACATACTAACATGATAAGAAATACCGAGGGAATTTATTATCAAATTATATTCCTACAACAACATATTTATATATATGCGACAATAATTTGGACATGAGTGTACATGGCTACCGCTGCCATGTACATTTAGAGCAATAATATCACACCACCGACCCTTAATACAAGAAAGTCGGTCAGTAACAAATTCAACCCGCTTATGAACGAAATATCGTGTTCTTAATTGGTGGTTTTTATTTACTTCCCCGTAAAAGAACGTAAAATTTCCGGAATTCACATATCCATTACCTTCCCATCTAACTTCCTGAACTCGTACTAGGTCCATCCTTTATTTCTCTAACCCACTCGTTACGGATTTTAACGCGCCTGCCCTATAAAGACTTCTAATATTCCATGTTCCAAATCTCATGTCCATTTTCTTTTGCTGATGTCGTGCCAAGTTATCAGTCCTTGTCCGAGGCTTTTGTGAATGTTTTTGAACAAGTGTCTTTTTTTACAGGATGAGATTGTTAGCCTTACCCAAACCCCCAAGCTGGAGGACCACTCCTAGTTGTCTGTCCGCGACTGCTTACTCAGTAGGCTATATTCGCAGCTAACCTCTATATCTAGAGGCCTTCTCGTCGATCCGCAACCTGAGGACGCACCATGCCGTGGTGACAGGAACCCACATTACACGGTTTCAAAAGTACTAAGAAACAAAATAATCTCTAAAATGTTATTTAAAGTATATATGTATACTGTATACTATAGGTACGTTAGAGACTTTATCTGCTGCGCTTAAGGGGAAAATCACAGTAAAACTGCAGGGTAGCCGATCACGGAATGCGAACCCAAGACCTCCAGGTGAAGAAAAGAGAAAGAAAGTTAAGTGCTGACCTAAGTCCAATCAATATCTATACAAGAAGCTTGATGTAGGAACTTGCTGCTTAGAGTAAAGATGAACACATCAAGTAGAAAACGTTGAGGTACATGTAACTGGTGACTGTAAAGACAAAGGGAAACATGAATGAATAAAGATCACTTAAAAAAGCCAGAAACAACTGGTAAGCAAGAGAATTCTTATACTGACACTGTTCGTTTATATATAAGGTAAAGTCCACTAGAAGCCACGCTGGCTCAATGACAGAATACTCATCTCTTATTTGAGAAGTTCCTATTTCAAACTCACCTTGCGCAAAGCAGGCTTTCTGGTTAGAAACACCATGTGCGTGAGTTTTCTCTAGGTTCTCCTTTTTCATTCCACTCTCTTTATTGCATCATTTTATTCATAATCATCATCAATGTCTGCCGTGATCTCGTAAATAATCGTGAGACGTTAAACTTTAAAAAATTACAATATTGTTAGCGTTGAACGGAAAAACATTTGGCAGAAGGTGAGACATACATCAATCCATAGATCTTATTGAGCTGAACAAGATTATATTTATGTGAAAGTAAAAATTCATGCGTAGTAGGGATATTCGAGACATTCAAAAAATAATAATTACTTTGTAGACCTGTAGCATCTGTAGCATCAGTCTAAAGAAAAGTGTATTAGTTTGTCTGGTAGTTATATAGATAGATTGTGATTTGTTTGTTGAAAATAATATTGTAGTTCTAATTTCACTTTTAATGAGTTTTATATCTGAAAGTAGTTTCTCCACTTATAATTTGTTATATAATATTAATTGACATAGACTCTATTTCTTTTCGTCAATATCACTCATTGTAATTTTAGAAGTTATTGTAAATTTTCATTGTTCTATTTATGAAATATCTAGTCATGTATAGTATTTACAATAAATTTTATAAAGCTTTGTAGACCTGAAAATTGGTGCTGTACTATAACCATGCCACTTATTTAGATGAAACTAATATCGAAATATACTAAAATAGCTCTTCATTACGATAGTAGCAAGACTAGTCTATACGACATAGTAAGGTTAATAAGATATTAGCCTAAAATTATCACATTTTAATTTCTGTTGAACTAAAATACTGTTTGAAGATAACTCATCTATAGCCCTTAGGTCGCATTCAGTTGAAGAAAATAATATGCTGGAGGGTAAATTCACACATTCAGTTTTCGAGTAAATCGAAGGGAAAAAAAAAAAAACGAACTTTTGTGGCGATGATATATATGTCGTTTGATGCCAGTCTGGAAGAACTGTCATTCATTTATGTACTGTAAATGTACCAAAATACACTGTAAACTGTCTGGTTGTATCTATTATTATCTTTTGTAAGCAGTAATACATACTCCTTACAGAAATACTACTTAGAAAAAATAAAGTCCATTAAACATAGATTTGAGACATCCATGTGCTTTAAATGATTCACACTTTGATTTACATTTCATGCCACGGATGATCTTGATAAAGCCGAGAAATAAGAAATTAAGATGTAAATGGCATGCGAAAATATTATGGTTATATTAATCAATTGAATAAATGTTTTGAATATTATTTTTCTCATAATGTTAGGCTATAATTAGTAGTTTATTTCATTAAGTTGATTTTAGATTGATGAGGAGGTAAAGTATTCTTTTGAAGTTTTGCTTAAAAGCTAGAAACATACAGTGAATATCAAAAGTTACTTTCTTTAAAAAATGAAATGAAATCTTTCAGTTTTACGTCCCACGATTATGCCAAAGGAGACGGTGATGATGAGACATGAATGAAATGGTGGAATGAAGAAAGGGGGAGGAAACGGGAGAACCCCGAGAAAACTCATGAGCACGGTGTTTATCCACCACAAAGTCCACACGGCGCGAGCTGGGATCGAACCAGGGACCCCAAGCACTGGAGGTAAACGCTCTACCACTGAGCCACCGCTTCTCCAACTTTCTTTAAAGATTCAACATTATGCCTATTACATATTGAGTACAATGTTTGCTTAGATACGTTTCCGATACAAAATATAAGACTTTGTGTACCACCTACTAGTTGTTTGTTTAATTCCTTACCTTTAAAAGGAATTACGTCCATAAGAAGAAGAAAATTACGTCCGCAAGAAGAAAATATTTATACACTATTATGATGTTATCCGAAAGAGCACGAAATTTTACGCAAGCACCCGAAATTATTCAAGTAAATAAATAGATAATTAAACAAATCCACTTTCGAACTATTCTTGAGACGACCCTTAGTATAGATAAGACAACGTGACATGGTCAGTGTGTAGTCATCTCAAGTACAAAGAAAACGTGGGTATTTGTTTAGATTCTAGGCAATATATATATAGTACTGGAGAACAACGATATTATTTTTTATTTGGAGGTGGAAAAGAGCTCTTCTTTTCATCCTATTGTGTTTATTCTATCTCTCCTTTCATTATCACGCACTTGTATTTATTATCCGCTACCTTTAGCCTACAGGGTATATAGGCTGGATAGGCCTTCGGTAAACTTTGGACCTAAAAGAAATATGCAAGCGACGTTCAAATTGGACAGAAAATTGTAGTAATACTCAATAATGTTCCTACTGCTACAAATGGACACATGAGAGTATAACCTGCAAGTTGGTCCATCAAATGATTCTTTTTTCTGACAAAATTCATAATGATCTGACAAATGATGTCCGTTCGCTATGCATATTAACATAGTTTTTGTTCGTTGGCTGGATTAGAATTTTGCGTCCATTTTAGGCTTTATGAGATACAGACCTATACCTTAAGATAGGACCCGAACAATATGAGCTCCTGTCAGGAAACGAGCCCTGGTTTGCCACACTCGAAAACGTATATAGATAGATTGATATAGGTCTAGATAAATAGATATAAATATACATAAATATAGATAAGAACACACAATGCAGCCATGAGAGAGTTTAAATCTTATTTTTTCTCTAAACTGTGTGCTTCGTTCAGTTCATTGCAAACATAACAGAAAGAGAAAAATCAAACCCTACCTATTGTGTGTGCGTACTAATAAAACATTATTTACCAACATAGGGTGTACCTACAATGCATGTTAACTTTCAAAATGGGATAATACGTGAATAAGTTTATAAAATAGATAAAGACATTTAATTGTTCAACATTTGTATTCAAACATTATTTAGCCCAGAACTTTTTTTCCTCATTCATATAAAGTATTCTTAGTAAAAGTAATACATACAAATTCATTGATTATTTACAACAGAAGTCTAAACATGAATAACGGGATTGAGCTTTGAGTATTGCATCTTACGCTTTTCAGAAACAGCAGGTAACCGAGTTTTTTCCTCTTGACAAACCAGTTACTTGTCTTCTTTTAATAAAAACTTAAATTCGAATGTTGTAGGAAAACTAAGAAGTTCCAAAGGCGAGACTTCTTTCATTAGTTTTTGTAAAGATTAATTGCATTTGTATAAACTCACTGGTCCGGGCTAGTGCTTATTTGTGAACGCGTAAATCACCGAAGCGAGTGTAAAAGCAGGCGACGAAAGATTCCTTTCGGATCAAATGAAGTGTTGTCAGAGAACTCGGTGGCTACATCTGTTTCTTCTGTTTGAACACAAGTCGAGGGTCCTTTATATGATTCGTATAGACAAGAGTGTGAAGCTTTTTTCTTCTTCTGCACAAAAAGAAATAAAATAAAACAACATTGCTCAGAGGAGAGAAACGGAAAAGTGGGAAAGTATCCCTCCGGCACTCCATGATGGCGTGTGGCCGTACAATAAGCCTTCAATGCCTCCTGGTGGCAGCAACGGGAATTTACTTCATTCCTTTCCCTCCCTTGCTCTGTATCTTTCTTGAACATTGGTTGCATCTGAAGTGAACTAGTGGAGCACAAATATTTAATTGCTTCCGTTTGAAGGAGTCGGCATCAGGTCGACATAGAATACAAGCGTAACGAATAGGGATTTTCAAGAAGACATGGTTGCCAGTTCAATAGACAAAATTATATGTTCAATTGAAATAGTACATTTTAGTATAGCTTTCTTTAATCCACAGTCAACGAATGATTATTAATTGTGTATTGATTTCATAAATATAATGTAGAGTATAATAATAATAGTTCGTACTATTACGAATATATCAAATTCTTGGTAAATACTGTATTGTAAACATAGAAAAGCAGTACTAATGCATTCCACAACACTTTCCCTATTCTTAAGCTATTCAATATGTCAAGATAATATACCTTATTACCAAGCCCGTATCCACGGAGGGGCTAGGGTGGGCCGGGTCTCCCCTAAATTTTTACTGGCCCCCTAAAATTTTCATGGTAGCCTTGCAAATGAACTATAATATGGAGATGAACTATGATATGGTTGGGTCGGGCCCCCCCTAACTTCTACCGGCACCCCCTAGATTTTTGGGCTGGCTACCGGCCTGCTTATTACCTAGATAATACACGTAACGCAGAACTTCAGAAAACTAGTGAATTCGTATGATTATTGCGCAATTGCTGATTGGCTAAGATTGATTTTATGCTATTCCCAGATTGACTAAGATTTGTAAAGTTCTATAGAAGACAGCTTTCCATTTAGCCTACATTTAAAGTATTTTGCTCGCAATCAAGAAGCCTCGGGTTCAAATCCGGTGGCAGCAAACTGAAGATTTTTCCATTTTTTTATTAGTTCCATCTTCAAGTTTTTTAATCAGTGCATGCTGGAATAGAAGCTTTAAGTATAGACAGAGGCCAAATTGATTCCACTTCTTTTCCAGTTTTTTCGTTATTAATCATTCCAATGTAAATTGGCCACGCAGGCTGTATCTAGAAGTCTGTCTAAATAAATAAATAAGACACTTAATATTCATATAAAATGCATGTACTCCTACGTGCTACATGCTGTTCTAATAAATTATACCTAGTTTTCTTCATGAAGCAAGTTTTAATTTAACTTATAACTGTTGATCAATTGCGAACTAGTAGAATTTGACGTCTCTTTCAGCGCCAAGGGTAATATGAAACGTGACCTACAGCTTAATGTGGGATCCGATCTACATGAACTCCTACCGGGATTCGAACTCGGCTTCCCTTGCGCCAAAAGAACGTATGCTAACTACATAACCACGAGAGAACAGTTTCCGAATTGCTTAGTTGTGGTGTTTAGCTTATAATTATTTTCAACAATGTCTGAAATGTTTACACTCAACAGAAGTTGTCATTGGAAAAATGAAGGTTGTGCTACGATTTTAAGTTATTTTAGTTACTCTATGAAGCATTTTGTTTAATTTTTTAAAATATAAATCCCACCTTATATATTGTTTCGAGTTCGGCCTTGCTTTGAGCTCTATGCAGGTTAGATCTATCCTGTTAGTGGAATCACAGATATTCGTATTTAGAATATAATGTTTTTTTTTTTTTTTAACATGATAACAAAATTAATGAGGTTATTTTCTAATTCCTATTTAAACTTTCTCTCTTATTTTAAACGGTTTTAATTTCTGACGTTCTTCAATATAAAATTACTACAAAGATATACTTCCGTAGAAGCAAAGCATGCATAAACCTACAACTTAGCAAGGAGATCCGGAACATGTGTATTCTCATCGGGACTCAATATCAGGTCATCCGTACCAAAGACGAGAATGTTAATCATTTAACCACAAGGCATCTCACTTCCTACTTGGGTTAAATGTTTTACAGTGAATTCAATTGGCGACCATGTACTAAATAATTGTTTAACAATGATTTCATTTTCTTTTCAATTTCAATAACTTATATTTACTGTAAATGATATCATATTAAGAACTCAACAAATTACAAAAGTTAAGGTACTTGCGGCAAATAAGATATAAATGCCTTATTACTTAAATAAATATGACGTAATAGAGAAAAAAACATATGCATTTTATTCGCCAATGTTTTCTCTATCTTATAATATATTTACTTTAACTTAAACATTCAGCTAACTGTATGAAAAACGTATTGAAATAGAAACATACAAAACGGCCTTATTACCCGCACGGTAGGTCAATAAGACTCACTATTTGAAAGGTAAAATTTTACGACCTGAGAGATTACTGGAACTCAATTAACACCTAACATTTTTACAACACTTCAAATACTAATAATAAAACGATATTTAGTAACAATATGGATTTGAAATAATAAGGATACAGGTAATCTCCCATGTGTTATGCAGTCGACAGTTAAGTCGTTGAAACTAAACTGAATTTTAAAGAATAAGCTTGGACACATAATCAACAAATCACCATTGAAAACAGATTTTACACCAAGTTTCAACAATTTTTACACTTGATAACACTTTAGCAAATGAATTATTCATAATCGGTGTAGACCAAGTCAATGCATTCGTCGTGTACCCATTCACTGCATCCTTTACAGCTTCATATATTCTCGACCCATTCTTTGGCGCATAATGAAAGAAACCACGATACCTCGAACGCTCAAAACCGCACGAAAATTTGCTTAGAATATACCCAAAAACAGTGGTATGAGCCATTGCATTAAAAATAGAGATTTATATTATGAAAGACACCAACGCAGAACTCAAAACTGCAAACCTTCATAGTTAACAACTAGGCCCGATCACGATAGACCGCCCTACTACAGAGGTTGGCACTGGCCAAGAAAGAATAACAAACTAACACACATTCAAGTTGCCAGTTTCTAAGTATTTAACAATGTAGACACGTTTTGTACGGTAATGAGAGTCAGTAGATTTTTGTTGGGCCTTATTTGCGAACTAAAACGAAGTAATTATTATCTTAAATACTAACCATTATGATCATCATAAATATACAAGAATTTTCAGGTTAGTTTTATTCTACACAGAAAAAATTAACTTACTTTGCCTCTTTAAATTATATCAACACATGGAAACTGGCTTCTCGATGTTTCAATACTGCCAGCGTTCCGTCTAACCATGCATAAGAAGACGAACTCCCTCAAGCAGGCAGTGTGTGAGTAATTGCTATTTGTGATGTTGTCAGATTTCTCCTAGTGATTCTAACCTATAAAATTTTGCACTGGGCCTTATTTCCTTCCGGGCCTTATTTGCCGCAAATACCTTACAAGATACAATCTTATAGATACTTTAAGTAACGCATATAATCAGCATGATATTGTATATTTACTTAAAGTTGATAAGTTTAAAAGATAAGCTTTAAAAATAATTATTTAATTTCATAAAACGTAAATTTTATCCATTTTTTTTTTTTTTTGAACTTCTTATGTTTATGTTTTTAATACTGCGAACAGTTTAGTGCTTTGAATCTCGAGTAACTAAGAGGTTAGTATATACGCTTTTCTGATGATGTTCTAAGGTCGGTTTTAATTCTACTTCGGAGGTCCAAGAACTCCCACATATCACTGACCGAATTCACAAGATACACTATTTATTTATTTTGATATAATGCATTCCATATTGTGACGTCCCTCCAAACATGCAAGCTGGAATCGAAGAATCATGAAAACTATAATGAACAGCCCTAAATGTTGAATTTTAGAGTTTTATTTTAATCAGATAGTAATTAAAGCTTAAATCTCTGAAATTGTTCTCCCTGTCGTACATGGACACCTTATGTGAGGCCCGAAAATACCTCGCAATTATTAATTTACTCATGCGGTATTGCAAAACATGGATTTGCTCCCTTCGTGGAGAACCGAATCATATTGGTCTTAAGACATTCGTAACTTTTCGACGTGAGATTGCAGGAGCGTCTGTGACATCATTATCTACTTGTTTGGAGTGAAATCAAAGATTGGTTTAAGCGTGCTTTTTTAGATATGCTCTGAGATAGAAGATATTTACTATCATAATTAAAAAGAACTACAGATAGATAGATGTACACTAATGCTTATTAATATCTTACCTGACACCTGCTAGGACATTTTAACAAAATCTTTAGAGAGTTTCAAAATACGTTTCCTAGAATGAAGAGCCACACATGAGGCTAGTAGTATCGGTCCACCTTCTCTAACTATTTATGTGTCTAGATTTCCGATTAGGTGATCTTGATGTCCTTAGGGAGTGTTTTTTCGTATTTCTAGTAAAAAGAACTAGGAAATAAATACATTAGGAAATATAGATAGGAATTACATAAAAGAAGAAGGGATCTTGTATTTTTTGAATAATGTCTATATTTTAGAAGATATTCTAAATATAAGCTGTGTAAATATTGAATTATAAGTGTGCCTTAAAATTTATACACACGGAAAGTAAGATGGCTTATTTACAAAGATACACGAAATAAATCGCTGATGTATTTGTAATTACTGATGTATTATTGAAGTTAAATGTTCTTTAAAGCCCAAGAGCAACAAACAGGCTAACACCGGAATATAGCTGTATTGCAATTTAGATACATATGAAATTTTACCATGAAATTACTTGTATGTTACAAATTACTCAATTTTGCTTGAAGTAGACTATTTCTTTCCTGACATCTTTGGGAACCAGTTCAAGAAAATAATTATGTAGATTTTTTTGTTAAAAGTATGTTTGAGGTACACCAAAATTAGATTGTTCCATGGGAAGAGAGGAAGAGGAAGGTTTATTTTCGGTTAATATCGTGTAACAGAAGATTGGAGTGTTTCTATGGCAAGCCGTAATCGAGAAGTGTCCTGTAATAATAGTTGGACTGTTCTTACTGGGAGAAGTTGCTAAGAACTGTTGTGAGCGAGTGCTCCCACATCGAGGAGTGTCCTAATATATGTATGATATTGACCGGAAGAAAGAAATCTGTACTGAGGAATAAAGAACTGTTAAGTAGTTTTGCAAATGAATCGGAAATATAGCCTATATATTGGAAATTGAAACAATGTCGATATGTGTTGGGCTGATATGTTTTATATATGAACATGGCTAGATAGGAAATGCATACCAAAAGAAGTTTTATAGTTTCTGAGTATTTGTTTTTAAGATATAAGCTTTCTTAATGTTGCGGTGTCTTGCTTATATTTATATAATATAATAACACAGCCACACACAAAATAAAAGTTCTTTGTACCGGTTTCGATGTATTTTGTTAAGCAGAATCCAAATTTCGAAACCCCAAGACGATCGACAGTGTCAATTCTTTTGTGGGCGTTTGTGTAACATATATTGTATATTTAGAGTAGTTGAAATAGTATACTTAACAATGGGCTACAATTTGTTTCTTTAACAATTTGTTACAATCTTGTAGTAGTGCTATTGGAGTGTAGTAGAAGAGTACAAAATTCCCACATCGCGACGTTCATAAATACACTTGGACATCACCAGACGGAAAAACACATAATCAAATTGATCACGTTTTAGTAGATAGAAGAAGACAATCTAGCATAATTGACGTCCGGTCGTTTAGAGGGACTGATTGTGACACTGATCACTACCTGGTAGTAGCGATAATACGGGAGAGATTATCGTTGAATAAAGATAATATTCAATGTCCGAAAACGGAGAGATTTAATTTAAAGAAATTATTTTAGAAGAGAGCCAGGTAAGAGAGGAATACCAGATTGAAGTTTCGAATAGATTCGCGGTTTTAGAAGACTCGGAGTGCACTGGTGTTGAGGATACTTGGATTGAAATTAGAGATAGCATTAAAAGTTCAGCAATAGAAAAATTGGGACACGCGAAAATACGTAGGAACAAACCATGGTTCGACCAAGAATGCATTAAACTAGCAGAGAAGAGAAAACAGGCAAAATTACGGTGGCTACAAAATCCGAATGAAACAACTACACAAAATTTCGCAGATATCAGGCGGGAAACTTCCAAAACTTTTAGAACAAAGAAACGGGTTTTCTTGAAAGCTAAAATTAAGGAACTTGAAGATAATAGTAAAAATAAAAATATTCGGGACATGTATAAGGGGATCAGCGAATTTAAGAAAGGCTATCAACCTCGTACTTATATATTAAAGAAATCTGACGGAACAGTTCTCACCGATACGGATAGCCTCTTAAATAGATGGAAAGATTTCTTTGACGATTTGCTGAACACGCAGCCAAAAACTAATGTGCGTATATTCCAGAACCCAATCGAATAGAAGTGGAAGCCGCTATAAAGAAATTAAAGAAACACAAATCTCCGGGTGTAGATGAAATTCCGGCTGAGTTAATTTTAGCTGGAGGCGAAAAATTGTGGAACAAGATACACAAACTCATTCTCCTTATCTGGAACAAGGAAGAATGGCCACAACAGTGGAAAGAATCAATCATTGTTCCAATTCACAAGAAAGGCGACAAAACTGACTGTAATAATTATCGAGGCATTTCTCTTCTGTCAACATCCTATAAAATCCTTTCAAATATTCTGTTAGCAAGATTGACCTTATACGCAGATGAAATTATTGGAGATTATCAGTGCGGATTTAGACGAAATCGATCAACTATCGACCAAATATTTACCATTCGCCAAATACTCGAAAAGAAGTGAGAATACAATACCCCGGTACATCAACTATTTATTGATTTTAGAAAGGCGTATGACTCGGTTAGGAGAGAAACATTATACAACGTTCTTACAGAACTTGGAATAACGAGAAAGCTAATTAGATTAATTAAGATATGTTTAAGTGAATCCCAAAGTAAAGTCCGAGTAGGAAAATTTTTGTCCACGAGCTTCCACGTCGAAAATGGCCTGAAACAAGGAGATGCATTGTCACCATTATTATTTAACTTTGTGCTGGAATACGCCATAAGGAAAATCAAAGATAGCAACCAGGGCCTAGAGCTGAATGGTATTCACCAGGTTATGGCATATGCTGATGATGTAAATTTAATAGGGGATGATAGGAGAACAGTAGAAAAAAATTGCAGAGATCTTATTAAACGCTTGCAGGGACATGGGTTTAGAAGTAAATGCAGAGAAAACTAAATACATGGAAGTGCGTCGGGACCGTAATACGGCAAATTGTGGAGGCGTTAAAATATTAAATATTGCTTTTGATAAAGTGGATACTTTCAAATATTTAGGATCAATATTAACAGACGAAAATCATATTCACGAAGAAATTAAATGTCGACTAAAAGCAGGGAATTCGTGTTACTACTCGGTTCAAAATCTCTTGTCATCGCGAATTCTGTCGAGGAATTTGAAGCTTAAATTATATAAAACGATAATCATGCCTGTTGTTCTGTATGGTTGTGAAACATGGTCGCTTACTCTGAGGGAAGAACATAGACTGAAAGTATTTGAGAACAGGATCCTGAGAAGAATATTCGGACCCAAGAGGAACGAGAATGGGGAGTGGCGGAAGCTTCATAACGAGGAACTACATAGTTTATACGGTTTACCCAACATTGTTAGGGTCGTCAAGTATAGGAGGCTTAGGTGGGCAGGTCATGTAGTTAGAATGGAAGAAAGTAGAAACGCTTTCAAAGTCTTGACTGGAAGACCAATCGGAAAACGACCATTAGGAAGACCTAGGCGCAGATGGGAGTACAATATTAAGATGTATCTCGCAGAGATAGGAATACAAAGTAGAAACTGGATGCAATTAGCTAAGGATAGAAGTCAGTGGAGAGCTTTTGTGAACGCGGCACTGAACCTCCGGGTTCCATAGGCCATAGAGTTAGTTAGTTAGTTAGTTCTTGTAGTAGTGCAAATGTCCTTAGGGTGTCGTTATTGCCCCAAATGACCATATTTGACTTTACTTTTTCTGTTCATATTAACATTTTGCTAGTATTAAGTTGAGAATGTAAACATTCGATTCACCAAAAATTTTATAACAATTAATTATAATTATTTACAACTGTACTTATATTAAAATGAAATATTTTCCATAGTATAAGCTTTGCTTTTGTAGAATAAAATTTGATTAAAAGTATTCGCTGAGCAAAACAATACGTTGATTGTAAAAAGTATTAACTTGTGATAGTTTCGCCAACTATTCACTGAGGATTTCTTCAATTCGTTAACGAGTACATTACAAAAGTTTCATCTTATCTATCAAAGCCGTAATGAGCTATGTACATAGGTAATTATTGTTAACTAGCAGAAGTGGCTGGCTTCCCAAGGGGAGAATAAGTTTTATGCAAAATAAAGAAATGAGTGAAACAACGAGGAGAAACGCCTTTGGCGTTGACTCCATCTATTTCCGAGCTACATAGTAAAAAAATAACATTATTATTTACATTCCCTTTTTTCTTTCTTTGTAGTACCCCTATCAAGTATGCAACCAAACATTCTCTGCTAATTTGGTTGCATATCTCCTAGTGGTTTGAAAATAGTTTCCGCTCCCCCCGGGAGGATGCTAAGGGTGTCTAACTTCCACAGTAGTTTTTTTTTTTTTTTTTTTTTTTTTTTTTTAAGATTATCTGTCTTTCAAATGTATAATTAACCAGTTGAGAATGCACCAAGAGACCATTGGCCAGAACGAACTTAAAAAGAATATCTTCTTATTAAGTTCTACAGGTTTTATAACAATAGAACCCATAGGGAAAAGTATGGATCTATAATGTGTGTAACTTATCAAGTATGTGATGTAGCACCTAATTAGCAGGGAAGGTTTACATTACGAAGTAACGCTGGATATGGAGAAACAGTAGTCAAATGGAGAGACATCAAGAGAATTGTGTGGATCTGAAACGGTTTTATATATTGTAAAGCATAGAGACCGTTCGAGTATGTTCTTATGTAACATCAGGGCAACAAATATTTAAACATTTGATAGATGATTTGAGGATAAAATTACAATGCATTTGTATTGATTTATTACAATGTAATAATTCACAATTGTGATTTCATATTAACGGAGAAAAAATACTCTGAATTAACCGAATCATAGATTATAATACTAACAACATCTTGAACTTTTCAAAAAGTATCAGGTACTTTGACTTTCAAAATACAACCTGTTCATTTATAATTATCACAATAGTTAAGTTTTTATAAAAGGAAAAATTTAATGTGGGAAACTCTTTTTGGTTATTTTAGACACGGAGGGCTGCACATCTTCACACACTAATTCTCGTTTTATCTAATGTGGTTACTGTATCCAACTATTTTCTTTTATCCAATGAATGAAACAATGAACAAAGAATAACATTCCTTGCTATAGGGACACTCTTGGAGGTTCAAGTGTTCAGGTCATGTAGCTAGAATGGATAAAATAGGAACACTTTCAAAGTTTTAACTGGAAATCCAATCCGAAAACGACCATTAGGAAGACCAACGGACAGATAGAAGGACAATATTGAGATGAATCTCGCAGAAATAGGAATATAAAACAGAAACTGGATCCAGTAGGCTAAGGACAGAGGTCAATGCAGTGCTATTGTAAAGGCGGCATTGAACCCACCGATTCCATAGGCTGTACAGTTAGTTTCACAGCCTAACTTAGTTCTTAACTTAATTCTAAAATTAGGAAACTTACGTTTTCTTTCACTTCTTCTGATATATACTATAAAGCTAACCGAGAAAGTTTTATCGCTTTTTATGGAGGTCTGTGTTCAATTGGCCCTCACACCATGAGTTGAATTCGTACGGATATAAAGGCGAAGATCAGTGGTTGGTGTGGATATATCGAACATACTACCTAGTTGTTGTAGTTCAGTTACACCGTGAACTTGGGTAAGGATAAAGTGAACATGGGACCTCCACAAAGTGTCATAAGGGCGTATATGCTATACGAGTTCAAACTGGGTTAAAACACCCTTCAGCGTGCCAGGCCTTTGGTGAAGGTGTCGTGACTATGTGGACAGTACACCGGTAGTTTAACAAGTTTACGAAACACTCGAAGACGCACCACGTGCCAGAAGACCAACTCATGCACAAAATAAATATTTTCAGGCAGCAATTTAGGCGAACAGTGACCAGACATGTAAGGAACTGGTACTACAATTCAGTGTGAGTGGACAAACCATTCGGCAACACCTCCATCAATCTGCGAAGCACTACAAGAAGGACCGATGTGTCCCACTTGATTTGACTCCGGGCCAGAAAGCAACGCGAGCAAACAACAGTGTTTCTTCGCTGTCTCGTCTGAGAAAGGAATCATTTCTGTACAGGATGTTGTGATAAGAAGTGGGTCCTGTACGAAGCTCCATCTAGACATTATCATTTATTAGCAACCCATGAATCGGTTCCAAAACAGTCAAAACCAGCACTGCACCAGAAGAAGGTCTACGTGTGTATTTCGCGGCATCGTGCATCGGAAACTGCTACCAACTGATCAGAGCATCAATGCAACTGTGTACTGTTAGCAGTCGAGCCTCGTTCAAGATAAATTCAAAACTCTGGAGGCAGCACTTGTGAATCGCAAAGGGGTCTTCCTGTTACAGAACAACTCTAAGCCCTACGTAGCTAGGGTGACCTGGGACACTATTCTACGTCATGGATGGCAACACTATTGCATCCACCATATTCTCCGGACATTGTGCAGTCCGATTATCACCTGTTCCATTCCTTGGACAATCACCTTAGAGAACGCCAGTTCAAATCCCTAGTAGAGATGCAAAATGCACTTGATACCTTCTTCACTTCATGGCCCACCAAGTTCTACCGCGATCGAATCCATGGCCTTCCAGAACGTTGGCAGAAGGTCGTCGATGCTGATGGGGACCATATTTGATCTTTCAGGTACGTCTTAGATGACATATCGATGTTCGAAGGTGGTGGGTGAAAAAGCAACAGAACTTTCTTTGTTACCTGTATATAATATATATTCGCTACTGTCCTACATGCTAAGTATTTATTTCTACATGTAGTTTTTACATTCATCAAACGAAAAGAGAAACTCTTCTATATCACCATTAGTATTGGAAGAATCGATAATTTTTACTTATGAATATTGAGAAATTGACAGATCAAGAATTAATAAATTTATAAATGTCAAGTATTTATTATGCATACAATATTCAGCATAATTTGACTTATAACCTAAGTTAATTAATGACTGATAATTTTCTCTTTCGTATTGCTTTTACCGTAATTAAATCCTTTGGTGTGCAATTAAATTAAAAAATAAGTATCTTTTGGTATATTTTACTTTTAGTCATGAAGAATTCGAACAGTTATAATCAACTTGTTCAATACATCCATACGAATTAACCAATCGGAATATAGCACTGTACACAGAATTGCATTTTCTCTAGAACAAGGAAAATGAATTGAGAATTGCCTTCCCGTTCTGAAGTTATTTGACAAATGAAAAATGACGGCTCCAGAGCACAAGGCAGAGAGACATTTGAAAATAGAAGAAGGCAACAATGCCGAGGATGGATAAAGGTGATGTATTTACAAAGTAACACTGTATACTGTACAAAATCAAAGGCATATCGTTTGCTAATACGTCACTGGCACGTGTAGTATACACAAAATGATAAATTAGACGATTTTCGGGTGGAAATTAGTATAAAGGCACCCAGTGTCTTTGACAAAAATGAAAGTATAATTTAAAGTGCAGAATGGAAAATGAGTGTTCAGTACTTGATTGTCCCTCCCTTCTTTTGAATGAGTTGGAATATGCGCTTCGGCATTGTTTTTATGAGATATGTTAGTTGTTGCCGTGGAATCGCCCACTACTCTTCTCGTATCACGTTTTTCAACTCAGCGATGGTCCCAAATTGCCACTATTGCAATAAACATTGCGCGCAAGGATGCCCCATAGGTTTTCTATCGGGTTAAGATCAGGGCTTCTCGCTGGCCACTCCATGACCTTAATGCCTTTGTCTTGAAACCGCTATACAGTTGCTGCTGCCCTGTGGATAGCAGCATTGTCCTGCTGGAAAATCAGGTTTTGATCGTCCAGCTCCTCATACATCCGCAGCAATTCTATTTCTAACATCTCTGTGTACGTCGATGAATTCATCTTGGTGTTGAGCCATGCAATGTTGGCTGTACCTTTAACACAAAACGCTGCCCAAATCATAACACTTCCTCCACCGAAATTTCTGCTCATTTGCACTAGCTCTTTTCCCCTAAGGTCATGCCAATAGTATTGAAAATCATCCGGACCATCTAAATTGAACTTCTTCTCATCACTAAACACAACGTGATTCCATTCGGATGTCCACGACATATGTGTTTGCGCAAACTGAAGTCGCCCCTGCTTGTGCGTCGCACTTAAGGGTGGTTTCCCCTTCCGTTTCTTGAATGTAAGATGTGGATCTTGATTCCAAATTTGACGCACTCTTCTGGATGTGACAGGTAACTTGCAAGCAGCAACAATTTTGGAAGATGACATATTTCCGGCACGTGCCTTGCGCACAATTAATCGTTTCGTGGACTCCGCGAGTTTTCTCGTTCTACCATACTTCCCGTTCTTTCCATATTGTGCACCCAACCGAACGTAATTATCAACTACACAACTTGAACGATTTAACCGTTTTGCAATTTGCCGATTTGACAGACCCATGTCCTTGTACGCACAGACACATGCTTGTTCCTCACTCGACAACAATTTTCCACGAGGCATGGCCCACACAACAGCTCACAGACGTTCACACCCGCGCTTCTCTTATCGCACTGTGTCAACTGATTCTCAAAGGCGTATCAGGGGTAGTGCTGAACGTGTAGAGGGCGCCAATTGACAAGTAACCATGGATGCCTTTATACCAATTTCCACCCGACAATCGTCTCATTTCTCTTTTTGTTTAAATTACGTGTGCCAGTGACGTATTAGCAAACGATATGCCTTTGATTTTGTACAGTATACAACATTACTTTGTAAATATATCACCTACATCCATCCTCGGCATTCTTGCCTCCTCCTATTTTCAAATATCCCTCTGCCTTTATACCAATTTCCAGCACTGTAATATCGGCAATGGCGGTGTAACAGTCTCTGCACTCGTACCCTGCAAAATCAATGCACTCGGGATCTCTACTAATTTTTCACTTTGAAAACATTTCTTCAACTGTGATGAGAGGTATAAACATTACATAAAAATAACAACGAATTTGACATTGCATAATCATATTTGTATATCCAGTATGTAGTCTGCAGAATAATTTAACTTAATTTTGAAGACTTCACTCAGCACAATAGATTCAAGTAATTCAAGAACTGAAAAATAATTGATATTTCCAATAGTGTTCAAGTTATTTATTCAATTTGAATTTCTCAATTGATTCTGTAAAAATAATTTAGTTACATACCCATTACAGCAATATACATAATTATTAACAGTACAATTTAAAATTATTATTATTAATAATAATAATAATAATAATAATAATAATAATAATAATAATAATAATAATAATAATAACGTATAGTTAAGAAGCCTCATTTCTCGTATATTTATAATATTTATTAACTTCTTAAATAGAAACACTTGTTGAGCTGAGCGAAGCGAAGCTCTTATACTCGGGTTAGCCGTTTGGTTGTCCGCGAACTCCCCCTAGACCGTTTGGCCGATCTCAACCAAACTTAGCACGCTGATAGAGTATGTCGTGCTGAGTGACAACATAGGTCGAAATCAAAAATCCGATGTACCATCGAGGAATAATGACCGAAAAACGCTTCCTCCTAGACCGTTTGGCCGATCTCAAGAAAACTTAGCACGCTGATAGAGTATGTCGTGCTGAGTGACAACATAGGTCGAAATCAAAAATCCGATGTACCATCGAGGAATAATCACCGAAAACGCTTGCATAGACTTAACATGGGGAAAAAGTTTTCACGCGATTTTTTTGTGAACAATTAAAAATGGCATTTATTATTGCATAATGGCCAGGAATGATTACGTAGTTTAAGCTCGCTCAGCTCATTTCATTGCAATCGGGTACATCCATTGTATTCCTAGTAAAAGAGAAAATATTTTCATGATATATTGAAATTCCAGTATTCATTCCATTTCGATCATTTGTAAAGCAAATAAATAAAAAGAAAGAAATTTAACATATATTATTAAATTTTGCCAAACCCTAAAGTGCATTAAGAAAGTTTATTTCCTTCACAGTAATTTATATATGAGAGTCGTAAAAAAAAATACATTCGCTTTCGGAGTCGGAAACCTGCTACAAAGCAATTTCGCCCTTGAAACGATATGAGTTATTCTATCACGACTAGCAAGTCTTTCTTCCCACGCCAATCTATGGCATATGGAGCAAGCAAAATCAGCACAGAGCTGAAGGGCTCTACCTTCCCGTCCACCTCCTCTCTTCTCTTCGACAATCAGCTGTAGGCAGAAAGCACTTTTTTTTTCATTACGTTTAAAATGTGATTGTCTTTTACGTAAGCGCAGAGCTTTAAAGGCCTGTTTTCAAGCAGACTAACGCGAGAAAGAGCCAAGTCAGCATACGTGAACAGAGAATAATATCAAGAATCGCGACTTACGCTATCTTGCCAAATTTCTCATGGACATCAACCACAGTTGTAGATTCTTTATCAAAACAACTAAAATTGTTGTTCGGTCCTATAGGCTACAGGGATAAATATCCAAATTTTTAAAATTAATAATTTTGGTATTAATTGGGAAAAAATGAAATCCTTAAGTTTTACGTCCCACGATTATGTCGGCTACGCTAAAGGAGACGTTAATGAGAAATGAATGCAATGGTGGAATGAACAAAATGGAAGGAAACGGGGAAGAACCAAGACAAAACCCACGAACAGGTGTTTGTCCACCAAAAAGCCCACTGGGCTAGAGCTAGGATCGAATCAGGGACTCGTACGCACCAGAGGTGAACGCTCTACCACTGAGAAACCATGCCCCCTTTAATTGTGAAAATATGTGACTTTGTGACTACATTACAAAGCCGCCCCTGCAAATGAACAATATTCTGAGTATCAAACTACTTACTTTATTGACTGTACAGTATTATTTATGCAAATGGTCAAAGAAAATCCATGTTTGTTTGACATGAATTCCATCCATGGATCAGAATATGAAGCTTTTTAAAAATATATAGGTGGTCAGTTTTTCTGAATAAGACTGCACATATTAACGTTGAGGAACTCACGATGTTAGGGCGAAAATCTTTTCAAATCTGTTTTGAATAATCCTGAAAGAAAATAATGAAAACCAATGCAGTGATCAACAAAGAGTGCGGACTCCATCACAGATTTTCGTAGACCGAAATGATGGTGAGAGGAGATAAGCTCGTTCCCCAAAGTTTCATAATGTAAAGAACAAGAAACATATAAATAGAGTCAAGGCATAGAGAAATATTAAATAACCAAGTAACATGGAAAAACGGCTAAGTTTGTCCCTTCTAAAGTCTAGGAGACCCCGAGTTCGATCCTGCACTGGTCTTTATGACTGATGTTTTTCCAGGACCTTTCAGATCCACCAGACAAATGCTCGAACAGTACATTTGGCTGCTTTTCTCCTAAAATTCAACACATAGATTATTGGTAATTGTTTCCAGTATCCGGGTGTATGTTGTTTATTTCTCTAGCGTAAATTTAGCCCCCATATGGCTACATGGTTAGTGTATGACCCTTCGGTTTGAGAGACGCAAGTTCGAATTCCAGTGGGAGCTTATGTAGTTTGGTCCCAGGCTAGGCTATGGATTCAAGTCTCATAGCCTCGGCATCGAAAAGGAAGTTAAACTTTAATCAAAGAACTAACCAATCAAATGCATTAGGTTTCCGAAAATTTAGCCGATATTGTGAAACAATTTCATATAATTTTTTAGCGACATTTGTACGAGTAGTAAAAGTGAGCAACTTTTTATTTAAACAATTGAATAGGTTCTTTTTATTTTAAAGGAATATGCTGGGTATTATTCATAAAATTTGTTCTGTGTGGAAAAATCATGGTCACTAAATTTTCATCCGTTTCTTGTGGAAACTTTTAAAAAGCTACAAACCCTGCTTTGATCTTCCCTCTCCTTATGCCATGTTCCTCCCCCTGTTCTTCTAGGCCGTCACTCTGTTTAGTTCTATTTACTCTGCTATTTGGCATGCATGACGTCCTGTTCAACGGAGTTTTTTCAGTTGCAGATCTTGACAAGGAATTTCGGGGGTCTTCTGCAGCCAAGTTAGCAGGAGTTCAAGTTGTTGCTTGTAAGCTCGTCAAGAGCATCTTAACAATTCATCCGTAACCACTGAGCATCAACAAGAGCCACGAACAAAGGGTAACAACAGGGAACAGAACTATAGGAGGAGACGAACTTCAAGCAAAAACTTTCATTTTCACTTTCTTTTTTCTGTTCCATATCTTTACTGGAAACTTTGGAAACAAAACGTTGTTACAGGACCACAAAAATTCAACCTAATCTTCTTTTGCCAATTTTCTTCACATGCTGTTCCCTTCTTAGTTCAGCGTGAAGTAAGTCAGCTGTGAAGGCTTTTGCGTAGCTCTCCTACAGTTTATTTAAACACTTAGACCTTGTCAATCAACATCTTACAACGTGAGAAATTCTAGAAAAAAAGAAGGGGAAGAAAGAAAAGTTTAAAATGTTTCCCATTTTTCTATATTTAAAAGTTTGTAAGTAAAGTAAAAAAAAAAAAAAATAGTTCAGAGGAAACATGAAATGAAATCTTTGAGTTTTACGTCCCACGGTTATGCCGGTTAGGCTAAAGGAGACAGTGATGATGAGGAATGAATGAAATGGTGGAATGAAGAAAGTGGGAGAACCCCTAGAAAACCCACGCACACGGTGTTTGTCCACCACAAAGTTTACTTGGCGGGGGCTGGGATCGAACCCGAGACCCCAAACGCCAGAGGTGAACGCTCTACCACTGAGCCACCGCGGCCCATATAGTTCAGAGGAATATCAATGATAATACGTCTAGTAATGTTAATAATGAATACTCCACAAAACGGCTGAAGATTTGATTTGACGTTTAGTTTAGAATCCCTTTCAGCAGCAAGACTATATGAGACGTGGACATATAGCTTAATGTGGAATCCGAACAACATAAGCTCCCGCCGGGAATCGAACCCAGGTCTCCTACGCCAACGGCTGAAGAGTAAAAGATGAAACAAAAAGTGAGATAGAGAAATGTGATAGGGCGCATTGAATGGAGAGTACTGTTTTCCCCACAGGCTCCCCTATCGTGGAACACCTGTAAATGGAAGAGTATGTTATTTGATGTATCATGAAATACCGTAGGCGGCGCCAGGATTTTGGTAATGTGGGTGCAGGCTAAGATAGCACAATACATCCTTACATTGTTGAGAGAACGCTCTGCACTATTGAGCTTTAAGTTCTCAAAAATAACCCCAAGTTTTACTTTTTAGAAAAACTAGAAAAACACGGTATAATAACAAGTCACTCAAATATATCCAAATATAAGAAACAAGAAAAATACCAAACAGATAGTATTATTATAGGAAATCTGAAAATCGAAGTTAATGTGGGTGCAGCTGCACCCACTGCACCCACTGTGGCGCCGCCTATGTGAAATACATATAGCAAAGCGTCGAAAGTGCCATAATTGCACGACTTATAGTAAAATAGGAGTACAGAAAAGAAATAGTACTAACAAGGACGACACACAGATCTCTCCATTAACCATTAACCATCTTAACCATTACCGGTTAAGATCGTATGAACTCCGTCGAAATTAGAATATGTTTTCTAAATCAACTACTTCTTGTCCTTTCTTTCAGTTGTTCATTGTATTTAAGGAAATAAATTATGAAGATTGAAAGTAGCACTTTGTCTAAGAGACATTAATTGAGGATTTTGATGCAATAAGGGTGTGTGAGTCTGAAACATGCGGTTGGAGAAAAACGATGTTGAAAATTTAACTAGTATATATATATATATATTTTACATAAAACAATGTAATATGCAGCATTTTATTCCGATATTGAATTGAAATGTTACCAGGAGGCTAAACAAGTGTGACAAAAGCCACAAATGCGTTTGATACAAAAAGGGCGTAAACTCGCTTACGCCCTTATTACATCACTCCTCGATTGTAAAACTAAAGAGTAATAGTCAAAAAAATGTATGTACTTATTAAATTTGAAAAAAAAATGAAAAATGAAGTCTTTGAGTTTTACGTCCCACGATTATGCCGGTTAAGCTTAAGGAGACAATGATGATGAGTAATGAATGAAATGGTGGAATGAAGAAAGTGGGAGGAAACGGGAGAACCCCGAGGAATCCCACTCACATGGTGTTTGTCCACCACAAGTTCACTTGACGGGGGCTGGGATCGAACCCGGGACCCCAGGCAACAGAGGTGAACGCTCTACCAATGAGCCACCGTGGCCCCTTAAATTTAAAAAGTATCTTGCTTTGCCCAAGTATTAACTCATCCGTTTGAGCTTCTCAATCTTCATAAACGATGAGTTCTCTCCTAGCTAAGCGGTTATCGTAAGTGTCTGGCATGGAAGACCCGGGTTCGATTTCCGGCGGTAGCTCATGTGGTTCGGATCCCACGTTAAGATGTAGTTCCAGGTCTCATGTTTCGCTGGGGACGCTAAACTGAAATCAAATCAAATTTATGAACGGTGCCCCACAGGAAAGATAGTTAGCAAGAAAGGTTGAGGGATCATGATCTTTGTAATGATATATGAACTGACATATCTTTGCACTTAAAATGTTCGAGCAACCCCACAGAACTCCCTATGGGGGAAAACAGTAGTCTTCATGCAATATGTCCTATTACATTTCCCTATTTCACCTTCTGTGAGATATTGTAAGTACTTGACATGTTATCTGACTGTGTAAGAGCTCACATTTAAATGGTGGACATTTCTGAAACGGTGCTTCACACAAAATATTTTTTCAGTAAAAGTTGTTTATTTTTTCGTAATCTTATCAATGATAAATCAAATAACAAACCTTTTCATGTAAAATTTGGAGTGACCCTTCAGTGCCACATGATAGGGAACCCTGTGGGAAAAAACAGTACTCTTCATTCAATGTACACTATGACATTTTCCTACCTCACTTTTTTGTTTCATCTTTCTACTTCAGTCGTTTATAATTCATAAGCACTGGATGTTTCTCTGATATACCCTGATGCACATCAACAAAATAAAGGGTGATTCGATAATACATAGACAAACTAACAGACATGTAATTAAGCAAAAACGTCTGAGTATCGGTCGAAAAAGGCATTTTATCGTGACGGTGACAGGCGTTCAGAAACTTTCGAAAGCACTGATATAATGCCGAATATCTGAGGAGAAAAGAAGGATATCGCCGTCGGGTCAAAAGATTACACAAAAAACCAAATCTGGTGAGCCTCACTTCAACCAGAACCAAATTGGGGAAAGAGACAGAGAACAGAAAGAGGAAAAGCTCCGAAATTTCAGATCCCTGGCATTTTATTGCAAGTTGACTCTTCTATTGAGCATATTTTCCTCCTTCTTTCTCAGTAGTAGGCACTCGACTTTTCTGAGTGAAATGAACTGTGGTTACATTTTCATTTATTTCATCGAATTGTTTCTGTATTTATTTATTCTAGTATTAAGCAGTGTTTAAATGTCAATGCATAATACATATGCCAATAACAATAGGTGTCTTTTTCTTATGGGAACGGATGAGTAATTTTATCTTTATTTCTTAAGAAAAGAAAAAAATGTTTGGTATCATGGGCGCCCACAAAGGGGGGGGGGGCAAGAGGGCGCAATTGCTCCTCCCTGGATTTTCGAAAAAGGTTAACATTTATAGGCTCTTCTGGTGACAATAGTATACTTTTAAAATCAACATTCACTAAATGATTAGAGTAACAAAATTTAGTCAAACCCATCCCCAAGATTTTAATCTACTTCTCTCCCCCATGTGATGTTTCATATTTTTTCAGTAATAATTATATTCAGCCTGATGCTGCATGCAATGCTAAGTATTTTGAATAATGGTATCCGTCAGTTGAGTTGAAAAGATAATTTCACTCTGTTGTTTCTTTTGCTGACGTGGCGCTGATAACAATAAAGTTTTGTTTTGTTGGGTTTCATTCTAGCAATTGCGTGTGTGTGCGTGTGTGTGTGTGTCTTGCCCCCCCCCCCCTTGGGAGCCCATATTTGGTATACTTCCTGTTTGATGTCAGTCCATGGATCTGGAAATAATTAAGAACGTATACCAAGGTACCACTGTATTTCAATAAGTTAATTTCTTCATCTTTGTCTGAAACAATGTTTACATTATATCAGGTTTATACGAGTACAGCTTTGATGGTTATTCTTATGTATATACGAGGCCAAGTCAAATATTACTACACTTTTCATTCTACAGTTTATTTACATGAAGCTAGGGTTATACTATGCACATCATTTTTCTACGTAATCTCCCTTCTTATCAATGCACTTGGTCCAACGATCAACGAGCTTACGTAGCTATTCCTTTCAAATAAAAGGTTTTCGGTTGGTCGTGAAGCCACTTTTGCACCACATTTTGCACGTCTGAATCTGAGGCAAATCGGCGACTAGGCAAAGCATCCTTGAATGGCCCAAACAACTGAAAGTCAGATGGAGCTAGGTCTGGGCTGTAGGGAAGGTGTTCCAATAACTCAAATTTCAGCTTGTTGATGGTTTCAATAGTATGATGAGCCGTGTATGGCCGTGCGATGTCATGCAACAACAAAACTTTCTTCGACAACAAACCTTCGCATTTGTTGCGAATTTATGGCTTCAGGTTCTTTTCCAACTTTTCACTATAGCTCGCACTGTTGATCGTCTTTCCCTTCTCCATGAACTCTGCCATTATGAGTTTCTGTCAGTCCCAAAACACAGTTAACATAACCTTTCCTGCGGATGGTTCAGTCTTGAATTTTTTTCTTCGTCGGAGATCCAGGGTGTTTCCACTGCATTCTCTGGCGCTTTGATTCTGGCTCATAGTGATGAATCTATGTTTCATCGCCGGTGACTATTCTACTCAAAAATGCATCACCTTCATTGATGAAGCGAATGAGTAAGTGTTGACCGACTCTAACACGAGTGAGCTTGTGTTCTGCAGTAAGATTTCTTGGTACTCACCGTGCACAGACTTTATGAAAACCGAGCTCGTCGTGGATGATTTGATGGGCAGAGCCATAACTGATGTTCAAAGCAGCTGCTACCTCATCGATAGTGATTCGCCTATTCGCCAGAACCATCATCGAGCTTGCTGGATGTTGTCATCTGTAGTGGAGGTTGATGGCCGTTCTGCTCCCTCTTAATGCGTTACACTTGTTCGACCACTTTTAACACGTTGACTGCCGTAAAGCCCGCATATGGGCTTCACATAGATTTTCACAGGGGCCATGAAACCCACATGCGGGCTTCACATTTCTTCTTCTTCAAGTCGTGATTTCCACGTATGGGCTTTAGTCTTGGCTTTGTTAAAGGAGTTTTTGTGGCCATGCGGCCCTGAAGTAAAATACCTGTAAATGGTCTGCGCCGCAGATGAAAAGTATTGTTTCTACACGTATGCAAATTTATGATAATTCTTTTGGATGTTGACTGTATGCTTATTTTACCTACATTTGACGGCTCCGGGGGTCGGAATTGACTTTCGACTTTGGCAGTCAACGTGTTAAATTTCTCGAGCCACAAAACCACAGTTTTACGTGATAGTGCACTTCTCCCATATTGCGATGATAGTCTGCGATGAATAACTGACCCTTTGACACCCTCCGACCAGAAAAATCGGATCACTGCTCGTTGTTCTTCTTTCTTGCAAACTTTTAATGGAGCAGCCATGATATATCTGCAACAGACGGAAGAAAAATGGAGGAATTAAGATCACACTTTCACAGCATTACCACAACAGTATAACATAAAATATGCAAAGACAGAAGACAAAGTGCGCAATGTAAGAAAGGTTACGACAAAAGTGTAGATAATTTTTTACTTGTCCTCGTACATCCATTTAATTGTTCAAAAGAGTTTTTGCTTTAGTCTATCTTTCACACGTCTTACATCATACCAGTTCTACGTACGTAGTTCATTAACATGAAACCCACTATTATTAACATTTGATCTATTATATACCGTACACGAAGTTAGATTAACAAATCTTATGCTAAAATATTGCATCACGGATTTTTATCTTCGATTTCCGTCTGTTTCAGTGCTGGTTAATTCATAAGTTCTAACACGATATTGAGTTTCTTCTGAAGGTACGTTTTTACACTTATTAGTAATATTCATAGCATTATTCAGATTTAAAAATATACTCTTTTTTTTTTTTCGACTCGTGTAAGATCTCGCTGTGGTAGTTACATTTATAATTTTAGCCTTGTCGTCTCAGCCTTGAAGGAAGTCATTAATGAAACTGAAAACAGTAATGGCCCCAATGCTCATTGCTGTGGAGTAAATTGTCTTGTACTAACTAGTGGTGGGCACAAAAACAGGTTTTCGGTTTTTTCCAAAACCGGTTCGGATTTCACAGAATCCTGGTTCGGTTTTCTTCAAAACTGATTCAATTTTTCATCGAAACCGGTTTCAGTTTTTCCAAAACTGGTTCTATTTCTGCCCAGAATAGTGTTTTGTTGTTCTCCGAAAAACGATTCCGTTTCCATAGAAATAGTTTTATGTGTTTTCCAAAAGAATTTTGGGTTTTTAGTTTTTACTAAAACCAGTGAGATTTTTGGTTTTTACTAAAGCCGGTATTGGTTTGTTCCTTCTTATGAGAACTTACATATGTTTTAGATCTTCAAATCGGCAAAATTTCAATCAAAATTGGCTCCAGTTTTCTCTCTACTCTACTCTGGTGAGAAACGGAACCAGGTAATGGAGAAAACCGAACCAGTTTTGGAGAAAACTGAAACCGGTTTCTTCGAAAAACCGAACCGATTTTGGAGAAGACTGAAATATCAGTTTTTCTAGAATCCGGTTTCCGGTTTTTATAAAACCCGGTTTTGCCCATCCCTAATATTAGCCTTTCTTCGATAGTTATTTACCCGGTGTATATTCATATTGAAAGCTCTATTAGTGAAAAAACTTCTGGATCGATTAATAAATTTTGACGATATTATCATGTTGGAGAATTTAGGTAATACAATCAGTGATCTACTGTATAGAAAACTTCCATATACATCATATTTACATAATTCTTATCTTGAAAGCGTAGTACTTGATACATTAATAGGTCATATAGTCATCTCATTAGCAACTATTGTCAATAAATTGCTGAACAAATGTTGTCTCCAACTTTTCTCCTTAATGATATGTAGTGCTTTCTCAACTCTGGAATCTTAATTACATATAGATTACACTACGCATACATAACAATAGTCAATTTTAACTTAGAACGTCAATCTTGGCATTCTTAGTATCTTTAGCCTGCACCTGATGTTGAACATTCATGGCATTGTCACATTTCGACCTCCAAACAACGAGGCTTTTGTTTAAATTTGTCGTCTTATGTTTATTGAAAGTAACCAATTTGATTTGAAGATATCTGTACAAAAGATCACCATGCTAGAATCAGCCTTCCCTGCCGGCCCTTTTATTACTAGTGAATCTATTAGTTTCCGGCCTACATCGCTTAAAATTGTGGGGATTTGTAAATTAACCCTTCATGGACAAAGTCGAAATTGTGAGTAGCACTAGTGACAAACCAAAGCAATTTCCCAAAAATTTATTTATTCTGTCAGAGTTGGGGATATTTTGGTTTGGTCCGTGGAAAGCCTATGAAAAATGGTTTATCACCATATCGTTTATTTTACACACATTTCCGAATCCCAAAGTGTAACAATACAATCAGGCGAGGGTGACTTCATCACTGTATTAATCAGAATCAGATTCGTTAGAGTGAACCAACATCCTACTGGTGGTGGGAGTAAATATCATTAAAAAGAAAGATTGAGAACAAAATCACCTCAACTTTAAAGTACAAACAACTATTAAAGTACAGGCTTTGTCCATACTCATGGGATAGAACTTGGAATCACGTAAGGAACTATATGGAAAAGAAGCCTTTGTGCAAGAGAAATCTGAGAAAATCCAGTGGTTCTGGACCTTGTTCACTTGACGTCCCCTTCATAAACTTTACATACTTCGGCCCCACCACCGTTATAGCCTAATTTGAAATGTAGGCATATATTAGTATGGCTTTAGTATTCTGATTTGTTATCTTTAACTAGAACGTAACATTTTATTTACTTGCTCATAATCAATTTAGATTTTTAGTTTTAAAAAATCCACAGACAAATTTACGTTAGGTTTAACTGCAAAATAGCAGTTTCCAAGTGCAAGGCAAACATTGAAATGTTTAATCACTACATGATTATTCACAGTCATTTTTTAAATGTATAACATATGTTATGTAACATGCCTGGATAAAAATCCAAATAATTTCATTAAAAACTAAACTTCAATTTAAAATACATAACTCTTTATAACGTTTTGTGATTATACATTTTCGAGCTGGCAATATTACTATTTCTTTTTGTCAGTATCACTTACCGTAATTAATAACAGAAAGTGGAAAATAATGTTCCTATTTTTAAACTTGAATTTCCATATCATTTTGATTAATGAAAGTTAACTCGTATTTGCTATAAGACCTAGATCGTTTCTGTCACTCATATAACATAGACAAGTCTTGCTCTAAAGCTATATCGATTATACAGTTCAACATAAACATAGATCATCAATGGAAGTGCGAGCATCTTACCATGAAGCTACAATCTACCTAACATCGATCATTAACGCTGGCTCCCCAGCCATTCATTCAGTTAGATTTCTCCTACGTTTTTGATTATGTTGACGTAAATGTGTGAAGTCTTGATAGCAAAGGTACTTTTCGTACTATGGAAGGGATTCATTACTTTACGCCAGGTATTTGTGTCGAAACTCAAATAACAGTTAAGAGAATTCCAATTGAGTATTTTATTAACACCTCAACTATCCGTGAGTACTTATATCCAATGAAAAAGAAAAATAGAGGCCTTTCTTCAATGGTCATTTTCATTGAAACCTTAAGTGAACTTCAACAAGTGAGATCTCTTATGGACCAATTTTCACAATATCTGTTTCCTCTCAACCTTATATGGCTTGTTGGATTACAGTCGCAGCCAAGATTGAGTGGATTTATGACTGCCATAATGAGAAATTAAAAAAAAAAGGTCCAATCACATATATTATGGCTGTATTGCAATTGATAAAAGAGGAAAGTGAAACCAGTTGTAGTGATTGATTGATTTCTTATTTATTATGTTCCTTTACTTAGGAAAATGTTATTCAAAATAGTAGTAACTACACTAAGTGTTCACCGAATTACGACCACCTACCTAATGTTTTGTTGGTCCACTTTTGCTCCGAGGACGGTCTGAACACGGCGTGGCATGGATTTTGATAGTTGCTATGTTTCACTTGGATCTGACACCATATATTCCTGATAGCATCCCACAATGAGCCCACAGATGTTGGTGCAGGAGTCATGGTGCGAAGAGCTCGTTCCACAACATCCCACAAATGTTCTATAGGATAAAAATCCGGTGAGTCAGAGGGCCAATTCACATGCTAGAGCTCCGTGAAATGTTCCTTAAGCCAAGGAAGTACAGTCCTGGCTTGGTGGCACCATGCATTGCGGTCCTGGAAAATATCGTCTTCGTATGGGTAGAAGTGTTGCATTATAGGGATACGTGATTCTCTAACAACTGCAGGTACACAACGGATGTCTCGCTATGGTCCATGCACAACAACAGTCCCAGTCCATGCTAACAGAAACATCCCCAAACCATACAGCTGCTCCAACCTGCCTGTATAGTACGCACCATGCACGAGGGACCCATAGCTTCGTGCTGTTGGCGTCACACATGCACACGACAGACCAACAGGACTAGCACAAACCGTGATTTATTGGACCAACACATCCTTTTCCAATTATCCATGGTCCAATTAGCGTATTCCTATGCCAGAGCGCGACGAAGTCTGAGGTGATGAGTCGTAAGGAGTGGGTGACGAGTGTGTAGTCTACTGCATGCGTGTCAATGTATTCCGTATAGTTGGTGGGATATGGGAGTTGTGGATCCACCATTGTATTGGTTACGTAACTGATGGTTCGTTTGGCTGTCACGAGCTGTTTAACACAACGCTCTCCCCAAGTTTTAACTTCCGTACGCTTCCAGAATTCCGTCTCTTGTAGACCTTTACTTCATTTTCTTCCCACTCCCTGTACACCTTTACTACACAGGAACGAGGCGATAATTCTCCTGCCTAGACAATGTTATCGATTTTAATGATGACGAGTGTGGACAGTGTAGCATTTTGTTTTAACCAGATTGGGCTGAGAGCGGAATTGACTTTTATGAGTCAACAAGTAAATATCGATTGTATTCCTGGTATGTTAGAAGGGGAAGAGTGCTGTTACTGGATTCGATTTTCAGAAAGGATCTAATTAGTATTGCCAAACAGTATTAAGAAATATTTCCCCCCTCGTAATTCTTCTAAATATTGCAAGGAAATATGGCACATACATTATATATAGAAAATAGTATGCTATTTATCAACCTGTATATATGAAGGCACCTGTAACCGGTACCGCTTCAGGGGTACCTAAATTAAAAAAAAAAAAGATTTTAGGAGGGAAATTTTCATATTTATCCCAAAATCATTTTCTTTTGTACATTATAAACACATGTGCGAGGTATCATGTAAGATCTTGTCTCATTCTGAAAAGAATGACGTGATAACCATTATATATATATATATATATATATATATATATATATATATATATATATATATATATATATATATATATATATATATATATATATATATATATATACGTCCCACTTTTGCTTATTTATATGTACAGTATATGAATCTCGGTATTGTCAAGCAGGATTGAGAAGTATTTCCCATCGTAACTATTCTAGATATTGCAATAAAACTTGGAACGTGCATTACACATAGAAGATAGTATTTTGCAAGGTAGATTATATTGAGTAGAGACCGGATGTTTAGGCATTAAAAACCTGGGAAATAGGCAGGCAAATAGGCACTTAAAACTTTAAAAATAGGCAGCATAATAGGCACTAAAATAACTCGAAATATGACTATAAAATCTTAATATAATTTAAAAATAAATTGAAGTCATAATTAATGTTCAAAGAATATAGAAATATGCCTGTTTTCTAATAACTTCTTTTACTGTATATAGAAAAACAAAACTTGACATGTATTTTATGTATATTTAGTAAATACATTCTATACAGCCAGGGGCGGCTTTAGGATTTTAATTTTGGGTATGCCCGCTCCGTCGCTTATGGATACATATACCCATTTGATTGATTCATGACAGTAGGAAATTACTTTTACAGTAGTGGTTGATGCTATTTGTTAAGTAACTATCTACTATTAATATAACTAGTGGGAAATATATTTACTCTTTATTGTATCATTTAGCGTTTATACATTTTTTTAAACTTTTAGGTAGGTCCGTGTCTACTTGGCCTACCTGCTAAAGCTACCACTGTATACAGCACTTTATCACAACATATAACAGTCCAAATTTTATACACTTTATCAGTACACTCAGCAGTCGAAAGTTTTACATTACTTTATCAGTAACATAGCAGTCCAAAGTTTTACGGCAAGTTATTACTACAAACAGCACTTATATTTCTCGAAAGTTGCAGTTGTCCGAGTTCTCGTGATATATTAGATTATATATATTTTCCCAATAAAGTCTTATTTTGAAGAAATCGCATAGAATAGGCAATATTAGGCACTAAAGCAATTATTTAGGCAGGAAGGGCCGAAATAGGCAAAATAGGCAAAATAAAATTGGCTTAAATTGAAATTACAACCCCTCATATAAACTTTAAAACGTTATTTTTGATCATATCTTTAATATTAAAGAATAGGCATTTTGCCTAACATCTGGTCTCTAATATTGAGGTACCTGTAGCCAGGATTGCTCCAAGGGGCACCAAATTTCAAAAAAAGGATTTTTTGGGGGGAGTTCTCTATTTTACTCCAAATTTCCCTTCTCTCGTAGATCATGCAAACATGCGCATGATACCATTTGAAAGCACGTTTTATTCTGAAGAGAATGATGTATAATCCATGATACTCAGACGAATAGTACTGAAGTAGTAGTTACTTTAACTGAAAGTCAATATTTTCCTTTAACAAAATGAAAGAGTTTAAAAGGGTTAAGGAGAGTAGAGGGGAAAGCAAGACGGGAAGGGATGGGGACTTATCAGAAAATACCTCTTATATTGTGGTCTAACGTTCCTGAAAAATTCATCTTGTTGCTAATTAGTACCGACATAAAACCTTTATTAACTGGACTATTTTGCATTTGTACGATATTGAATTTAACACCTCTCTGTTGTTTAATATTTATAAACAACATGTTTAACATTTATAACTAACTAACTAACTAACTCTATGGCCTATGGAACCCGGAGGGTTCAATGCATCGTTCACAAAAGCTCTCCACTGACTTCTATCCTTAGCTAACTGCATCCAGTTTCTACTTTGCATTCCAATCTCTGCGAGATTCATCTTAATATTGTCCTCCCATCTGCGCCTAAGTCTTCCTAATGGCCGTTTTCCGATTGGTCTTCCAGTCAAGACTTTGAAAGCGTTTCTACTTTCTTCCATTCTAGCTACATGACCCGCCCACCTAAGCCTCCCACACGACGACCCTAACAATGTTGGTTAAATCATATAACTTACGTAGTTTTTCGTTATGAAGTTTCCGCCATTCCCCATTCCCATTCCTCTTGGGTCCGAATATTCGTCTCAGGATCTTGTTCTCAAATACTTGCAGTCTATTTTCTTCCCTCAGAGTAAGCGACCATGTTTCCACTTACCATACAGAACATGCCTGATTATCGTTTTATAAATTTTAAGCTTCAAATTCCTCGACAGAATTCGCGACGACAAGAGGTTATGAACTGAATAATAATATGAATTCCCTGCTTTTAGTCGACATTTAATTTCTTCGTGAATATGATTTTCCTCTGTTAATATTGATCCTAGATATTTGAAACTATTCACTTTATCAAAAGTATTATTTAATATTTTAACGCATCCATAATTTGCTGTATTACGGTCCCGACGCACTTCCATGTATTTAGTTTTCTCTGTATTTACTTCTAAACCCATGTCCCTGCAATCGTTTAATAAGATCTCTACATTTCTTTCTATTGTTCTCCTGTCATTCCCTATCAAATTTATGTCATCAGCATATTCCATAACCTGGTGAATACCATTCAGCTCTAGGCCCTGGTTGCTATCTTTGATTTTCCTTATAGCGTATCCCAGAACAAAGTTAAATAATAAAGGCGACAACGCATCTCCTTGTTTCAGGCCATTTTCGACGTGAATGCTCGTGGACAAAAATTTTCCTATCCCGACTTTACTTTGGGATTCACTTAAACATATCTTAATTAATCTAATTAGCTTTCTCGGTATTCCAAGTTCTGTAAGAACGTTGTATAATGTTTCTCTCCTAACCGAGTCATACGCCTTTCTAAAATCAATAAATAGTTGATGTACCGGGGTATTGTATTCCCACTTTTCTTCGAGTATTTGGCGAATGGTAAATATTTGGTCTATAGTTGATCGAGTTCGTCTAAATCCGCACTGATAATCTCCAATAATTTCATCTGCATATGGGGTCAATCTTGCTAATAGAATATTTGAAAGTATTTTATAGGACGTTGACAGTAGAGAGATGCCTCGATAATTATTACAGTCAGTTTTGTCGCCTTTCTTGTGAATTGGAACAATGATTGTTTCCACTGTTTTGGCAATTCTTCCTTGTTCCAGATAAGGAGAATGAGTTTGTGTATCTTGTTCCACAACTTTTTGCCTCCAGCTAAAATTAACTCAGCCGGAATACATCTACACCTGGAGATTTGTGTTTCTTTAATTTCTTTATAGCGGTTTCTACTTCTATTCGGTTAGGTCCTGGAATATTCGGTTCTGCGGTGTGTATCTCCTTTTCTCCACGCACACTAGTTTTTGGTTGCGTGTTAAGTAAATCGTCAAAGAAATCTTTCCATTTATTTAAGATGCTATCCGTATCAGTGAGAACTGTACCGTCAGATTTCTTTAATATATAAGCACGAGGTTGATAGCCTTCCTTAAATTCGCTGATCCCCTTATATATGTCCCAAATGCTTGTACTTTAACTATTATCTTCAAGTTCCTTAATTTTAGCTTTCAGAAAATCACGTTTCATTTTAGCTTTTCTTTGAACCAAAAGTTTTGGAAGTTTCCCGCCTGTTATCTGCAAAATTTTGTGTAGTTATTTCATTCGGATTTTGTAGCCAGCGTAATATTTGCATGTTTTCTCTTCTCTGCTAGTTTAATGCATTCCTCGTCGAACCATGGTTTGTTCCTACGTATTTCCGCGTGTCCCAATTTTTCTTTTGCTGAACTTTTAATGCTATCTCTAATTTCAATCCAGGTATCCTCAACACTAGTGCACTCCGAATCCTCTAAAGCCGAGAATCTATCGAAACTTCAATCTGGTATTCCTCTCTTACCTAGCTCTCTTCTAATTTCTTTAAATTGAATCTTTATGTTTTCGGACAATGAGTATTACCTTTATTCAACGATAATCTCTCTCGTATTATCGCTGCTACCAGGTAGTGATCAGTGTCACAATCAGCCCTTCTAAACGACCGGACATCAATTATACTAGATTGCCTTCTTCTATCTACTAAAACGTGATCAATTTGATTATGTTTTTCCGTCTGGCGAGGTCCAAGTGTATTTATGAAAGTCGCGATGTGGGAATTTTGTACTCTTCACGATTAGGTTTTTGGATATTGCAAAGTTCACGAGTCTATCACCGTTGTCATTACTTTCCTTATGCAGACTTTCGTTCTCTATAATCGGTTTGAAAATATCCTCTCGTCCTATCTTCGCATTGAAATCCCCTAATAGAATTTTCGTATCGTATCGCGGGATTTGGTCAAATATCCGTTCCACTTCTTCGTAAAAACTATCTTTTATATCGCCATCCTTATCTTCAGTAGAAATAGGACCAACTATGCGTCTACCAATCAGAGAGCGAGTTGGTAGGACCAACTAAGCGTCTACCAATCAGAGAGCGAGTTGATTCATCTGGCGTCGAGTTAATGCTATTTATTGCATGATTAGAGGGGTGTTTGCTATTTATGAATGTTTTTATGTTATTTATTGCGTTGAAAATATGTGTTTATTGACAATTTATGGCTGTGAAAGTTGAAATTCGTAGAAAATACAATTTGACTGAAGGTTATCTTGAAAAATAAAACTTTATTGATGTGTTTTGGTACGTTCTTTCATCATTTATTATTGATTTTTTGTAATAGAACACCTGAATTCTCAGAAATGAAGCCTGAAGGTTTTTTTTTTAGAGTTGATGCAAGGCCAAGTTGAAAATAACGCTTTATTATTGACTATATACGAATTCTTTGAAGATTTAACCATCTTTGTTGGAGGATACACCTGTGATTCTGTGTTGGTATTTATGAGATACCGTCCTTCACCCGAAAGGAGCCGTGAAAAAAATTAAGATTCACCGTTAGATACAACCATCAGATTTAATTAGACAGTGTGACCTTCACATAGATACCAGAGTCCCCCTCAAAAAGATTTTTGGAACACAATTGTGCAATTTAGTTAGTGTTAAAAAAGAAACTGTTAGGGATTATTGTCTACTTTTTAGAGAGCTTTGTGAAGATTGCATTCTAGGAATGTGAATGTCCTTCAAGAAAATTTTTCTCCCTTACAGAAAAAAAAAGAAAATAAAACCCAAACTTGACATTGAACTTGGAAAAGCTTTATGTATTGTTCCCCTTTTACGTAACAGTTAGGTTGTTACATGAATTTGTTTTCCTCAAGTTTTTGTAAAGATTGTATTGAAACGAAACATTCTTTCTTTTATTGTTTATGACTGCTGTAAAGAGACCCGCGCCGAAACACATGTTGCAACGGAAGGCTGGAAGGGCGGGGGACTGAGTTGCCCAAACTTGTTTTGGCGGGAAGACCTGTTTATAAAATTGATAGGAAGAGAAACGAACATTTTATTACTGAACAAGTATTCCGTTCGGACTTGATCTCTGTTTCTTTGAGTGGGTGATTCTTGGCTGATTGATATTATTTGTGTGATATTACTCGTTGTGATTGTTTTTTGTATGAAACCTTGCTGGTGATATATTCATTACGCCTGTGATTAGTTCATCATGAAGGTAAGAATATGTATTATTTTTATGCATTTGAAATGTGGACATAGGGAGGGAAACAGTTTTCTTAGCAGACATATTTTTGAATCAACGAGTATTTGTTTACATGTTTTAGAGGGAACAACACTTGATTGTGTGAGGGGAGACACGGGTTTGATGCCAGAGGGAACTCATATGCTATTCTTGATGTTTAATGGAATGAAATTGCTACGACTTGGAAATCGTTTGAAGTAAATGGTGGTGGATATAATGAATGCAAAACAAAATGAAGTTGATCAGTTTAACGTCCCACAATTATGTCAGTTAGACTAACATATTAGATTAGATTAGATTATAAATTGCAGTTAATGAAAGCGGGATGAATCCGAGAAAAATTAGACATAATGTTGTCCAACATAACTTTCTATGGACAGAAATTGAACCCGGGACCAGAGTAAACGTTTTATCACTGACTTACCGTACCACCCTTAGCAAAGAAAGCAAATAGTTATTATATGTTCGATTGAGAAATAGAATAATACTGTAGTAAACACACTTATCGATTGTAGGTATCGGTGTTTGAACTCTTGTATTGAAAATATAAATGATAGAATCATATCTTAACAGATTTTTTCAATGTAAATACGGACTTTTATAAGAGTAAAGTACTATTATGAGACGAATATATGTTTGAATTTTTGGGTTATTACAATTCATTGCGATGTGAAAAGTATTTGGAAATGATAAAAGAATAAAAAATGGAATTAATCATGTTAATTTTATTCATTTTATGCTAAAATATACGTGAATTACAAGCATTTTTGTGTTCCTATAGATCAGGCTCTTCTAACCAGATAGGAGGTTTACTTTCTCTTTTGAGAGACTCAGATAATCCTCTAAGTTTGTGAATGAAATAGGTATAAGGGTTTGTTTACATCCATAGAAAAAGAAGAAGAAAATAGTAGCAAAACTTGTGAATGAACCAGACCTCCCTTTTACCCCTAGAACACCCTTTTCCGGGCTACGAAACTATCAATGAACGAGACAAGTCTAACTGCTTTGGGTAACATACTTGTTTTTGTTGACATTTTTTTCTTCTTTTTTTCCTTCCTGGCCGGAATCCCTTGAATGACAAGTGATGTTTTTATGACGGTCGGCCGTAAAAAGGAAGACTTTTCATGTTTTGACTGAATAAAATGGAACCAGTATTCATTCATTCATTGGAATCTTTTTATTTTTTAAAAAATTAGGCTAGAAAGATTAAATATTCATGAAAGAGATAGGATAAAATGTTCTATACGCATTTTAGAGGCGTAGAAAGACATTTTTACGGTGGGGTGACTGGTATATTTGTATCTTACATACATGTAAATGATATTTACTAGTTTTACGTTCCAAGAATACACATGTTGAGCTATTTTGTCTTAGTTTTCTTTATGATGAGTGAAATGGTGGAATGAGAAAGGGGAGGAGAATGATATCAAGACAAGTTTGTAGCATATTTTGTATGAACTTTTGATATGAATCCGTTATTTGAGGGTATTTGATTACGTTTTTGGTTTATGACCATATATATTGCTTGTATATGTGTATATATGTACGTGCCCACAACTGTTTATATGTATATATGTTTGTATGTAGGCATCTATTTACAAGTATGTCTGTCTGTTACTTGTTTGTGCGTTGATAGACATCCGTTTCATTCTTTCTCTTTCTCTCACTCTCTCTTTCTTTCTCTGCATGTTTGTATGTGTATGTATGTATGTATGTATGTTTGTGTGTGTGTGCGTGTGTGTGTGTGTGTGTGTGTCTTTCTCTCTCTCTCTCTCTCTTTCTCTCTCTCTCTCTCTCTGTGTGTGTGTGTGTGTGTGTGTGTGTGTGTGGTGCGGTATTACTGTGTTTGTACAAATGCATGCCTTTGTAGGTCTTGGTAGGCTTCCCTTTGTGTTTCCTGCTGTAGTATTGTGGCTTTGCATATGTATGTGATGTGTGTGGATGAGCATTGCCGTGCATGTACATAGATTTGCCTCTGTAGGCCTTGGTAGCCTTTTGTTTTGTGTTTCCTGTTGTATTATTGCTGTTTTCCCTATGTATGTGATGTGTGTGGTGGAGCATTGCCTCTGTAGGCCTTGGTAGGATTCCCTTTTGTGTTGCTGCCGTATTATTGCTGTTTGCCTATGTATGTGATGTATGTGGTGGAGCATTGTCATGCATGTACATAGGTCTACCTCTGTAGGCCTTGGTAGGCTTCCGTTTTGTGTTTCCTGGTGTATTGCTATGATTTTGCCTATGTATGTGATGTGTGTGGTGACATATTAACATGCATGTGTGTACATATGTGTGTCTGTATGTGTGTTTGTACATTGTAGCTTTCCGTATGTATGACTTCGTATGTTGTGGTGTGTTGTATGCATCTGTATGTATGTGTGGATGTGTATTGTAGCTTTTCGTATGTATGACTTTGTACGATTGTGCTGTTGCACTGTTTTGTGTCATGCATTGGTACACATGATTTTATATATGATATTGTCTTGTATGTATTATACCTATACACAATTTCAATTTTAATATCATTTGAATATAAAAAACAATTTGTCACTTACCTAATGGCTTCTGCATAGACATATTTGCTTGCACAAGTAGGAAACTGTCTTAGATGTGAATACGTAATTATTAATATCCGGTTGCGGCAACGCGGGTCCCCGGTAGCGGAAAACGCGGCGCGGCGCGGGCTACGCGAATGGAAAACGCGTCCGAACGCCGACGCGAATGCGAAGACGAACATTATAATGTAACGTGCGCGGATAGGTACGTGTTACGCAAAGATCAATAATGCTTAGACAACATATGGTATCTATACACACCGCTCCTGTACGCAAGAGATCCATAGTGGTTTTCTTATAGGTACGATATGTAGTATTTGTTGTTTTTTTGTACAAAACACATTCAGTAAATGATAATACAGGCTAGATCTGCATACAGCTTGACAGTCACTATTCAGGTGCACGTGTACATTTTCCTACCATACACAAAATTGTTCATTTTTTGCGCGAAGGCTACCAGTGCGTGATATGGATGCGCAGTAGGTACATTACTTGTTAGCTAGTAGCCAATGTTAAGATCACCGTGTACATTTTCCCGCCATGCACAAAATCGTTTATTTTTCCGCGCGACGGCTACCAGTGCGTGATATGGTTGCGCAGTAGGTATATTATATGTTAGTGAACAACCAATGTTAAGATGAACTTGTACATTTTTTCCCGCCACGCACAAACTATAGCATTCTTTATGCGCAAAAGCTAAATATGATTAAGTTAGATGTGCAGAAGATATAGTTACGTATTATGCAGTACTAAGAAAAGAGTGCTAACAGAGTTGAGTGTAAACTACAAACTTTTACGGGAAGTTATAATAAAGTATTGACGGAAGTATCTTTCATGATAGCCGAAATGTTAAATTTCCTTTGTTAAGATTAGAACATTGTTTTTCCACTATTCCACAGCCCCTATACTCAATTTAAGTATACTGTTTAAATATTCTTATTCTTGATGTCCAGGCGAACATGTTCACTTTTTTCTTTTCTTCATTTTATGTTTTTCCAATTTTCTGGCGTCCCTATGGTGATTTTCACTATACTGTTTAAATATTCTAATTCTTGATGTCCAGACGGACATGTTCACTTTTTTCTTTTCTTCATTTTATGTTTTTCCAATTTTCTGGCGTCCCTATGGTGATTTTTACTATGCTGTTTAAATATTCTTATTCTTGATGTCCAGACGGACATGTTCACTTTTCTCTTTTCTTCATTTTAGGTTTTTCCAATGTCCTGGCGTCCCTATGGTGATTTTCACTATACTGTTTAAATATTCTTATTCTTGATGTCCAGGCGGACATGTTCACTTTTTTCTTTTCATTACTTTTTTGTTTTTCTAACTTTCAAAGTTCCTATAATAACTTTAACATTAATTTAATATTTTTTACTAACATTCAAGAAAGATGTCTATGTAACACAAGCCTTATAATTACAATGTAGGTTGCATGACTTTTATTTCCCCTCCCACTCAACTTATTTATTTTTCGTTTCCTTTCGAAACTTGTTCTTATTTAAATTCTCCTAATAATTAGTCGGAACACTTTGTGTGAACTGATAAATAATTTGATTTCCTCTCCCACTTAGTCGGCATTCCTTTGAATTCCCCTCCCACTCAGTCGGCATTCCTTTGATTTCCTCTCCCACTCAGGCGGCTTAACTTTGAATTCCTCTCCCACTCAGTCGGCATTCCTTTGATTTCCTCCCCTTTCATATCTTTTACGTATCGTTTGCAGTGCAAACTACGAGGAAAAATTGCAAAACATGTTGAAACTTGTTTTCTACCACTTTATATTTGTGTGACGTCATACTTTGTATTGTATATATACTGTATTGTTGTACAATTATAATCATTTGAATGCTGACGACGATACCTGCATGACGTAATTTATTACATCCTCAAATTTAATTTTATTGTATATTATTAGTCAAGATAAAAATTGGACATAGGAAGAAATTATTGTGTTAAAGAAAACAAAACAAGACAAAACAAGTACATATATTGAAGTTGAAGTGACTGTATTTACAGACATACAGAAACACCAAATTATTATAATTATATTTATATTAAGAAAAAACTCAATTCCTGATTACAGATGGAGTTCTTCAACCTAGAATTTAATGTCGTGGATGAAACCCTCTTCCAGGAAGAGTTGAAGGGGTTGCATAATGCTGAAAGAGTCCTGACGGCTTGGCAGAAAATTGCAAAATTACAGAAGGATGGCCATAGAGGGAGTGAAAGGTGTGAGTATTTGCTTTCATTATTACACCAGTATTTTGCTTCTGATGAACACGCAGTTTTGAATACATGTCTTTCCTCTGCAGATGTGTTAGATCTTTTTTCTGCAGGATTTTTCAGAGGGGAGAACATGTATCATTTAGCGCACGAGAGGTTTATTCATTATTTTAATAGGGGAGAAGGACAACTTGATGGAGTAAATTATAGAGAGGTATCTGAATTTTATCAGTATGGCTCGCGTTTTGTTTTGGCCCAACGTAATGTTCTAGCATCGTCATGTAATAATTCCATAGTCAATACCCCCCAAGGAAATTCAAACTTGGGTAATATGATGGATAATAGAATGATTGTTGATGATGCTGAACAACAAGAATATAATCAAAATTCCGTTGATAATAATGATGATTATATGGAGATACTGGGTAAGTTTTTAGAAGAAGAGTTGGGTATAACCCAAGGGACAAATCCTGTAAACAATGTTCATCCAGATGTGCAATGTTCACGGGATACTATTGACTATGGATCAGTATCTCCTCAGCCAGGACCATCTCACGGAAATGTGTCGCATAGGCGCGACCAAGTTGGTCACAAACAATTTAAAAAATCAGATGATGGTAACTTCGAAATCGTAAGAGACAGCACAAAAGATTTCACGAATTTTAATCTTCGTGGAAGAGAAATCGCTGTTCGTCCTTCTGGTGAAAACAATATTGAAAATCCAGAAGGATATATTAAGAAATTAGTTAACTTTGCGTTAGACGAGGTTCTCGCTGACGCCCGAGCAGAGGATTACGTTGGTCTCTGTATCGATAGCTCGAACAGTAGAAACAAAAAACCAGCGTATATTCCTTGGAGAAGAAAGAGCGATTTAAGTGCTGAAGTCATTTTAACTTCATTGGAAAATATACTAAATTCCAATGAAGAATTTTTGCTCGGAAATGAACTCCAATTTCGGTTTCATATAGTTAAAAACGTAAGCGGGCAAGGTATATCAAAAAGATGTAATGCCGCCCGTTATGAAGATATGGAAAAAGTTCTTAACCGTCACATTGTTTATATTAACGGCTCTGATATGCTCTGTCTGCCAAAGAGTATTGTTTGGTATTTGGAAAAATATGAAGGAACTAGAAACACTTTATATAATCTAAAAAGAGATGATCAAGTTTGGAAAAGTAAAGCAGAGCGACTTTGTAGGGATGCAAGTGTTAATGTTAAAACAAAGAATGGTTGCGATCTAAACGACGTTGATACTTTTCAGAAATATTTTTCAGGGAAGTATCAAATTGTTGTTTATATAAGAGATGAATCTGTTAATGAACGCAAATATAAGGTACTTGTCCCTGGAACTCCTGCACCGAAACAAATGTATATTTATTATGAAAGAGGTAATACAGTTGGCCATTTCGCACCAATTAAGTGCATTACATCCTTTTTAGAAAATAGAAAGTATTGCACTAAATGTTTGGAAGCATACGATGATCGTCGGCGTAAACACAAGTGTGAATTGCGGTGTTTGGATTGCAAAAAGCAGCATTACCAAAATCCAACATTAAGAAAAATCAAATGTGATGCATGTAATAGAAAGTTTTCTGAGGGTGAATGTTTTAATAATCATTTGGCACGTAATAAAGCTGGCTTTAGTGAGTGTCATTATGTAAAGGTTTGTCCCGATTGTGATCGTATGACTGACAGTAGACTTCGAAAAGTTGCACATAAGTGTGGTGAACATTTTTGTGCCACGTGTAAGGTTCACTTCGAACCTAACCATCAATGCTTTGTGCAAAAATTGAAGCCTACACATATCAAAAGGTTTATGTACATTGCATATGATATAGAAACAATGTTAATGCCGGAAAATGAGAATGGTGAAAGGAAACATGAAGTCGCCCTGATTTGTAGCAGACATACATGTTCACACTGTATGAGTAAATCTCTGGATGATCCCTGCAACTTTTGCGGTGATAAAAATGGAAATCGATCGTTTTCTTTTAAAACAATGGATGACTTCATTAAACACGTGTTAATGGCGCGTCCAGTGTTTCAACGCATAGTAATTTTGGCTCATAATTCTGGGCGTTTTGATGGTATCTTCTGTTTAAGAAATCTAATTGAGAAGCAACATATTATTCCTGATGTTCTGATACAGGGTCAAAAAATATTTTGTATGAATATTGCAAATAGATTCTTCTTCCGTGACACTTATTTGTTCCTTGGAATTAAATTATCCAAAATTCCGAAAACGTTAGGTCTATCTGGAAATTTGAAAAAGGGAGATTTCCCATATTTATTTAATACTTTCGAAAATCAAAATTATGTAGGTCCGGTTCCCGCTATTGAATATTTTGATCCTGACTCGCGAAGCACGGAAGAGAGACAACAACTAATCGCCTGGCACCAAGAACGTGCTGCAAGTGGCGAGGAGTATGATCTCCAAAAGGAAATGTTGGCTTACTGTGAAAATGATGTTAGAATTCTTACAGAAGCTATCATCAAATTTAGTAACATCATAGAAGAGAAGACGAATGGTCTCCAATGTTTTATTGCTTGTTCCACGGTTGCAGGGTTAAGTATGAAAACATACCGTACTCTGTACTTACCGGAGAATACCATTGCTGTAATTCCACCAAAGGGATTTCAACATAATGAGCGACAAAGTGCAAAAGCACTCTTGTGGTTAAAATATGTTGAGCATCAACTTGGTAGGAATATCCAGTACTGTGGTACTGGTCCGGAGGTACGCTTTGGTAAATACAGGGTTGATGGATACGATCCAAGTACAAAAACAGTGTATGAATTTTATGGATGCAATTTCCACGGGTGTGTTTCATGTATTCCTAATAACCGTGATGAAATCATTCACGGCTCTCAGGATCCTTGCGATACGTATGCAAGACGGTACGAACAAACCATGAGACGCCGAGAATACATTCAAAATCTTGGTGTAAAGTTACACGAGATCTGGGAATGTACTTGGGACAATAAGGTGAAGACAGATAAAGATTTACAAAAGTTCATTAAAGAACATTGTACACATCTAGCGGATCCTATTGTTCCAAGAATGGCATATCAAGGTGGACGTACTGAAGTCTTCAGATCATACGTTAATTGCAAGGATAATGAGACCATTCAATATTTCGATATTACGTCTCTGTATCCTTGGGTAATGGCACGTAGACCAATGCCGATTTGAATGCCTAAGATTCACAGGGGGCCGGATTTTCCAGAAGTGGAAAATACTCATGGGTTAGTGAAATGTACTATTATGCCTCCTAAAAACATGTATTTTCCTATTCTCCCATATGTGGCAGGTGGACGCTTACTTTTTGGCTTGTGCCGGACATGTATGGAAGAAAAGGGAACTGAAGTTGTAGGGGAATGTACACATGAAGGAATGGAGCGTGCAATAACAAGTACATTTTGTACTCCAGAGCTACACCTTGCCCTTAAAAAAGGTTATAAGATCATCGATATTCACGAAATTTGGGAGTTCGAACTCATGGACCCAGAAGAAGGGAATTCAGGTGGTCTGTTCGGGAATTACGTGAACTCCTTTCTTCAAATGAAACAGGAAGCCTCAGGTTTTCCTGCTTCTTGCAAAACCGAAGAAGACAAAAAGAAATACATCGATGAATATTATGCCCATGAAGGCATTAAATTAAATTATGATAATATAAGGAAGAACCCGGGATTGCGCGCTACAGCGAAATTATACCTTAATTCGCTGTATGGGAAATGGGTTCAACGCCCGGACACGATGAAGTGTACAATCCTCAACAACTCAGAAGAGTTTCTTAGGTACCTTTCATCGGCAAGATATGAAGTTCATTCAGTGATTCCAGTCGGTGATAGGCATTTACTAATGAACTACAAGGACTTGGAAAATGATAACACCCCGTTAGGATTTTCCAATGTCGTCTTGGCAGCATTTATTACTTCGTGGGCCAGACTTAAACTTTATGACCTTTTGACTGCTGTAGGACCTGAACGAGCACTTTACTGTGATACGGACAGTATTATGTTTTTACAACGGAAAGATGAGGAACCCTTGTTACAGTTGGGTAATTATCTTGGGGATTTAACTGACGAAGTAGATGAAGGGTGGGAATTTATCACTTTGATTGCTCTTGGCCCCAAAAATTATTGTATGCGGCTTAGAAATGCTGCAGGGGAATTTCGGCACATTTACAAAATTCGGGGGATAACACTGAACCATAGAACCTCTGAAAAAATTTATTTTGAGAGCTTCTATGCGTTAGTGCGAGAAGAAATTGAATCTGTAATAATAGAAAATCCTACAAGTATTATCCGCAAACGTGGGTTCCAAATCTTTTCAAGACGAGAAACCAAGACACACCGTATGGTTAACAAAAAACGTAAACGTATTGATGACGAAGACGATATTCTTTTACATGGCGTACACAAGACTAGGACATTACAATACGGTTACCAAGAGACTTAACGTTTGACCCACGAACGCCAAATGCATATCTTTGTTAAAATTCATATTGAAGCTTTATTTATTTATTTATTGACTCTTATTGATTGTGATTATATTAAGAACTCACTTTAATATTCTACTCATTTTAAATATTCTAGTCATTTTAATATTCTAGTCATTTTAAATATTCTAGTCATTTTAAATAGTTAGTCATTTTTAATATTCTAGTCATTTTAAATATTCTAATCATTTTAAATAGTCTAGTCATTTTTAATTTTGTTGAGTGAGAGTGTGTGTGCGAATGTATAAAAAGGTGAGCTCTCTATTCCATGCATTCATTTGAAAACGAGATGTTAAAGTTTAATCATCCCTCTACCATTTTAATTGCTGGTCCTTCAAGGGCTGGTAAAACTTGTTTTGTAAATCGTTTACTTAATGAACGTGAACATATGTTTACTACAATATTTCGTGAAATTGTATGGTGTTATGGTGCAGTAATACCACACTTAGATACCCATGCAAATATTCGTTTCGTAGAGGGAATTCCAGATATGAATACTTTTCACATTGAAGAAAATTCATTATTAATATTAGATGATTTAATGTCTGAAACCAATGGTGATGTCGCAAATTTATTTACAAAATATGCACATCATAAAAAATTAACTGTAATATTTATAGTACAAAATTTGTTTCCAAAAGGAAAATATGCACGTGATATTAGTTTAAATGCACATTATATTATAGTATTTAAAAATCCACGTGATAAGTTACAAATTCAATATTTAGCTAGACAAATCATGCCACGACAAAGTAAACATATCGTTGATGTATTTGATGAAGTAACACGTTCGCCTCATACTTATTTATTATTGGATTTAACACAGAAAACAAATGATGCATTACGAATACGTACAAACATATTTCCCGATGAAACAATGTACGTCTACACAAGCGTAAAAGACGATGAAATCGTAGTTTATGTTTAGTTGTTATCAAGATGTTGAAGGTGAAACAACACTTTAACACACTCCGTGCTCTGTGTAAATGCAAAGCGGCAAAACGTAAACATATTTTGAAAAATGCTTCAGGTGATTTAATACGAACCATTTCACAAGTTGCTAAAAATACAATAAAAGGGAACATTCCTTTAAATTCTCGTCAGAAGCAACGATTACGTAGACATAAAAAGATCTTGCGAGTTCTTTCTCAACAACGTACAGCATTAAATAAGAAAAGGAAGATATTACTTCAGAAAGGCGGTGCGTTCTTACCAATGTTACTAGGTCCAATTCTAGGAGCTGTAGCAAGTAGTATTTTTGGAAGATAAAAAATCATGTCAGGCTTACGTAAAATGATTTTAGTTCCTGAGAATGCAATGCATTAATTTCAATCAAATGCTAAGTCTATAGATACACATCAATCGCGATTAGATGAAGAAATGAGTAGTATTTTACAACGTCGTGATCTTAGTGTTGAAGAAAAATGGAAAATGTATCAGCAAGCATTACATCAATATTTACAGTATTCATCTACACAAAAACCTGTTACATTACCTATTGTTGAAAAAGAAATTCAAGGATCAACATCATCTGAAGAAAAGAATCATTCTATTTTACCCGTTGTATCGGACATTTTACAATCAGTACCGAAAACAGATCTATTAATTAAACAATTAATAAATTCGAAAAAAATAGATTGGGATCAATCAGGAATAGTAAAGATACATGGAAAACAAATTCCAGGTTCAAATATTATAGATTTAGTGAATGATGTTGTTCGTATGCGAAAATATTCAAGACAACCAGTAGGAATTCAAGAGTTTAAAATTTTGTTAGAAGAACTTAATGTTCCTAAAGAATTTATTTCTACTCCTGTGAGTACACCGAAAGTTATTAGTAGTAAAATTCGTAAAACAGATTTTTTAAAAGGTTGGAAAGAATATAAAATGTAATAAAAATGACAAAGTTATCAAAAATATATTATGATTATTCAAATCCCGCTTCTTTATCTAGTATTAAAACATTGCAACGTAAAACTAAATTATCACAAAAGAAAATAAAAGAATGGTTAGCATCACAAGATGCGTTGAGTTGAGTTGATTTTAGTTTAGCGTCCCTTTCAGCAGCGAGGCTATATGAGACGTGGACCTACTGATTAACGTGGAATCCGAACCACATGAGCTCCCGCCGGGAATCGAACCCGGGTCTCCCACGCCAAAGGCGCGTACGCTAACCGCTTAGCCACGGAGGAGCTCATCACAAGATGCGTATACATTGCATGCACCAGCACGAAAAGTTTTCGAGCGAAAGATATATTATGTTAGTGCACCGAATGAAACATTACAAATGGATTTAGCAGATATGCAAAATATTGCAAAGTATAATAATAATTATAAATATATTTTATGTTGTATTGACATTTTCTCACGGTATGCGTATTGCGTTCCATTAAAAACAAAAAAGGGTCCTGAAATGGTTAAAGCAATCACAAAATTTTTAAACAGTTAAAATTACCCGTGTTTCATGTACAAACAGATTTAGGTGGTGAATTTTATAATCAACATGTAAAACGTTTATTTCAAGAAAATGAAATCAATCATTATAGTGTGCATTCGGAAATTAAATGTGCATTAGCAGAACGTTTTATACGAACATTAAAAGAAAGATTGTATCGATACTTTACAGCAAAGAATACTTATCGTTATATTGATGTTCTCGATAAAATTGTACATAACTATAAACTATAACTATAAAATTGTTCATTCGTATCACAGAAGTATTAAAATGGCACCTGTAGAAATAAATGATTCAAACATTAATCAAGTATGGAACACATTATATGGAACATCAACCGCGAAAAAGAAATTAACATGCAAATTTCATTCGGGTGATTATGTACGTGTCAGTAAATATAAACACAAGTTAGAGAAAGGATATTTACCAAAATGGTCGCAAGAAATATTTGTTGTAGATCGATGTATTAAATCAAATCCAGTAACTTATAAATTAAAAGATTGGAATGGTGATGAAATTAAAGGAATATTTTATGCACAAGAATTACAAAAAGTAATAATTAATTCAAATAAAAATTATTTAATTGAAAAAGTACTTAAACGAAAAAGGGTGGATTTATGTAAAGTGGTTGGGATATCCGTCAAGTATGAATTCATGGATTAAAGCGAAATCTGTTCAGTCTTCAACATGAATTCAACATTTAAACATGACTTTTACGTTACTCTTCCTTCAAATGCAAGTAGTAAACTTTTTGATAATACAACAGCATCGTATAGAGTAAAACTTGCACAACCTATTGATTTAAGGGATGGAGAATGGGGTGTTGCATTAACACAAATCAATATTCCTTGGAGTTTTTATAATGTAGGTGAAAACGAAAAAATTACCATAAATACTGTAATTGATGGTAAACATGAACGTCACGAAATTAATATCATACCGGGATATTATTCTTCTATAAAAAGTATTTTAGATATGATACCTGAAAATGTACGTATGATAAGATATCATAAAAATAAAAATCAAGTATTTATATCACATATTTTAAAATCATCTGATCAATGTATGATTGGTATTACAAAAGGATTACAACACATTTTAGGTTTTATTAATGAACATTCAACAGATTTTTCTCCTGTTGTATACTTAAAACCACCAAACACACAAGAAAGAATACTACCACGTGGAAAATTCCCGTGCAATTTAGATTATAATATTCCAACTGAAGTAAATGTTTGTGTTGATGTTGTAAAGCAACAACAAGACGTTGGACCTTTACTTCGAAAACTTAATGTTTATGATGAAGAGCATGCACGCATCAAATGTTTTCTATTTCACACACCACACTATGTTAAAGTAGAGAAAAAGTATTTTGACACGATAGAAGTAAACTTAAAAGATGAACACGGGCAAAAACTACCATTTCAATTTGGAACTTCAAACTTAACACTACACTTTAAGCAAAAATGATTTCTGATAGTATTGATGATAGTTTTTACATTACACTCGTTTCAAATGCTAGTACTGATGTATATCCTAAAAATAGTCCATCACATTTTATTAATCAATTAAATAATACTATTCGCTTATCTGAATCCGATTGGTGTGTTGGTTTAAGTGAAATACACATTCCGCTAACATGTCATAATGTTATCGATGGTGAAAATGTTGTTTGGTTTACATTAAAAGATGGGGAACCTCAGAAAAGTAAAATTACACCGGGATATTATTCAACCGTGTACCATTTAATTGAAGAATTAAATAAAGTTTCCAAATTCATAAGATTTAATGTGTCAAATACAGTATTCGTAGAATGTGATCAACGTGTTAAATCACTTACATTGTCACCAACATTGTCTTTACAATTAGAATTTCCTGAAAATAAAGATCTTGTTTTACATAAACGTGGATTTAAACAACCTTACGTTGATATTGGTTATCCACATCAAATTTTTGTGTATAGTGATATTGTACAATATCAATATTTAGGTGATACCAAGGCACCATTATTACGTATTGCAACAATTTGCAATGTGAAATATGGAAAAGTGCAAACAATTACATTTCAAGATATTCATTATTTACCAGTTTCAAAATTTTGTTTTAACAATATCGAAGTACTACTAAAGGACCATGCAGGACGAAATTTGCCATTTCGTTCCGGGACATTGACGGTAACACTTCATTTTAAACGCGCTGCTCCTAAATAAAAGAATGAAATCTAGACGTATATGTTATCAACGTGGTCGTGGAATACCTTATTTTTCAGGACCAGTTTATCAACGTGGACATGGTATCGGTAGTTTCTTTAAAGGTTTAGCACGTATTGCATTACCATTCCTTAAACAAGGTGCCAAAGCATTAGGTCGCCAAGCATTACAAACAGGCATACAAGTTGCAGGGGATGTATTAGAAAATCGTCCAATAAAAGAATCCGTTCGCGCACGTGTAAAAGAGGCTGGTAAAACATTAAAGACAAAAGCTGTTAATAAAGTTGGTCAGTTACTATCTGGTAGCGGTAAGAGACGGCCACGAAAACGTAAAGCTCCTGTAATACGAATTGGACCACCAATCAAACGTAAACGTTCTCGTACTGTTAAACGTAAAACAAAAAGAAGGAAGACTAAAGATATATTTTCATAATGGCTTTACTTAATTCAAATAGCCATGAGTGTTGTGCTTCAGAATTTGACTTATTTTCCGTTCCAATGACACAAACTGCGATAGAAGCAACTTCTCATGTGGAATATCGTCCTATTTCTACACTAACTTCAGAAGGACCTATTGAATTTGTTATTCCTGGTGAAACAGGTGAATTTATTCATCCTGCTTATCTTTATCTTTATGTACGTTGTAAAATTACAAAATCAAATGGTAATAATTTAGATGCAAACGATGTAGTTGCACCAGTAAATAACTCTTTACATTCATTATTTAGTCAAGTTGATATTTCATTAAATGATAAATTAATTAGTTCATCATCTGGATCTTATCCTTATCGTGCATATATTGAAACCTTGTTAAATTATTCAAATGATGCTTCGCAAACTCATCTTACATCTTCTTTATGGTACAAAGATACCGCAAAACAATTTAATTCATTAGATGAAACAAATACAGGGTTTAATAAACGTGCTGCTTTTGTTAAGAATAGTACACCATTTGAAATGTATGGACGTATTCATGTTGATATTGCAAGTTTAGGTCGTGTGTTTCCAAACAAAGTTGGTCTTCGTATTAAATTACACCGAACAAAAGATATGTTTTGTTTAATGCATGCTCCAAATACATCTTATAAAGTAGTGCTTCAAGAAGTTACGATGTATGCACAACGTGTTGACACATCTGCACATGTTGGTATGGAAATAAATTCAGGTATGGTGCATGAAACGGCCAAATTACCTCTTACAAGAGTTGAAACTCGATCATATACAATACCTCAACAAGTAAATTCATACAATCTTGATAATCTGTTCCTTGGAAATGTACCTAAAGCAATCGTTATCGGATTTGTCTCTAACGCAGCCTTTAATGGGAAATCAGAAATTAATCCTTTTGAATTCCAAAACTTTAACGTTAACAAGTTGCAACTACAAGTTGGTTCAAAATCATTTCCTCCCAATCCCCTCACCCCTGTTTTTTCAAATAATTTATACGTTCTAAGTTACCAGACTCTGTTTTCCGGTACAGGAATATTTTATAAAGATGATGGCCATACTGTTACCTATGATGAATATCCACATGGATACACTCTTTATGCATTTATTCTATCCCCTACTGCTACATTGGATGATACTACATGGGATGTTGTGCGCGATGCTCCCGTTAATTTAAAAGTATCATTCAAAGAGTCATTAACACAACCAATCACTTGTGTTGTGTACGCACAATTTGACTCACTCATACAAATAGATAAAGATAGAAATGTATATAGTGATAATTCATTTTAAATTTAAATCAGTTGAGTAGCATGAGGGTTGTTGTTCACTTCTCCGCTTACCGTGGGGAGGATGACGATGAACTTATTGTTAAAGAGTTAGCAATAGCTAATCCAGATATACCATTCATACAAAGCTGGATATTTAAACCTCCGTGCGCTACTACTGAACTGTGTGAAACAATAATAGAAGCAAACAAATACTTGTGTGATAATTTCTATGGAATCCAATGGCATGAAGGAGATGTCGAATACTCACACCTTAAAGAAATTCTTCGCAAATATTGTACAAATATTTCATCTGTTTACACTTTCGGCAAAGCTCGTCAGGACTTTCTGCAGGAAATTCTTCAACGTGATATTATCAATCTCGAGGATTTGGACTGTCCACGGTACACATCTCTAGGATTTCATGTGTCAAAGTGTGCACATTATAATCATCGCTTTGGACATTACAAGTGCAGTGTGCATGAAGCTTTATTATACAGTGAATATGTAAAAGTGTATGACTATGTTTTGTTTGTGAACAATACCAGTGATAAATATGTTCCTACTCCGTTAAAGAAATAAACAAAAGTCATGTATACAGATGAAATTTTAAAAGTGCTTCTCAGTGATAAACAAACTGGATCATATGTGAATGGAATTTATTCCATTGATACAATTCCACAAACAGTGCAAACTCCTGTTGGACTAATCATTAATCTTGATACATCAGATTCCACAGGAAGTCATTGGGTTGGACTGTACATAAACAAAAATCATGAAGGATTTTATTTCGATAGTTTACGAATGCCTGTGCCAAAAGAAATTCATTCATTCTTATGTAAAAATAGTAAAGTTTATTATGTAAATAGTCAACCATACCAAGACGAAGAATCTGTGCTGTGTGGATATTTCGTATTATTTTTCATGTATCATATAGTACGCAATAATTCATTTGAAAAAACTTTAAGTTTATTTCATAAGACAAAATTAAAAAAGAATAATAAAATTGTATATAACCACGTAAATAAATTTTTAAAAAGAAAACAAAATGTTTATCTGAAATAATAAATTTATTGTTTGTATATATTATGTACATAAATATATAAATCAAAAAAGAGAGATTTTTTAAAAATAAAAGTTTCAAATTTTACTTCTTGTGTTTCATTTCACAAACATAAAAAATATTAAAAAAGTAAAGTTACATCATTGAAAATGTGTTAGTTAATGCTGTTGATCGTTGAAACTCCCACCAAAAATTAAGTTGTTGGGCATTTCGATATGCACAACCTGATTTTTTCTCAAGTTGTATATTTTGTTCATGAAAAGAACAATATTCATTCATAACATTTGCACATAATTCATTTAATGGTGGGCATTGTTTTGATTCAAGATCAATAACATTATCTAACAAAAATAGTTTCTTAATCCAGATGGATTTCTCTGCACCTTTACAATAAAAGGTAGCATCTTGCAAACATAATTGATATACAAGGTTACGTATATGTGATACAGTATATCCGTTTTTATTATTCCAAGTTAGTCCATGTAAGTTTGATGTTAAACAATCAACTTGTTTCTGACATCCTAAAGATAATTGATTGTATTCAATCGGAGATTTTAGTAAACAATGGAAATTTACTGTATCATCACATGCAATTAAACAAAATTCACGAATAATAAATTCATTATTTGAAATCTTAAAATCTTGTATGTCGATAATGTATTCATTAACACATGGTGAAATTTCATGTTTACGATTCAACAAAAACGGAATTATTTGTCCTACAAATTTCCATGTTGTTTAAACATTCTCGCGTTTTTCGTATAAAGTTTATACTTGAGATTTCACTATGATGTTCTTCAAACACTTCAAACAAATCAATAAGAGTTATTTCATTGCATAAATGCTGTACAGCAAAAGTTGCAGTATCATGAAGAAGCAAACACCGGTGTTGAAGATTCAACGTGCATTGTTCACAGGAAATAATATTTAAACGTAAGTATACATTTATAGTTTTTAAAATACACAGTTCACTAATATTATTGTCACTACAAAATACACAAATATAATCACCACCACCACCACTGATATGAGAATACATGTTTTTAAACACTGTCACTTCAGTTTGCATACACACACACACACACACAATCACTTTGCAAAGCCTTTCTTTTTGTCTTTGCTTTCAAAAATTTTAACTAATTCACTCAAAAAATTAGGGTCCTTTTCTTCAATTAAGTCAAAAAAGGCTTCATAAAAGAGTTCTTGTGTAAATATGCCAATAATATGCGTTCTCGCATATATATAAAATAAGTCCTCTACTTCAACGTCCAGCAAAGATTTCAAGGCGCGATCTTCTAGTTCCTCTGGACTCAAAAACAAACAGTCATGCCCCATTTGATTAGCCAATGCTTCTGCGCATCCACCACAAATTAATATTCTATCAGTGTCCCAATTAAGAATTGCATCTATTACACAATCACGATCCACTTTCTGACTGGAACATGAACAGTTTAAACTCCAAAATCTGGAACTGGATCGGCTTAACAGTGATGGTGATGCAGGTGGCGTTGGCGACACCGTTGGAGATGGTGTCTCTGGTTCCTCCAATTCGCCTTCTTCATCCGAAGATGATGAATAAATTTCATCATCCGAAGATGATATATAGACTACTTCAATAGAATCCGGGGAATCCGACCTGTTGTCGGTCTTTAACTTCTTAGTTCCCGCAGGAAGCGATGATAATGTCTCCTCGTCGTCGAGTTCGCTAAAAACTAACTTGCGAACGGGAGCCATAGCGTAATACATAAAACACTCTCCTGAAACTCTGTATTTAAGCGTTTACGTCACAATAAAATGGCGTGCTAACAACAACAAGTTCATACAAGTCTCCCTATCACGTGATCATTAACAGAAACAAATCTTTGAATTTTTCCCATGCGTACGTGACTAATCAAGGTCAAACGCAATTCCTGTCAACAATAAAAAACTTTAACGTGCACCTGTGTTCTACTTCTCCCCCAAAACAATATAATCATTTTTTAGAAATTCCAAAAACATCTATTGTTCAAGTATATGGTCAAGGTCAACGCAATTCCTGTCCACAATAAAAACTTTTAACGCACACCTGTGTTCTACCTCTCCCCCAAAACAATATAAGCATTTCTTAGAAATTCCAAAAACATCTATTGTTCAAGCATATGGTCAAGGTTAACGCAAATCCTGTCCACAATAAAAACTTTTAACGCACACCTGTGTTCTACCTCTCCCCCAAAACAATATAAGCATTTCTTAGAAATTCCAAAAACATCTATTGTTCAAGCATATGGTCAAGGTTAACGCAAATCCTGTCCACAATAAAAACTTTTAACGCACACCTGTGTTCTACCTCTCCCCCAAAACAATATAAGCATTTCTTAGAAATTCCAAAACAAACTTGTGCCTACGTGACTAATCAAGGTCAAACGCAAATCCTGTCCACAATAAAATAATATAAACAAGCAATAAAATATAATAAAAAAATAAAACATCTATTGTATACAAATATATCCAAGGTTAAACGCAATTCCTGTCAACAATACAAAATAATATAAACAATGTACACTTCTCTCATCCCCACCCACTACATTCTTCAACTATTTCTCTGTCAACAATAAATCGTTTAAAAGATTACATATACACACATCTGCGGCATCCATTGTTCCCACCTGCGTACGTAAACCCTCAAGGATAAACCACATTCCTCTTAACAAAAGACCTGTTGCCAAGACTCACCCTAATTTGCATAACAAAGGACGCATAGTTGGTCCTACTTCTACTATCTTCAGTTGGGACATGTACATCTAAAACAATAATATCACACCATCGTCCCTTAAGAGTAATAAAAGAAAGTCTGTCAGTAACAAATTCAACCCGTTTAATTGCTGGTAATATTCGTTTGTGAACGAAAAACCCTGTTCCTAACTGGTGATTTTTATTTCCTTCCCCGTAAAAGGACGTAAAATTTCCGGAATCCACAGATCCATTTCCTTCCTACCTAACTTTCTGAACTCCTACTAGGTCCATCCTGTAATTCTCTAACTCACTCGTTACGGATTTTAACGCGCCTGCGCCATAAAGACTTCTAATATTCCATGTTCCAAATCTCATGTCCATTTTCTTTTGCTGAGGTCGTTCCTTGTCCGAGGCTTTTGTGAATATTTCTGAACAAGTGCATTTTTTTTTACAGGATGATATTATTAGCTTTACCCAAACCTCCAAGCTGGAGGACCACTCCTAGTCAGTTGTCCGCGACTGCTTATTCAGTATATTCGCAGCTATCCTCTATATGTAGAGGCCTTCTCCTCGATCCGCAACCTGAGGACGCGCCATGCCGTGGTGACAGGAACCCACGTTACACGGGTTAAAATTTATTTGTAAGGTAAACAACTACAAGAAAAATCTAATTTAGTACACATTTTTGACTCCTTGTAAATCAGTTATGAATTGTTTAAATTTCTCTTTTAATTTTTTGGTACTTTCAAAACATACCGCCAACTCTTTCGACAATTAAAATAAAATAAAGTAATTGTTAACAAGCAGCTTTAAAAATTAAGGTTCGGGTAATGTCGAAAAAGAGCAGAGCAGTATTTAGTATTTATTTTCAGCACTGTAGGAAGAGGTCTGAACGGGCCGGAATTTTTAGTCTGGGCGCTGCCCGGTCCGTCAATTTACAATGTGAGACCCGACCCGAGTCCGAAATATGTTTTAGCGTTTAGACCCGAGACCGACCCGGGCTCATGTGATAATCAAATGAGCCCGAAATAAGCCCAAATTACAGAAACTTTATAATTAACACATAACTATTTTTTTATTTACAGGAATTACAGATTTAATTTTGCAGTTGTGTTTTAAAAGTTCTCCAGAAAGAACGGTGCAATATATATCGTTGTACAGTATATTTACAAAGTTAGGCCCGAAAAGCCCGAGAAATATGGTTGTATATTTAAAAATTTACGATCCGAGCCCGGAATATATGCTTTGTAGGCCCGTGCAGACCTCTAACTGTAGGTATCAATTAATATACGAAAAGCCTACATTATGTAGGCCTAGTTTGAAGCTGATTAGTGATTGATTGATAAAGGCTCTTTCTTTCTTGTTTCAATAGTGTCGCTATTCTGCTTCTGAGTGATAAGCATAACGCAGACCAGAGGCAATTGTCTGCATCTGCAGTATTGAAACCATTCACAATTTATTGTTGGTTTCATAAACTGAAGTTACATTCCTCTGGAACTTTTCACAAGCAAAATGAGAAGGTGGTGAAAGCATCATATAAACTTTCTCTCCTAATGGCCAAATGTTAAAAAAAAAGCATACTATTAGTGAGACTCTCATCAAATCTTTTATACTTACAGCAACCAAAATTGTACTTGGGGAAGAAAGCCAGAAAAAATCAACAAAATATCGCTTTCTGACAATATTGTGAACCATAGAATTAATGAAACGGGCTTGTATTTAAAAGATTAGGTAGTTGAAAAGTTTTTTTTTTTTTTAACTCCATTTCTTTCCTTACAATGACGAGGTATTGTTATTTAATAGTGTACTATCGGTTCGTCAATGAAAAGATGTTTGTGGAAGAAATATTGTTTTCAAAAAGTTTGGAGACATCGTCCAAAGGTTCTGGCATTTCCTCTGCTATAATTTATTTATTTTTTTGGGAGGGGGGGACAGAGTTGTAGAAACATGTGGTGATGGAACTCCAGCAATGTTAGGTTCGTGGTCTGGATTTATAAAGCTGGCAAAGAACAGAAATTCTACAATTATTGGTTCGTAGTTCAGTGGCAAGCCTTAGGTGCAAAACTTTTACTAGAATACCTGAAGCAAGCAATTGGGCTAGTTGTTAATTTTCTTAAATACAAATGCTCCGAATACTCATCACTTTGAGGCTTTGTGTAACGTCCTCAATGCTAAATATAAAACTTTACTTTTCCACACCGAAATTCGTTGATTGGTGAAAGATTAATTGTTAAGTAGACTGTACGAGCTTAAGTCAGATGTAGAAATATTTCTTCTAACAAGGAATGTACTTGAGCTCGAACGTGTGAATACGTACAAGAAAGGAAAGCATGTGTAATATTAGCACCCCGGATGCAAACAGTGATGTCCGTTTTTCTGCAATATGGTGTAAACGTCCGCAAGAGCAGGGCAAAGTAGAGCAGATGGTATAGTGACATGGCGTCTATAAATTTTGACCCCGAGCCATTTTTGTGGATACAGTTGGGTGGATGGGAACATCGGTGCACAATAGGGTGGAGTGAAAAAAGTCATTTTTCTTTTTTTTTTTCGGAAACGGGTACCCTTCAATGACTCTGTATGAGACCTAGTAACAATTCTGTAAAATATTTAATTTTTACGACGTCATCTTGAGTCAGTGCATTTGGCTTAAAGTTTGAATTTTTTTTTTTTACATTTTTACAATTTTTTAAAGAACTTGAAACAAAAAAAAACCCTGACGGGTAGTCACTAAATAGTAGAACAAGGCCTTAAATATAGACAGGATTTTTTAAAACATTTTAAGGCGGTGGTTTCAGTCTGCGCATTAGACCTAAAAATCGCCAAATTGTCCGAAATTTCCGATATTTTTAACGTTTTATAATTTCTGATATCCTCTTATGATGTTATCAAAACTTGTTTATATAGCTTTCGTTAATCAACTTTGCATTGTGCAACTCTTTGCTAGTTCCTATTAAACTACCCAGGACTCACCACGAGGAGGTGATTGCACTTCGAGTCCCACCCATGCCCTCCCAATCACCCAACCATGAGAGCATGTCTTACATCTGTAAGAAAAGTCTTCAACATGTAAATTGTTTCTTTGTGTCATATATTGGACGGATATTTCTATCAAACATTCTAGTTTTGATTAAGCTTTCTCTTTTCTTTTTCTTCTTCTTTGACCGCTCTTTCTATCGCTTGCGTGTGTGATGGGTGTTCAACAAGACTGCACTCAGAAGCTATGTTTACACTCTCGGTTTCCAGTAATCTTTACAAATCCTGATTTTTCAAATGCATTGTGAGAGGTGGTTCTGCCACTTTCACATCATTCCAATCAATCATATCGACATACTCTGATACTTCAAAATTTATTTTCGGGATTTCGAACCTTCTTAGTGGTTTACTGGCTTGTTCTCTAGCTCGATCCTTGATGATACGTCTTAAAGCCAGTTTCTTTATATGGTCTCTCTTATCAACTAACATAGCTATAAGCATGTTTTCATGGTGAGCAAAGTATCCATTGTCTTGGATACATTTGTGTACAATTTTCCGACTTTCCTCAGATAGGTAAGTGCAACTCTTCATAGTTTCCCACAAGTATTGAGCTCCATTATAAACTTTTGGATTACACTTAATCCTGAACCAGCTAGGTGCATAAACTTTCACGATGGAGGTTGCCAACTCTTTTAGTGTTTGCGATGGAGTTTTTGTAGCTACGTATAATCTTAAAATTCTATTAGCTGTAGTCAACCATCTCGCATGGGAAGACTTTCCTGGACTTTTGTTTTGTAATTCTTGAGATACTTTTCCACTCGAAACAGCTTTACAAATGTCATAAAGGTATTGCTGGTCAGTACTAAAACCTTTTTCATCACCAAGATCGATAATATCATTAGTAAACTCTATGGGCTCAAACTGAACTATTTTCAATGTATGACACGTTGCCAAACTTTGACCGACAGGTTCAACAAATCCTTTTGGTCCGCTAGTAGGTCCATCCAGCTTTTCCACTAAATGCCGTAATGGAAGTTCACTTGTATGCAATTGGCAAATAACCCACTGCAGAGGTCTACCAAGTTTCTCTTCTAGCGAGCTAATTGCATCATTATATTTTCCTGTGTTTGTAGGGCATCCATCACAACCAATGCAAACTATTTCCGACATTGTAAGATTGTGCTCAGAAAAGTAATCGACGATAGAATTAGCAATGTCAATGGCTTTCCCAGACAATGGGACTGTGTAACCGATGAAACTCGATTTAGGCTCCTCTATGAGTGAAATGTGATCTTCTTTAACAGCTGTTCTGTGCATTTTCCTATCGTCTGTCTTGTGAATACGAAGGGTGTAGTCAATTCTACCGTCAAAGTATAAAGCCTGTATTTCTAACTTTGTTTCCTTATTTAGAACTTCATGCCGAGATTTGATTCGCTCGCGTCTTACTTTATTGCTGTCTACCACAACGTCATTTATAACATTATCGAAAGAATGAGTGGACTGTATATCGTGTAAAAGAGCAGAGGCTAAAGCTGCTGCTGCGCGATCAGGTACGCCATACCTATCACATACTCGGGAAAACGATGGTATTTTTAGCCTAGTTTGAGTATTTATTGTAGTAGCTGAGGAAGGGCCGGGAACTGGTTCCTCTAAAACAACCTCCACATCTTCTGGAACACAAGCTATTTTTTGAAGTGGGACAGTTAAGTCCATAGCGTCCTCATTGTTGCTATACAAGCCAATTTCATATCCTTCACAATGTTTCTTACACAATCTTTCTTCTTCTATCATTTTCCTTGCTATTTTCTTTTTATTTGCTGATGTCACTTTAATATCAACATGTCCAATCGCCATTTTCCGAACAGTTCTTTGATCGGTCAAGAATTTGCGTTCAAGTATTGGAACCTTCTTAGTGGAATCACATTTACAAAGTTGAAAATCTTTACATTTACATGCACTAACATCGAACAATGCCTCAACTCTGTTGTTAAAGTCGGCTAGTTTTTTTCTGAAACTGTCCTTATCTTTGTCTCGTTTGTATGATTTGTTGAGTGCTTGAACTAAACCAACTTCTTTTTTTTTTTAATAAATCTCTAATAGCTTTAGGGGTTATGCATGGGATCGAAGCTTTTTCCCACAAGAAGTTTAACTTGTCAACAACAATCTTGAACACTTCTAAAAAAAAAAAACCTAGGGTTTTTGCCATTTTGCTTATTTTTTTCATTGTTCCAAACATAAATGTAGTATTTTAACACATCTCTACGGGTAGGAAGCAAAGCGTCGCCCCCGCCCATATCTTGACCATTACCTATGATAGGATGAGGTAAATCCTTGCCACAAGTCCTAGGGAACGCCATAACGCAGTGATAAACACACAAAGCACAGTAACACACAGTACTAGAACACTGAACTAGAACAGGAAAGTATATAATTCAACGACTAGATATAATACACTCGCTGTCAAAACACGACTAATGCAGTCAGAGAGGAGAGAGGGAGGGAGTTTCAAGTCGCCACTTGTCTGTCTTGCCAAGGTCAACGCTTCCGGATGAAGCGCTGCAAGATGATTCACACCAGGTTAACGTTACTACACCTACACAACACAGTTAACATGTCTTTCTAATTTTGTGAAAAAGCTTATCAAAAGCTTGGATACTGATTATAAGAACGTGACCTGATCATACATATATACTATTTTAAAATATTACTGATTATATAAATAATGGTAAATATCGGAAAATTCGGACAATTTGGCGATTTTTAGGCCCAATGCGCAGACTGAAACCACCACCTTAAAATGTTTTTAAAAATCCTGTCTATATTTAAGGCCTTATTCTACTATTTAGTGACTACTCATTAGGGTTTTTTTGTTTCAAGTTCTTATTTTTTTTGTAAAAATGTAAAAAAAAATCAAAAGTTTTCAAACTTTAAGACAAATGCGCAGACTCAAGTTGACGTCGTAAAAATTAAATATTTTACAGAATTGTTACTAGGTCTCATACAGAGTCATTGAAGGGTACCCGTTTCCGAAAAAAGAAAAATGACTTTTTTCACTCCACCCTAGTTCACAAGTATCCCATTATTTTTCGGGGCACACACTTTGAGTGACAAAGTGTTGCCCCAGTGTCTCCGGAGGATCCCAGACAGGGGCCAATCCACGATGTACATAATGGTAAGCAGTCAAAATGTTAACACAGTTGTCATGAAAGAGTCTCTGACCACAATTTTGCATAGTGGGTTGTGGTCCCATAGTCTGAGAATCGGGACTTGTTGCATCTTGTTTCTTTTTACAATACCTTTCAAACGATATACTACTCGACCCCCATACTATTTGAAAATTTTGGTTGGACCCTGTCTAGGATCCTCCGGGGGACACTGAGACGACTTTTTCATTTAAAATGTGTGCCCCTAAAAATAATGGGATACGTGTTCGCCAATCTTTCCACCCGTCCAACCCTTTTCCGCAAAAATGGCCCGGGATCAGACTTTATAGACGCCCTATAGTTATGGCACGTGCTCTTCTTTGCCCTGCTCTTGCGGACGTTTACACCATCTTGCAGTTAAACAGACGTCACTGTTTGCTTCCGGGGTGCTAACATTACACAAGCTTTCCTTTCCTTGAAGTACTTTCCTTGTAAGTATAGGGAAATTGAACTTTATACTTGTTTTGCTGATGACATGTTCGTATTTTCTCTTTCATATCTTGCTGGCATTATTGAAATATTAAATAATCTCAATCTCACTTCAAGGTAGAAACACGAACATACTAACTTCTTATGATGCGATAAGAGGTTTCATGGAAAATATTCTGCTGTGAAAACGCCAGCTGAATGCTTCTACGCCCAACTTTTCATATTTTCTTCGATTGAATGAACTTCTTGAGAATAAAAAGTGTGATTTAACCATGTGGAAAGACAATATCAACATACACCTAGACTCAGTTTATGATGAATTCAAGCGATATTTTCCTGATTTCTGTGAAGAGGACTGGGAATGCAAATTAGGAGAAGAACACTTTCACCATTGTTGTGGTTTTACTTCCACATGAAATTCAAGAGGAAGCAACTGGATTAAAGTGCGATTCAGGTACTAAAGAATTGTTTCAGTCAACATCTTTGGATTTGGAAGAATTTCTGGCTTGCTTTCTGCCTGTTTTCCCAAGAATAGCAAAAGACATAAAAGTGCTTGTTCAGTTCTTGACAACTTACTCTCTGAATCAGGATTTTCGATGTTGACCACAGCAAAATCGCAACCTGTGACTTTCTCAACTTAGTAACATATGCAGTCTTATTAAAAACATATAACTCAACTTAATAACATATAAACTGCCCACCTATATGTTTTTAAAAAGCTTCGTATTCTGATCCATGGATGGAATTCATGTCAAACAAACATGAACTTTCTTTGACCAATTGAGATTTTTATTTAAAGCCGAGTACTAGAATTTCCTTCATAATTTTTAAAAGAGAGGCGACTGACCACTTGCCTGAATAATACTGTACAGTCATCAGCAAAAGTAAGTAGATCAATACTCAGATTATTGTCCATTTGCGGGGGCGGTTTTGTAATGTAGTCACAAATTCACGTATCTTCCCAATTAATACAAAAATTAGTAATTTTAAAAGTATGGATATTTATCCCTGTATAGGAATGAGGAACGACCGAACAATAATTTTAATGATTGATATCCACCGAGATTGATGTCCATGAGAAATTTGGCAACACAGAGTAAGTCATGATCCTTGATATTACTCTCTCTTCACGTGTTCTAGCTTGGCTCTTTCTTGCGTTACTCTACTTGCGAAAAGAACCCTTTATAGGTCTGCCCTTACGTACAAGGCAAACATATTTTTAATGTGATGGAAAAAAGTGCTTTCTACCTACCTCCTTACTGTCGGTAGAAAGGAGAATAGGATATAGGCGGAAAGGTGGTGCCCTTCAGCTCTGTACTGGTTTTGCTTGCTCCACATACCATAAATTGGCGTGGGAAGAAAGATCTGCTAGTCGTGAAAGAAAGAATAACTCATATCGTTTCAAAGGCTAAATTGATTTGTAGTAGGTTTCCGACGAAGGATTGTATTTTCTTCTTACGATTCTCATATACAAACTATTATAAAGAAAGAACTTTCTTGAAGAACTTTAGCGAAATTTAATATTATTTTATATATATATATATATATATATATATATATATATATATATATATATATATATATATATATATATATATATTGCAAGTATTGTGAGAATGAATGTAATATTCTTGAATTACATTGTAAATTGATTTACTTCGGAAATATTATTGTCAAAGCAAGCGTGCGAAGCCACAAACAAATATGTGTTAGATTTATATCAAATAAATAATTATAAAATATCAATAAGTAGAGAATAACGAATTGTCAAGTCATATAGGGTAAGTTTATGGCGGAAAACACTTACGGGGAATTCAGTCAATTCGGTTCGCTCTTGACTTGTGGAATTTCACAAACATTAAGGAGCTTTCTCATGGACATATGGGTAGCAAACACGTCTTCCGCGTAGGATACCATGATTTGATTCCCGGTAGGATTCAAATTCACTTGTGATTAAACAGTGAGCCTACGTCTTGGGCTGAAAATAAATGGTGGGATGAATTCTCACTAGCTTTACAAATGATGGAAATCTAATGAATATTTAAATTTCAATATATCATGAAAATATTTCCTCTTTCACAAGTTTTCCTATTTAAGAAGTTATAATATTATAAATATACGAAAAATGAGACTTCTTAACTTTTCATTATTATTATTATTATTATTATTATTATTATTATTATTATTATTATTATTATTATTATTATTATTATTATTATTATTATTATTATTATTATTTTGTATTCGTTTCAAATTGTACTGTTAATAATTATATATATTACTGTAATGGCTATGTAACTAAATGATTTTTACAGAATCAATTGTGAAGTTTAAATTAAATAAATAATTTGAACAGTATTGGAAATATTAATTATCTTTTAGTTCTTGAATTGCTTGAATTCATTGAGCTGAGTGGTTTTTAAAATTAAGTTAAATTATTCTGCAGACTACATGCTGGATATACAAATATGATTATGCAATGTCAAATTCGTTGTTATTTTTCTGTAATGTTTATACATACTTCCCATCAGAGTTTAATGAATGTCTTCAAAGTGAAAAAATAGTAGAGGCCACCAAAGTGGGGGTTGATTTTGTAGGGAAGGAGTACAAAGACTGTTACACGGCAATCGTCAATATTACTTCCCTCTGATAAAGCTCTGGAGCCGCCACTGTTCATTTGTCAAATAACTTCAGAACGGGAAAACAATTCCCAATTCAATTTTGTTAAATATAGAAAGAATGTAATTCTGTGTAGAGCTCTGTATTCCGATTCTTTAATTCGTATAAGTATAGTGTACAGTATAGTTCTATACCTATTTTTGGTTATAACTTCGAATTCTACATATACTAATAAACAAAATATACTAAATATACTCGTATTTTATGTAATTGCACACTAAATGACTTAATTAGGCTAGAAGAAACACGAAAGAGAAAATTGCCAGTCATTATTTAACTTATAAGTCAAATTATTTTGAATATTGTATACATAATATACATCTATATAGGAGTTAAAAAATATTCTTTATGCATTAGTTTCTCAATATCATACTCAGAAATTATCGATTCTTATAATACTAATGATGTCACTAGAATTCCTGTTTTCATTCGATGAATGTGATAACTCATGTAGAAATAAATATTTACCATATAGAACAATGATGAATATGGCCTATCATAATCGGTGAAAACAAACATCATTCTCCTAGTTGTAAAATTAAGTTTCTGAAACTAACTAACTCAATAACCTATGGAATACGGAGATTTAATGCCGCGTTCACAAAAGCTGTCCGTTGTCTTCTGTCCTTAGCCAACTAGGTCCAGTTTCAACTTTATATTACTTTTGCGAGATTAATCTCAATAGTCTCCTTCCATCTGTGCCTAAGTCTTCCTAATGGTCGTTTTCCGATTGAATCTCCAGTTGTAACTTTGAAAATGTTAATACTCTCTTCTATTCTGGCTACATGACCTACACACTTGAACTTCCTAGGCTTGATTACCCTAACAATGTTTGGTAAACGTTATAAATTAGGAAGTTCCTCGTTATGAAGTTTCCGCCATTCCCTATTTACGTTCCACTTGAGCTCGAATATTCGTCTCAGGGTTTTATTGTTAAATACTTTCAGTCTATGTTCTTTCTCAGAGTAAGCGACCATTTTTCGCAACCATACAGCGCAACGGGCATGATTATCGTTTTATATGTTTTAAACTTCAAATTTCTCGATACAATTCGCGACGACAAAATATTTTGAACTGAATAATAACAAATTTAAAAATAATAGATTTAAAATATTGTTTAAAAAATTCACAATTTTATGCACAACAGTCTGTTTTGTTTTAAGTTATAGCAGTGCTTCAAACATCATATTTCTTTTAGATTTCTCAATAAGATCTATAGCTTATGGACAGGGGCGTCATTTGGGGGTAGGAGACAATTGACACCCTGAGGATATCTGTAAATTCTCTTTACAATTTCATTTTATTCCAATCACATATAAAAGAGATAAATATATGGATATTAGTCACGTAGTAGCAGCATATATTGAAGTTTTATTTCCATCACTTAATAAATCTCAATATGGGCAATGTTGCTTATACGAATGACATCAGGGCAAAACTTCGACTCCCTGGTCTATTTGCTGAAAGTTAGCCACACCAATGGTGGCAATGGCGCCAGCGATCCTATGCTTGAGCTCAATAATATTCCGTACCTTTGTTCGATACACAATGTCTTCAGAGCCCCACAGAAAGAAATTTAGTTGCATTATGTCTGGTGAACGAGATAGCCAGAAAGTTGGGTCATCCCGTCCAATCCACCGACCAGGAAATGTTTGGTCCAGGAACCCACGAATATGGAAGAACAAAAAGTGTTACTGGTGTTGGTTGGTTGGTAATCCAATGTAATATATATAAATGAAAGATTTAAACATGCTTTATTTATTTATTTGGTAGGTATAGTTTGAATACTGTATAATTCATAATATTCTAACATTACTGTATAAGGAGCGTTCAGAGCACAAAAGAATCAAGTTCAATCATCAAAGTTATGGAGTAAATAGACAAAGTTTGTAGGGTACGTTAAGTACATAGAAAAGTTAACTTTGTTTTACACATTAAAAAAAAAGTCGTTCACGATATATAAATATGAATCTCTTAAGCATTGAAAGAAGCTGCAGGTAAAGATATAACAGGTGAAATATGTAAAATAGTCTGCAGATATTAATTTAAAGTCTAATTTGTTATAATTAATATTTGTTTATTTCAGTACACATTTTTATACAATTTATCGTTACCGAGTACGTGACAACACAGTGAAAAATGAACACAATCATGTTGATATCCTCAATGAAGGCACTGCAAAATTCATGTGATACTTTGCGAAAACCTACTTTCATCTCCCAACATGACCAAAAGGTGAACTTGATTCCCTTGTGCATTGAACTCGCAGTATGTTGTAACTTGCGACAACATAGTATAGCTACTTTAAATGCTTTAATATTAAAGGTTTTAAAACACACTTGCTAGTTCAAATCATCAACATTAAGAAGAAATGACAATTGGTAGGTACTAGGGGCGGATCCAGGACGGACTTATGGGGGCGGTGGGTTGTAAAAATGGTTGTGTTAATTCAACTCAATTTCAACACAGGGCAGTGGTTCCAGTGTGACTACAACTATGCAGTGTTAATTCAACACAGACCCCACGGTGTTAGCGTTTAACACAGGCGATGTGTTGCGTTATTAACACACAACCGGTGTTGAGCGGTGTTAAATTCGGATCTGTATTAGTATTTTCGGTGTTGATTTGACACCATGGCAGGGTCGGTAGTGTGGGGAAAAGTGTTGAGTATTACTTGTGGCGGTGTTGCATCAACACGAAGAAAGTAACACAGCATGTAGTGTATTAATTATTTTGTGTTAATATTACACCATGTCAGGTATTAATATAACACAGTTTTCCGCCATTTTTGAAATATAGTTCCCGGTGTTGACTGGTGACCTCTAGTGCAATGTAGAAGTGACACAGTAACATGGTGTTTTTCGTTGCTGACATATTTCTTCAGAAACATTATGTAAAACAATTGAGAACATATCGCGCGGGTTGCACATTGAAATTTTGCTAATATCTAGATTTGTTTAAGTATTTCTTTCTACTGTATTTGATTGTAGCTTCAGTACATTAGCCTTTATAATTAGATGTCCAACATGTTTGACAATCACGCAGAAAACAACACCGAAGATTCTACACTTGTGTTAATTTAACACGCAGGCTGTTTGTCATTTCAACTACCGGCATTTGACATACAACTCCAAATGGAGAGTGAGTTGTTCTAACCACCTATTTGTGTTATATTTTAACACAATTGTGTTAACACATAGGCATGCCGTTGAAATAACACAACGATTTTTTAGTGTAAGAGCTGCGAACTCTGGGATGGGTTGTATTTATATATAAATAAGTTTCCTCGTCCCGTTCACCCCCCCTGGGTCCGCCCCAGGTAGGTTCAAATTGATATTTGAATTTAATCTAAAAATATAACGAAACAAATATTTGTACTTAAGAATATCAGTACATCTATTTTTAAAAAGTACATTTTATCAGATCACAATTACAATTAGTTCAGTAAATCAATGAAAGCAATTTGAACTGGTTACAGTCACGTCACTGCCTACTTGTAGATAATATATCGTACATATCACGAACTGTAAAGTGCTCTGACGCAAATTGTTCTTTTGAAAATTATAATGCTAACAATAGTAAACTAATCTATGAATCACACAAGAGCGTGATTATTTGTGTACGTTTTTTTATTATTATTTTATTTTCGCTTCGAAAGCATTCTTAATTCTCTGCTGGTGATATTTTTTTTCAATAGAAATGCACACAAACGGTTTCGCTTTTTTCATTTGGCATTTTTTAGAAAGAGAAATTAAAACATTTCATTGACATTTTTCTGAATCCCGTTATATTTTTTTGAGAAAGCACTTTTCTATTAGCTAAACGAGGTACATTTTTATAGAGTGTTAAAAAACTCGTTAAAAAATCTAGTGATTTTCCTGTCTATTGTTAGTTCATACAACAATCTGTCATCAGCACAACATTTGATAACAATTACTGTTGTATTCCATCCAACATCAGCATACAACCTTCCACCATATATGTTATAGATTTCCTGATTACCCAAACTCATGCACAGCATCGGATCAATTAATTGCATTTCACGCCGCTCTGTGCTCTCTCAAACGCCATTGGAAACATAAAAGAGGTGATAGCGAGGTTAATAAGCTACGGGGAGAGGGGAGTCACACCCTTTTCACCACATCACAGCAACAAACATGAAAGCAAAATTCCAATCCCCGGCCTTTTAGGTGAGCGTGATACATCAACAAATTAGAGTTTCTTCTAACTTTGTTAATATTTTCCATTTGCGCCTCTCAAAGCGACAGCAAAAAACAGGCTTTTCTTAAGTGCCTGTTATTATTGCACACTCATTGAAAAGCAAGTGAAAAAGAGGGGGTCGCAATTCACCAGAATTGCTACTCATTATTATTAATAGGATTTTTATTTCTGAATAATACGACTAAATTCTCTTTTATATTCCGGCAATATAACATCATCATTAAATATCAAAGCGTGAAAAACAACTCCTTTATATTGTACCATACGAATTACTTTAGTTACATTAAAAAGTCTTGACACATTTTCTGTAGAAGGAGGATCATGCTGTAAGTAAACAACAAACATTCTCTTGAATTTACATTTATTTTTCATTCCATATTATACTTGCATTTCAAGTAGAAGAGTTCGAAAACAAATGTTACTCCTATAAGTTTAAGGAAGTAATAACAAGTTTATAATAGTGTATCTTCAATTATCATTATTATTATTTACAATACTTTTGTTAGCAGCATTGTTAACGTGCGTAGCTTTGGTGCTCATCTGCCGAATTCGATTCCCGCGGAGCACAGTAGAATTACCTACGGAACAAGAGTAAAGACTGTTCGTCTAGAAATTGTATCGTGAAAGTGAAGTCTGGCTCGGAAAGTGTATTTGATCCAATTGGAAGGGCTCTGCCTCGTCTTGTATTTCGTTACTAAAATTATGTTTCGTTCCCTTTCTTGGTCAGCCCCACAGCTATTGTCTGATTTACGTATAAGCTAGACAAGGGCTCCACTCATTTGGGGACCAAAAAAATTAAAAAAAAAAAAACTGTAATGTAATTTCCAAATAACAAGAAACTGCAAATAAGATAAAACGTAATACAATAATGGTGTTTTGTATTGTTATGTACTAGACTTTAATGAAGCAAGTAATAGGGCTCTATTTCTTAGCCCCACTTGTAATGAGGCCCTTGTTATCCAGCTCCGCTTATAATGGAGTCCCCGTTTCCCAGCCCTACTTGTAATGGGCACTTGTTTCTATATAGATATCCATTAGATCCATAAATTAGCATATAGCCAGTGGCGTATTTACGATTTTGTTTCGGGAGGGGCTTTGCTAACTTTCGGGGGGGGGCTTTGCCTGGAAATGTGAAAATTCTGCAAGATATTTAATTTACTTTACTATACTAAGTAAGATTTCGGGGGGGGGGGCTTAAGCCCGGAAGCCACCCCCCTAAATACGCCACTGCATATAGCATATATTCAAACCTAAAAACGGCGACATGCCGTAGCTGCAAAAGAAAGCTTGACGTATAAAGTTCTCCTTTCAATAGCTTAGGGCCCCATGAAACCTAAATTCTGTACTGCCCACAGCGCAGAATTTTCCTTATAATGTAGTAAAGTTACTTGAACCAAGAGAGAGTAAACTTCGACTTAAAAGAGTTAGAAATGATCACCACGCATGACTCAACTCACTCTGGCCGGTTATTGCCTTTCATAAGCCAAAATGTCCAAACTTTCATTTATTGATAGTAATTGCAACTGTTCGGATATATTTTAAATTATTCACTTTAATGTCTGAATTTCCAAGAATTGTGAAGATACAATACAAAGAAAGAAAACAAACCCTTTGTTTTAACTAGCTTAGAAGTTCATTTCCGGAGAAATAAAACTCACAATTTTATTCTATCCATTTATAAATCCAGGTAGGTTTATTGTTGCTCATCTCCTCAAGATCCTGCTTTAGTGCACGGCTATTAGATACGTTCGCAACGCGTTTTTATGGTTCATGCGTAGGTTTGGAATACGCTAACTATGTATTTAAATGTGGCTAATCACAATGTGCTGCAAATGCGAAAGCAATAAAAACGTTGGCTCGAGCGTATTTTGTGCGTTTCGGAACAATAGACCGCCTGCTGTTCCGGAATCAGTAAAAGATATCTAAAGAAAAAGAAAAAAGAAGTGTTGCCAGGCAAGAGGATATTAGCAAGAAACAGCTGCTTGAAAGATGCTTTATGCAGAGTATTGGAACTCAGCTATTATAAAGTATGTGCGTGTATAACAAAAGAAAATTAACAAAAATACAAGGAAATTTCGAAAAAACAGCTAATAACAGGAAAATCTATGTAACACAATAGGGTTATTTCTCGTGATTCGCATGAATGAGAATAAGGGTGTTGCAGAAAGGCCTGGCTCACAGTATGATTTATAACTCTGGCGAAAGTGAAATTACTGATAGTCACTTAGGTGGCGTTAGCTGCGGGGGGTAACGCATCGAAAACGCATCCTGGAAAAGCCATACACTTAGTTTACACCAGCGGTTCCCAACCTGAGGACGTGAAGGACGAGAAAGAGAAGGGCAAGCTATGACAGATATAAAATGTGAAATTATGAATAGGACACAACTTGTAATAAGCATTTACATAGGCCTATTAGCTTGAGCAACCTTCATACCGCTACATGTTTACAATTTTGTCTTTCCTATTCCTGTTCAAGATTTCTACCTTAAAATAATTATGCAAATGAAAGTTTTTTAACAACATTATCAAAAATGAATACAAAATGCGATTTCGGTGTATAAGAATGAGTTCGAAAACTTATCAAGTAAGGGTAAAGAAAAAACTCGGTGTGATGGTTAACACAGCCGTCGCGTGGGTGGAACGACCGGGGCGATTGCCCCGGGCGCCACGACCAAGGGGGCGCCGGGATAACAAATCAACAAAATTCAAGAAATTCAGATTATGGAGGTAAATTAATTTTTTAAAAAAGCAATAATGTTAAATCAAATATTTTAATAATGACCAGCCCACGCCTAAGTAAGATTACCGGTAATGTAAAACATCGTCTAGGATTACTTAGCTGGAACTCTCTCCAGCCCTCTATGAGAAGAGTTTTTACTTTGGAAAACTGACCGACATCTGCTACTACTTACTTTGCATCCTTATAACAGTTTGGTACAAACTGAAGAAACTTCAGTAGAATTCAATAACATTGCTTTATTGCTATTCCATCCAAGAAATGCTCAAGTAATACCACAATAACTGGAATACTACGATTATCTGCTTATTTTCACACCAACTGATAACCGGTTATCATCACAAATACAACTTCGCACATACTTTCCAAGCAATAACAGAATAAATATCTTTTCATTCCTTCAATTCTGTACTAACATCATACAACAACTGTGTTTATTAACTACCAGAGACGTAGCCATGGGGGGATCTCAAGTATCCCTCCCCACTAAAATGGAAAAAGAAATCTTAATAAAATTCAAATTTAGGCTATCTTTTGTTGGTTTAAACTGAAAACAGATTTTAAAAAGGCATTACAATGCAATTTTAAGGCTTAATTTTTAGAAAAAGTTTCGAGGGATACTGCCAGACCTTGTGTACTCGGATGGGTATTCCCAGACCCCCTTTCCCGGTTTCCCCGATGTTAAATTTAATGAAAAATTTATGTGTTAATCACAAGAAAAGAAAAGTTTATTTGTTGGTTTATAGCGAAAGCCAGAAAATTACAAAGTTTGTTATCTCTTACACATTGGGCTTTAATATTTGTATCGTTATTTGTATGTTCTATGCTATAAACATATGCACATATGTTGATGTGTATCAAGTTCAAAATAAACAAAAATAGCACTCGATTTCAATCATTCAAAACCTGTTTTCATTAACTTCTATGTCTTAACTACAAAAGCTATTCAATTTTTAAAAAATGGCATAATACCAACTTCTTTTGTCTTACATTGTGATCTTACATTCCATATTTAAATCTAGGAGTACACAATAAACTCTGGTTGTATTTCATAACACACTGGGGGGGGGGGGGCTGTGAATTCTGGCCCCGGGCGCTTACAAAACACATGACGGCCCTGGATTGACATTGCTTTTCCTTTACAAGTATCTTCATGTTCTTTGACATTTTTGACAAAAGACACCTAAGATCACTTTCTACTTGTTGTCATAAACGCCAAACGTCGAAGAAAATCAGTACTTTGAAGCTCCTCTTCTAGCCACGTAGTGTTTGACGGAACAAACTGGTTAAGAGAATCAGATATTTCTTTTTTTTAGTCAACGCGCTTATGATTAAAAAAAGCTCCATACTCTGTTCCATACTTCAAAAATTGACGAAACAGAAGCTGCTCTTACCCCTTATCATGTTAATAGTTTAGCAATCTTTTTGAGGATTTTGTCCTCCTTTAATGGTTTGCCACGAAGAAGGACAATTTATACAATTTTCTCTCAAAAGACCTGTTAGTACAGACTTCTTCTTATTAGTACTGTTAAAATGATTCGAATAATTTCTTTGCCATTATGCGAACAATCGAATAATTATTGGAATAATATAGCAATAGTAATAACTAGGGCCCGGATAATTATTTAATTACATATTTTTGTAGGGGTTATATTTTTATACCAAATCAGTGTAATAATGTCATTTGTGACCCATAGTGCCTAAAAACACCCATTTGAAAGTACATATATTTACATATTTTACACTTATGTACATATAATTACATATTTTATTCATGAGCACATAATTTTACATATTTCTTGATATTTTCATGTTTTATAGGGATTTTTCATACAAAAGCTGTTCAACAATAGACTTTGAAAAGAAGAAAACACTCATCTCTCTTTGAATTTAAAGTGGTTGCTTTATTTTTAATTTTTATTATTTATTTATTTATTGTTTCACTGCGTTACACCCTTTTAAAATAGTATTGAAGCGTAGTTTGGCGGATTGGTAGGGAGAGTTGGACACAACCGTGTTTGATTAGCAATCGTACACTCTCGGTCGCGGTACTAGCGCTCACATCCTTACGTGAGATTAATAATTCAATCGAATTACTATTGCGACACGGTTTTACGATTGCCTATCGTGTTGTTGTCGTAAACTCGCCCCACTAATATTTTCCTTCTTCGAAAAATATTAAATCAGATGGGGAAGTTTGCATTCACGCAATTGGTAACACTGAACTCTTGATTGACAAAAGTGAAGCGCCTGCCGTCACAACGCATGCTGTAGGGAAAGTGTGAGCTATTTTATCGAATATTTAATCTCCTGTGCTGTCAGCAAATTCTGTTTCCAAGATGCCAAAGGACAAAACTCCGTTGTCAATAAGACTTAAGCATTTCACGGAAGAATTTGAGCATTTTTCCGCCGATGGAAAAGTGCTTTATTGCCAGGTTTGTGAGAAGGGTGTCTCATGCGCTCAACGTTCCCAAGTTGTGCAACACATATCCACATCACGCCATCAGACCCGAGCTTCAAAACCTAAACCACAAAAGCAGTTGCTAGTAACTGAATCTCAAGCTCAAAGTAGTCCAGGGCCACGGAAGTCTCAGTTTTCAAGTGATCTGTGCCGTGCTATGGTATGTGCTGATATCCCTATTTGGAAACTAAACAATACAGTACTTTGTGAATTTCTGCAACAATACACACACGAAACAGTTCCAGATAAATCTACAATCAGAAAGCATTACGTGCCTGATTTATATGTGGAAACAATGAACTCTATTCGTGGGGAAATCGGTGATGGTCCTATTTGGGTGTCAATTGACGAAACAACTGATGTAGAGGGGCGACATGTTGGTAATGTTGTAATAGGTTTGTTGAAAGATAATGAAGTCAGCAAGCCTATCCTGTTAACTAGTGATTTGTTGCCGCGATGCAACCATCAAGCCATTGCAAAACTCTTTAATGATGCTATGGGACTTATGTGGCCTGATGGTATCAAGCATAACAATGTCTTCCTTCTAGTGACTGATGCAGCACCGTACATGTGCAAAGCCGCAGAAGCTTTGCACGTATTGTATCCGAAGCTGTTACATCTAACTTGTCTTGCCCACGCATTTCATCGTGTTGCAGAATTTGTTCGTTCTAGATTTTCACATGTGGATGCATTAATTTTAAATACATAGAAGGTATTTTTGAAGGCTCCCAGTAGAGTTGAGAAATTTAAAGAACTGTTCCCTGAACTACCTCTTCCTCCTCAGCCGGTACTAACGAGGTGGGGAAACTGGATTGATGCTGTGTGTTACTATGCTACGAACTTTGATGCAGTGAAACAAGTGTTACAACATTTTGATTCTGAAGATGCATCTTCCATAGAAATAGCGAAACAAATGTTTGATGACGGGAAGTTGAAGCATGATATTGCCTACATTCAGAGCAATTTTTCGTGTCTCAGTAGTACTATTGAATCCTTGGAGAAATCATCATCTAGCCTTTCAGACAATCTTGAAATTGTTCGCTCAACAGTTGTTTCTCTGGTAGGTGTGAAAGGATCGGTTGGGGATGCAGTGAATAAGAAGATGACTTTCGTTTTGGAGAAAAATCCAGGCTATAAGACAATCTGTGCTATTAGTGGAGTGTTAAGTGAAGCTAAATCCGATGTCGTGGCTATTGAATACACACCTTCTGATTTGTGCAAGTTTAAGTATGCATCAATTACTTCGTGTGATGTTGAACGATCGTTTAGTCAATACAAAGCTCTGTTGCGTGATAACAGGAGAGGTTTTGTGTTTGAAAATTTGAAACACATTTTCGTTCCTTACTGTTACGGAGATCGTCTGTTGAAATAGTGAAAAGACTAATTGAGAATGTTTTGTTCTTCACGATATTTTTTACTAAAATGTTTTGATTGTGTAAAGTACGGGAAGGTCCTATAACGCTGGACGCCCATTAGAAGTACAATGGCACAAAGTTTTCGTAAAAATTCCTTCCTAAATAAGGTTAATTAAGATTAATTAGAGAGGTTAGGCTATGTTAGGTTAGGTTAGTATCCTTGTACAGGTAGGTGGGCCAGTGTTCTAGAATTCTTCCGTAATGTACAGTTGAACGATCTTTGGATGATTCCTGAAAAGTATAAATATGCAGCAAGACTTTGTGTGGAGTGAAACGACCATTTAGTGCATAGAAACTCTTTTATACGCGATAACAAGATAAGTTTTCTGACTGAAAATTTGAAACTCATTCTGTTTCTTAGTGTTGCGGAGATCATGCTGGAAAAGTAACAGGTAGTAAACATTGTAATTGAATAAATATTGTATTTACCATATTAAATGTAGAAAACGTAATAGAAAATGCTGGTATTTTAATTTTACATATTTTGCTCTTTTCGAAGGGTTTTATTACATATTTTTGAGATTTTATGTGCATATATATGTACATATTTTCATTGTTTTTAGTACATAATTATCCGGTCCCTAGTAATAACGATAACTATGTTTCAGGTAAGAACTGTTACTTGTTCATGTTTGAGCACGGTTTAGTCAGTTCTTTTAGTTTGCACTAAACATAAAGAAGTGTTTAAATTAGAAAAGTTGTGAATGTTAATCTTTTGTGTTAAAAGCATGTACGGAAAGGTGGCCTCTTCTGGCAACTTGAGCTTTGTTGGAACGAAGTGGAAAAACGTTCCTCTCTAATCGATCACAGCAGAGGTTTCTTCTCAGAAGCCTTTGCTTCATCTTTCTTTTGGCTCCCCTTTTGCCCCTCTCCTCCTCCGAATAAAGAGCTCAGATTGGTCATAATACCTCATAATTACAAGCTTTTACTCTGAACTTCGCTCTTTCGCTTTTCTCAACGACCCGAATAAGCAAAAGGAGGAAACAGCTCAGATGTTTCTTCAGTCTCGAATCTCTTGAAACTAATGCATCGAGAAAGACAGAGAACATTTCTTTAGTGAAGAAATTCGCCCTTCTCTTTTAATGAGGGAAGAAATTACAAGCAGAAGGAGGAGTTATTCTGAAAGAAAACTTTAAGTTTCCATTGGTGTTTGTAAGAAAAACACAAGTTTTCATGTGAATCGAAGTTTAATTGCTTGCCTCGAACAAGTTTCATCTGATAATTTTGATATTCATTAACTCCCCAAAGTATCTTAATAAGTTTTTCAGTATTTTTAACCCACCTCCGTTAGTTTTCGCTTGTAACAGTGATATGGAAGGTAAACGCTCTCTCTAAAAATATAGTATGTTATTTTTTTTAAATCATAGTTTTGTATATAAAAAATACACTTCGATGTTCTTTAAACGCCATTTCTGGAACACATGATGTAAAAAGTATTAATAGTACAATCGAGACACACTAGTTGAGGCATGCTAGATCAGTAATAGAAAGTTCGTCTCTGGTGCCGAGGTCCACTGGTTCAATCCCAGGCCAAGTAAGTTCGAGATGGACAACATCGTGTTCATGGGTTTTCTCAATATTTCCTATATAATCATTCCACCAATCATTTCATAATTAAGCTTTCATGAATCATTTGCCTACTTTAGCCTAAAAGACACATGCGTAGGCATAAAACAGGAAATTTAATTTCATTTATTTGGAGTGACATCGTTATGTGAAGGGATCAAACAGCCAGGACCGATGAAGTATCTGGGAACCTGGCACTTAGTGCCTAGAGACAAGTAGATAGATTTACCTTATGAACTAATTCATTTTACAAAGTCAAGTAAATATTCTTGATTCTTCATATTTTACAAAATTTCGTCAATATTCGCATTCTTGGCCTTACAGTGACAGTCAAACTAACATACAGCAAAAAGTATAATTTCCTTCGATATTCAATTATTGTCTTTTAAAATAATTATTCAATTAAATCATAATATGCACTAGTTTACAAAAGAGTAAATTGGTAAAACAATCTGGAAATTATTTGTTTAATTTATTAAAAAGAACACATATCTATAAATTGATTTCACAAAACTTAAGTAAAGAGTCATTTATTTTAAATATGAATTACTTCATTGTTTTTTGGATTTTCATATTCTTGAGATTTCACGAAACATTGTAACATTACATTGACATCTGTGACAGCTTTTATAGACTATTTTCTACCTTTAGTTCTCAACTCTACCAGAAATCATGTCACTATGATCGGAGTATAGAGGACATTGGGATTCGTTGTGATAGGCTGGTTCGACAATTACATCTCTTCGGACAGAATGTGTGATATGTATGTATCATTAACCTGTTGATGTATGAGATCGTGTGTTTTCTGATATTTGTTTCTTATCAGTTTGAGTTACACTAAATCAGAGCAAGGAAGGATACTTGCTTCCAGGTGGTTTTAACCTATTTTTATAGATAAGTTTCTTTTCTTACGTAAATATCGTAAATAGCTGCAAAGAATAATAAGCTTGCCTATGGCTTAAACAGTTGTAATGAATATAGGAATCTTTCATTTAGAAAGCTATGTTAACTCTCTAATTAATTCTATGGCCTATGGAACCCGGAGGTTGAACGCCGCGTTCACGAAAGCTCTCCACTTACTTCTATTCTTAGCCAATTGGATCCAGTTTCTACTTTGTATTCCTATCTCGGAGAGATCCATCTTAATATTGTCCTCCCATCTGCGCCTAGGTCTTCCTGTCCTCCCATCTGCGCCTAGGTCTTCCTAATGGTCGTTTTCCGCTTGGTCTTCCAGTTAAGACTTTGAAAGCGTATCTACTTTCTTCCATTCTAACAACCTGACCTGCCCACCTAAGTCTCCTAGACTTGATTACCCTAACAATGTTGGGTAAACCATATAAATTATGTAGTTTCTCGTTATGAAGTTTCCGCCATTCCCGTTCCTCTTGGGTCCGAATATTCGTCTCATGATCTTGTTCTCAAATACTTTCAGTCTATGTTCTTCCCTCAGAGTAAGCGATCATGTTTCCCAACCATACAGAACAACAGGCAGAAAGCTATGTTAGAATAAGAAATTGACAACATGAAGTAAAAGAAAGACGGAAAATTTGAGCTATGGGAAATTCATGCTTTTAAACAGAACTGTAGTGAACGAATTGTATGCGTTATTGGAAAACATACTTGATGCTATGAATTTAAGTGACAATCCTGAACTTACTTACAATGCAGATGAAATTGGGCCTCAACTAACGTGCAACAACAGCGTAAAAATTCTGGCACAGAAAGGGAGCAAGCGAGTACTTAACGCCACACATGGCGAGAAAGATGAAAGTGAGTGTTATTGCTTGTACCAATGCATCAGGTTCAATGGATCCCTCCAATGGTGTTATAGAAGGGAAAATATGGAAAAAAAAAGTTTGGTGATGATCGTCCTCCAGGTAACACCTATGCAATGACACCTAAAGGCTATATTACAAAGGAAGAATTCCGTAATTTCTGGAACATTTCAACAGACATCTGATCCCTGGCCAAGCACTGCTTATTGTAGATGGTCATCGCAGTCATCTTGATATTATCATTTTAAATGCTGCTGAGACCGTGGATATTCAACTGCTGTGCTTACACATTGCACCCATGAACTTCTACCGCTCGACAAGAGCTTCTTCAAATCGTTAAAGGTGTTCTGCTCTGAAGCAGTTGACAATTATCGACGAACACATCCCGGAAGAACACTTGGAAGGCTATAGTTTCCAAAACTCTTTTCACAGAAATGGTTCCGTTTAGCAATATCTCAGAACACAATTTCAGGCTTCAGAGTTACAGTTTATCCTTTTAACAAAAATGCTATACGTGATGTCGCTTTTCCCCCAAAATGATGTCTTAGAGCAACATCAACCTTCACCAACATCTGCAAGCACATGACCATCCTCCAGCTCTCCTTCAACACCACCGAGTGCCCACTCTATCCACTGGCTTCTGCCTACACCTAAAATAACTAGGAGTAAATCTCATCCCATGGGGCGTTCTCTTACTGCCAGAGGAGTATTGGCAATACCCGAACTTTGCGCAAAGCCCTTCCACTTCTTCCGGCACTAAGAAACAAGCATTCTTCAGAAAAAAGAAGGATGGAGACTTGCTCCGTGGAGACTGTGAAGGATACGACCCAGGGGTCCTAAAACGTGGATTCAGTGTATTGAATACAAGATTTGGTTTCACGAATCATGGGAATCTGGCAGCATTGTTAAATGTGGCTTGTGAACATTGTGTGACGCTGGTTGTGCATTGTTGTCTGGCTTCAACGAGTAGTACTCCATTTGACTTCAGCTGCTGTTAAGAGGTTCGCAATCATCACAAGAGTAACTGGTTAACGACATGTACTATGAGTTTTGTATACCAGTAAAGCAGGTAGCATATTGCCAAGAACATTGTTTACTTGTGTTCAGAATGTATTTCGTTAGTATTCTAACGCCTCTTCGTTGTTGTAAAGCAAGTGGCGTTATTTGCCAACACGTCTGGTAATAACGCCATCTCATACTTACTCCGATTCTCAATACATTGTAGTCGACATTGTGTGTGTAGGATCTATCTTTGTTTTCTCATTTTATTATAACGGTGGATTCACTCTATCTTCCATGTAATTTCCAAAGTTCCAGATATAAAAACACTTGAATACCAGAACAATATGTTGAATTGGTGGCGTTATTTGACGAAGTTGCCCTATATATTTCAGTTAAGTATCTACTGCTTTAGCATTATTCATTCGAGTATCAATCATATTCAAATGTTACTACTTTCAGAATGAAATGAACTTTCAAATTGAACCAAGTCCGCAAGTGTTTGACACTACTTTTCGTGAAATTTCTCTTCATAAAATTCCTTTCGGGAAGTCAGGCCATGTTTCGGAATCTCTTAAGATTAGAGACATAAAATTTGGTATTTGAATTCTTAATTTACAATAACTAGATAGGCCTATGCTTTTCACCATTTTAAAATATTTTCCCTAAAAGATTTGAAAAAAAAAAACAAAGAAAAATGGTAGAATTACAGTTGTTATAATCATATAGATATCTCAAAATTCATTAAAGTTAGAAACATGAAATTTGGTGTTTAGATTTTTCACTTAAAATAGTTGCGTTCCGGCTTTTATATTTCCCATAAGGCGGAAAGGCAGGCAGATAAAAAGATGGTGGAGTTAGAATTCTTAAAATAAGACTGTCATATCTCGAAATCTGTTAAGATTAGAGACGTGAAATTTAGTATTTAGAATTTCCATTTAAAATAATTAAAGACATGTTTCAGTGTTTTTGATATTTCCCCTATAAAGGAAGAAAAAAGACTCGGGATTGTGATTATTAAAATAAGATGGGCATATCTTGAAATTCCTTAAGGTTAGATACATGGGAATTTTTATTTAGGGTTTCAATTTAAAATAATTAAAGACATGTTTCATGATGTTTCTTTTAGAAGAGAAGAAAAAAAAGGCGAGAAAAAGTGGATTTTGCAATTGTTAAAATAAGATGATCATATCTCGAAATCACTTAAAAGTGGGGTGTTTTAGCATTTCTTTTATATTACTATTAGAAGAGAACTAAATAGGTAGGAAGAAAAAGCGGTGGCTGCAATTCTTATAATAAGATGGCCATATCTCGAAATCCCTCTAGATTAGAGATATCATATGTATAGGATATGAGAGGTAGGCTGTAGGTCGATAGGATAGCACAGTCCCAAGCTATCCTAAGACTAGTATTTTATAAAGAGTGAAAATCATATAATAAAATATATAAGATACAGTTACAACATAAAAAACATAGGTCCAATATGCCCAATGCTGCTGTGTGCAAAGTGAAAAGAACTTGAGGCTAATTTTCTCGCAAGATGACCAATCCATCTGAAGTGGTTCCAAAAATGGTGAAAATGGTTGCTGGACCATCTTCGAAAGTTATAAAAATTTGTGTGTGATGAACATTTTGTATGAGAAGGTCAATAATACTATTTACGTTGTCGTATGTACAAGTGTTCTTGCACGGCGGCCATTTTTGTTGTGAGCGGAGTGCCAATTTTTGCATTTGCAAGCGTGTACGAAAACTACAGTTGCTCAGGACGTACGAATCAAATGAACACCAAACAAAAACGAATGTATAGAGGAGAGACTGACGTACATGGAGAATATATACTCTTGTTTCTAAATAAATATGCAGGGTTGCAACCAGAAAAAGTACAGAAAATTACACATTACTCCTGGGAATTCACCTTCAAACGTATCAGTTTGTACATCCTGATATGATTTATCGATTGATATATATCTTATCTTTGCACAATATCATAGTTAGACAAAAATTAAAGGTTACGAGTTGATTATTAATTTGGGCAATATCTCATTAACCATCAGGATATTTTCTTCTTGTTAGTGTCATAACGAAATGCTTAATTACTGTATATTCCAGGATCAGTTTCATCTTAATAGTTGGTGAGTTACCGTACAGTATATACCCTTAATTTCTCAAAAAAAGAAACGGCTTTTTACTGATATTCTCGAAAACTACGCGTGTTAATATACACTGACCATATCTTTCGTTCAATTGAATGAAAAGAATTAGTTCAATTGAATAAGTTATGTTTCATCTGTGGCATTTTCTTTAAACACTAATAGTATTGATGAATATCCAGTACTTACTGTGCGGTGATTACATGAATACGTTTTTATTATTATTGTTATTTTACACATACCAAATAGTAATCCTAAACTTTATTTTCACATTATTTAGAAAATACGCTCGCTTCTTACACTATTAAAAATACTTTCTTAAATTTAAGAACCGTTTCTTATCAGTGAATCGAATCAATCCTTTATAAGAACCGCCAGAAGAAAAACTACAGGTTTGTGTCTCGTTCCGCTTTATACAATACTCTCCACCTTCCTTCATTTCTCACCATTGCGAACTTCAGGCTCTCTTTTCTAAGAAAAGATGTTCTCGGTGCTTAGATAAGGAACGATTTCTCAAACTTAAGAAAATATTTTAATCCTTATAGATCACTTCATGATTAACCTATCTAAAACTAAAATCATATTTTTGCAGTACAATTCAGAAATTAGAATACGATAATGGCAGAAAACATTGTAAAGCATCTACTTTCTTAATTTTACACAAAACGTAAGTAATTGTTATGATCGGTTCTCAGAAGAAAGAAAATCTCTAAGTTATGCCATGTATAATGACCCGTTCTGTTATAGAAATTTTCTTCCTCAGATTCTACCTTCCACGCGATGTGCTATTCTTCTTCTTAATGTTATTTTGAAGTTTATACATTCCATGTTAAATGTCTATTTGATATCAATTGTGTTATTCTGCAGATTATTCTATAATTTAATGCTATATATACAATATTCATGTTGTCATACTTTTAAAAATGTATATCTCATTTTGAACCATTTACTTTTGAACTCAACAGAATGGTAGATATAATGAAATTCTAACTACTTACATTATGAAATTTTCGCTATTCTGTAAATTTTCATCCATGCTTTCTACTCTTGGAAAATATACATGAACATTGATGAAAATCAAGTTAACATAATCAAATGGTGCAAGATATCAGTCATATGTGTGTGATTGCTAGAATTGTCTCTTAACCATGTTAGAAAAAGACAGAACTGATTGTTAACATTGTATTTTTTACAAATACAGTTCATAAATACGTATATCTATAAATAATCTGTTCCAGCAAAACTATCAATTATTATTGACAAGAAACGACATACTTCTTAGTGTCACGAATGTTCGTTTTTGTCGATTTTCTCAGAAATTACTCATCAGAATTTACCCTTAAGCATGTCATTTTGTTAAGATTGATGTGGCCAAGCTTAGGTTTACAAAATATGTGTTTTAGAGCTATGTCAACGGTATCTCACTATCATAAGGGCCGAATTGATCTAAATAGAATAGCCAAACGAAGAGTATTCTGGGGAAGGCAACAGCTCTCCAGTAGCCAAGTTGTAGGAAATCATAGTGATTGGTACTGCAACTTGGACATTAGTCCCAGGCGTGGTCGGAGTGTCTTTAACGGCTGGGATACTGCGGGGTGGAAGGCAACAGGAAACCACCATTCTATATTTTCCCTAGTTTGCTGACAGCAGAAAGAGAACGTATATACAGTGATCTTTCGCAGATCAAACTATAGTTCTAGATGTAAAATATCAGCCATTCGGGTTTCAAGAAGGGGACTGTCTTGGGAAGGACTATTGGACGAGAGAGTAACAATGGGGAAAGATAGATAGAGAAAGGAAGACAAGTAAGAGCAAATGTTTAGGATAGGGACATGAAACGTACTTACCATGTTACAGGGAGGAAAGTTAAACGAAATGAAACACAATAATGTGGATTTGCTAGGAGTTTGTGAAGTTGGAAACGAAGCTAATGGGGAGTTGAACTAGACTGTTGAAGAACATAGAATGTTTTACACACTTAATGAAAAGAGAGGTCATAATGGTATGGAAATAATTCTTGGTAAGGTAGTGAAAGAGAAGACAGGGAAAGTAGAATTTGTTGATGATTGAGTTATGATGTTAAGACTTTAAATAAAGAATCTAGTGGTGACACAGACATTCGCACCGACGAGTTTATAACGACCACTAAATGTGTATTACTATGAAAATCACCAGTTTGTAATTAGCTTAATGCTTGTTTTGCATATTTTATATGTCGTTATAGCACTCAGTCTATACATTTACATAATCTAGGTTACTGTTTTATCAAAATCCATCTAAACACTTCATTTAGATATTACCTTTTTTATTGTAGTACGTACTAAATTAAACATTTACACACTTTTAAATATTGTATATGTATATATCACAAGATGGATTCTCTATATATTGTTTTCGTTGCTATGACGACTTACAAAACATGTCATATCACTATCACAACATAACATCAATCATAATAACAGAAGAAATACATCTATTTCTCTTTATATTTTCTTCTTCTTCCTTTTGAACAGCTTGTGCATATTTTAAAAACACATTTTGCCCGTAAATACAAGTTATTATATAAAAATTACATAATGTCGCCCGAAAAGTTGGACTTTTTTGTTTAAATATAAAAAAGAAATTCTGGACCGTTGGATATCACATGTTGGTTATTTGAATTTTCGAATGACCCTCGTATATATAATAATTACAATTCATACAATCATATATCATATTTTACTTTTATATCAATATTATTTTCTATTTATCTTAATTCTTATAATTCATTTCATTTTTTACAATTCAACATTGTCAATAGAAGGTACATTCAAATAACGCTATAAAAGTTGTTTGATTTAAAGTCCTTTCGAGGCCATCGATACGTGTTATAAGTTGGAAGTTAACAAAATCTATGTCATTTTCTTGGGCAAAACTAAGAAGATTGCCAAAAGGATATTATTATGATGTATGTATAATTGTTTTCTTAAATGAGAAAGCATCAAATATATTATATATTCAAACAAAATGCAATTTATAAATGTAATATCGACAATATCTAGAACGAAACACGATAATCAACATCATAACATAAACTAACATAAATAAAGAAATTACCATATTAAGAATTAGTTCAAAGATTAAATGTCATTTATGTTAACTTTGGTTACAACTTCCGAAAGAACTAATGTCTTAACTAATTGCATCCATTTGCTTTTAGTATACTTCGAAGGACGCCATAACTTAAGTTCATCAATACTGCGTAAGCCCAAAATTTTCCAGTCTTCACGTTCATTAATTCGAAAACTTTAGCATTTACTTGTCTTATACATAAATATGGTCCAGCAAATAAATCGCAAAATTTATAAATCCTTTTTAAGGACGCATCACTTTGAGGGTGTAGTTTTACAATGACTAAATCATTTGTTTGAACATTTATATTATCTTCATAAAATTCAAATAAAGTACAAATAACAAACGAAATCATAACGATATTTACAGTGAAACTAAACAAAAATCAATTGAGTATAGTTTTCTCGGACGCCGTAACTTTAGCTTAAGTTACATGGCCAACGAATTCGTTTAGGTTGCATTGAAAATCATAAATCTGAATACAATCTTGCGCGTTATTTATATCTACAGTTCTTTGTTTCCTATTTCCAGAATTTTTACCATCTAGGAAATTTCTACGAAATCCAATTCGAGGAAAATTAGATCTAATGATTACATGCTTCCTAAGTGTAGTTCGATTACTACTACTGTTGTTACTAAGATTAGATTCGGTTACATTACCGGTACACGAAAATTTAACATTACTTTTTACATTGGAATTTACACTTTAATCTCGCATGGATATTTCGAACTTGGTTTCGATTAAGGTTAGTTTGGTTCAGGTTAGTATTGTATTGCACCATTGATGGATTTTCAAAATTTTGCAACGTCATACCTAGACGATTGAAGTCAACGCATTGCATCACGTTCTGTAAAAGTACCATCGGATTGTTCACTATTATCATATTTGGTCTTTTCGTTGAGTGAACATTTCAATAGCTCCAACTCAATCAACCAATCACTACAAGCATTGGTGGGAACACACGTTCTCTTTCTGAATTTCACGAATACTGGAATCAATTTTCTTCCTGCTACATGAAACAATGTCGTGTACATACCATTAAACGATTCTATTACAATTACTTCATCTCCAGAATTAATATGTTGAATATACTGTGAATACAAGCAACCAATAGCATTCACTAGACGAAGTTGACCATAACTTTTCGCATATTGATGCATACTAAATTCTTCGTTACACTCAGCATCAGTAAGACAATCAAAAACATTCGAATAAAGAGAGGTCGGGATAATCTAATTTAACCAATACTGCAGTGTTTTTGCGAACACAGCAAATTTCATCCTCACATTTAAATCAATGACGTCATATTACTTCGTCGATGCAAATTTAGGATATACATTCTCTATAGCTTCCATGAAAGGCTCAGGTTCACTTATTTGGTTACTGTGTTCATTAATTATAGTTTCTACAACTTCAACTGAATTTTGCACTTCGGTAAACCTACGTAGTATTTGTTCTATTTTGTGATCACTCTGTTCAATTCGCTGATTTGTATTCTCAATTTGTTGTGAGAAATGTTGACTATTACTGTCGAGTTGTTGCTTCAATTGTATAATTTGCTGATTCATTTGCTCACCAAAATCTTGCTTCAATTGTCCTATCTGCTGATTCATTTGCTCACCAAAATCTTGCTTCAATTGTTCTATCTGCTGTTTAATAAGGTCAGCTAGGTCAGAGAAAGTGTACATTTCCCTATTACCAGTTGCTTCAGGTGTATTTTCACTACCAGGAAGACTCATTTTAGTATTTCTGAAAATTTATCTTCCTCTCCATAATAAGGTATATTCCGTTTTGATGTATTTAATAAAATTACTACGTAACCTTAAAATCAACCTGCAGTTATTTATTTAGGAGATTCTTTACTTATCATCTCACAAGATCTCCTGAATTCCTGAGGCGGCAAACCACCAATTTATAACGACCACTAAATGTGTATTACTATGAAAATCACCAGTTTGTAATTAGCTTAATGCTTGTTTTGCACATTTTATATGTCGTCATAGCACTCAGTCTATACATTTACATAATCTATGTTACTGTTTTATCAAAATCCATCTAAACACTTCATTTAGATATTACCTTTTTTATTGTAGTACGTAATAAATTAAACATTTATACACTTTTAAATATTGTACTTGTATATATCACAAGATGGATTCTCTATATATTATATGTTTTCTGTTGCTATGACGACTTACAAAACATATCATATCACTATCACAACAGAACATCAATCATAATAATAAAAAAATACATCTACTTTTCTTTATATTTTCTTCTTCTTCCTTTTGAACAGCTTGTGCATATTTTAAAAACACATTTTGCCCGTAAATACAAGTTATTATACAAAAATTACACAATACCGTTACAAGTTGGCATACAACTGAGAAAGTAGAAGAAAATTATAAGAAAATATAAAGAATTATAGAGAAGGAAAAGAGGGGTGCATACATAATTGTCATGGAAGATTTTAATGCAATGGTGGGAGAAAAGGGAGGTAATGTCGTAGGCAAGTATGGTTCAGGCGAAAGAAATGAAAGGTGAGAGGGATGATCTATTTCTGAAGTCAGAATTCACTACTAATCGGGAATACTTGGTTCAGTCAGCACAAGAGAAGAAGATATACATGGAAATCCTCAATAGACAATCGAAGATATCAAATAGACTATGTTATGATTCAGGACAGGTATCTAAATAGTTTGAAGAAGACCCCTTCCCGGAGACATTTTCTCCGATCATAACTTTGTGCTGACCTAAGTTAATATTCAACTAAAAAAATGCAGAAGGAAAGTAGACAATAAGATGTTGAATACTGAAAAGTTGAAAAACATGAATGTAAGAAATCTTTTCATTGAAAAACTTGAAGAAAAATACCCAAACAAGCAGAGGATAGGTGCAAATAGTTACAGATGGTGGGAGCATATTACACTGTCAATACTACAAAAATGAGAGGAGAGAACGGCTAAGAAACTATGAGTTACAGAACGAATGATGCGGAAGATGAAGGAAAGAAAGACGTTGAAACAGGTTGATACGAAATACTGCAGAAAGACTGGAATTTAAAGAGTTACGAAGGGAAGCAAGGGAAGAGTTTTACAAAAAAAGATGCGAGGATAGGTGCAAATAGTAAGAGATGGTGGGAGTATATTAAACTGTCAATATTGCGACTAAAAATGAAAGGAGAGAACGGCTAAGAAACCATGAGTTACAGATCGAATGTTGCGGAAAATGAGGGAAAGAAAGACGAAACAGGTTGATACGGAATAGGGCAGAAAGACTGGAATTTAAATAGTTACGAAGGAAAGCAAGGGAAGAATTTTACAAAAGAAAGATGCAATGACATAGAAAAATTAGCTAGATTTTGGAATGTACAAATAAAATATGAAATATATGGAACTTAGGAGGAAAGAAGGAGATATTACGATGGCAGTAGAAAATAAGAATGGGGGCGTAGTCAGCGATAAAATAGAAATTTTAGAAAGATGGAAAGAATGAGTTGAGAGTTTATATGAGAGTAGGGTTAGACCGTGTGGCCTGGAAATTGAAGTGGAAACTGAAGGATGTGAGTGTGATAAAGGGTTTAGTATTCTTCGGGATGAGTTTGCAAAAATATATCCGAGATTAGGTATGGGAAGGCAACCGGGATAGATAATATGCTAATCGAATTCATATAAGAATATGGGAGACAAGGGCAAGAAAGGCATTGCTCCGACTCTGCAATGAAACCTACGAATCACGAGAGTGTCCAAAACATTTCCTGAAGACGATCATGATACAGATGGCTGAGAAATCGAACCCATAGAGATGTGAGGATTATAGAACTATTAGTCTCATATCTCATTCAACAGAAATTTTGCTTCGAATACTGAACAGAAGGTTGTATGGAAGAACAAAAGAAAAAATGGAGGAGGAACAGTTAGGATTCAGGAGAGATAAGGGCATAAGAGATGCAATTGGATTATTGGGGGCAATCAGTAAAAGGTTTATGGGAAAAAACGAAAGAGGTGTATGTGGTATTTATTGATCTACAGAAGGCTTTTAAACGTGTGAATTGGGAATTGTTGGTAGTTCTTAAGAAGATCGTGTTGAAATGGAAAGAACGAAGACAAATAAGAAACTTATATATGAACCAACAAGTAATTGTTAGAATAGGGGTGGGATGACAGAGGAGAGTGCAATTGGAAAGGGAGTTCGACAACAGGAATACTGTCTCTCTCCAATATTATTTAATATTTATCTAGAAGAGATAGTGAAAAAATCCTACATAATCTAGACGGCACACAGTGTGACATGATCTAGGAGGACAAAATCAATTTTTCCAAGTAATTAATATACGCACAACTTCTAGTTATTCCAATAATAGAATAACCATAGTTTATCAAAACAACATTTGTTTACAATTCTGTTCTCTAATCTAGCCTATAGGTGAGCCCGAACTTGTTAGAACGTCTGCTCAGTGGTTTCACAGTGCGCGTTCAAAAATCTGTAATGCGACTTCGCTTGCCCAATGTGAATTACACGAGTCGTGTAACAGCAAATAGAAAATGGGCTTGCAGTGGTGGTTGTATTACGTCTGTTCTGAATTGTAATGTTTCGTTTCAAAACATTCCGTTCGTTCTGAAAAATGATACGGAAAACTGTAAGTATTAAACACACAATTATATTGAAATGTAAACAAGAGCTTTGAATTTTAATACATTATTCTGCATTATACCAGTGTCAAATTGTACATAAGTTCTTGCTAAGAATTCAGACTTTTGAAAAGTGAAAAGTCTTGTTGCCCAAATTTGCGCACATAAAGGATTTTGGGTTTTAATTACAACTAGAGATGCAAGGGCTCGGAAAAAAACGGCTTTTTTGAAAAAAAAACTCGTTTTTTTCTGCTTCGCTATTTTGCTTGGGAAATTTTGGGCTTTTTTGAAAATTTTGCTTTAAACTGATAAAGCAGACTTTGTTTCGCTTCTCTACAACAAATAAACTCATTTAATTAGTGGTTGATGCAGATAATAATATTAAATCTCGAAAATAAACCATGAATTTCAAAAAGATTTTTTAAAATTCTTAACATATTTACATTATGAATTCCAAAGTATTAACCAATATATGTAATAATTAATCTCTTATATACAATAAGTACTTTAAAAAATGATACACAAGTAATTAACAAAATTGTATGTAGTATTTTTACTTCAAAATATCACACACCCTCTTTTTGAAGCAAAATAAAAAAAACACATGAGAGAAATCTGCACATCGAGAGCTTCGTTTCGGGTGGTTCTGTACATTCTTGAAAATTTTCAGGTAAGTTTTAACTTTCATATACATTGTATGAATATTTCGAACAAATTTTTCACTGATTGATCACATACGTAATAATCTCTTACCACCTATCAGGTGCTTCGGATATGCAAAATCGGTAAAGCTCCAAATTCTGTAATGCACTGACTGTTCCTTAAGCTTGTTCAGAATCGGGAAAGTATCGAATTTTCTGTTCATGGATCATATGCGTAATAGACGGTTCATCTGAGCGTATGGTTTCCTAGGCGGTAGAATATATAACCATCATCACGGTTTACCCAGTCCCAGTGGCGTAAGTAAAGGCTTGGGGGCCCTCTCGCAGACACCGTGGAGCGGGGCCCCTTCTCTACATTCCATTTCACGATTTGGGGGCCCCCTGAAGGCTTGAGGGCCCCCGCAATGCGCGGGGTCTGCGAGGGCCTTATTTACGCCCCTGCCCAGTCCTGAAGGTTTCTAAATTTTTAACAAGAAAATTCAACATATCGTTACGAATCTTTTTTCTTTAATTTTATTTTACAAAAAAGAAAAAAAACTATGGTATACGTTTAAAAAGAGTGGAAGAATCAATCATTGTTCCAATTCACAAGTAAGACGACAAAATTGATTGTAATAATTATCGAGACATTTCTCTTAAGATTCTATTAATAAGATTGACCCCATACGCAGATGAAATTATTGAAGATTATCAGTGTGGATTTAGTCGAAATCGACCAGATATTTACCATTCGACAAATACTTGAAAAGAAATTGGAATATATTACCCAGTACATCAACTGTTTATTGATTTTAGAAAGGCTTACAACTCGGTTAGGAAGGAAACATTGTACAACATTCTTACAGAATTTGGAATACCGGAAAAGCTAGATTTATTAAGTGTTTAAATGAGTCCCAGAGTAAAGTCCGAGTAGAAAAATGCGAGCTTCCACGTCGAGATTGGCCTGAAACAAGGATATGTGTTATTGCCGTTACTATTCAGCTTTGTTTCGGAGTACGCAATAAAAAAAAATCAAAGATAGGAACAAGGGCCTAGAGTTGAATGGTATTCACCAGGTTATGGTGTATGCTGATGATGTAAATCTGAAAGGAGAACAATCGAAAGAAACGCAGAGACCTTATGAAACGCTTGCAGGGACATGAGTAAATGCAGAGAAATCTAAATACAAGGAAGTTCACAAGGATCGTAATACGGCAAATTATGAAAGCGTTAAAATATCAATTAATACTTTCCTCACAGTGGATATTTTCAAATATCTTGGATCAGTATTACCAGACCAAAATCATACCCACAAAGAAATTAAATGTCGACTGAAATCAGGAAATTCTTGTTATTATTCAGTTCAAAATATTTTGTCGTTGCGAATTCTGTCAAGGAATTTAAAGCTTAAAATATATAAAATTATAATCATGCCTGTTATGCTTTATGGTTGTGAAACCAGGCCCGTGCTGGCCCACCGGGACACCGGGACGTGTCCCGGTGCGCCCTCCGAAATATCACACTATAAATAATGGTATAAGTTTTTAGTAATAAATTCTTAGTTTTATTGGTAAAGAACCCGTGAAAGGTGCAGTGCGCCCTTTACATTAGGCGCCCTTCCGAGACCACATCAAAGATGAACGATTTTATTTACTCTTCTGTATAGCACGTTCTGTACAATAAATACACACACTTATTGTTGGTGAAGAACCCGTAAAAGGTATAGTGCGCCCTTTACATAAGGCGCCCTACGAAACATCACATTATAGATAAGTGGTTTTAGTTATCCTGTATACCAGCTTTGCTTAATACATTCAAATACTGACTGGTAGTACAGAACCTGTGAAGAATACAAGGCGCCCTTTATATAGGATGCCCTGCGAAGTATCACATTATTTTTTTTCTGTATTTCAGTTTTTTATTATAAATTCATACAGTTGCTATTGGCAGAGAACAGGTAAAGAGTATAATCACTTACAAAATATTATAAAGTTATATAGCTATAAAACGAAACAATTTGATATATCAAGAATAGTTCGGATAGTCAAACGTACGATGCATTTATGTAATACTATACTGACACTAGTGTCTAATTTACGATTTTTATGGCATCGAAGCTTTTACAGTCTTAATATGCATCCATATATATATATTGAGCATATTGATTGTTACTGTGTGTTTTAAAGCAGTGTTCGGATAATCAGTACCTTTTGTATTTCTGAAATATAGCTGTATTAATATCTGTAAAATGTGGTCTTCCTGTCACCACGGCACGGCGCGTCCTCAGGTTGTGGATCGAGGAAAAGGCCTCTGGGATATAGAGGTTAGCTGCGAATATACTGAGTAAGCAGTCGCGGACAGACAAGGGGTTATACTCCAGCTTGAGAATTTGGTGTGAGGATGACAACCTCATCCTGTTAAAAAAAAAAAAAAGGATTGTTCAGATAAGTTCGCAGAATCCTCGGATCAGAACTGATAACTTGGCACGAATTCCGCAAAGTAAAATCGACATAAGATTTGGAACATGAAATGTAAGAAGTCTCTATAGGGCAGGCGCTTTAAAATTTGTAAAAAATGAGTTTAGAAATAGAGGTTGGACCTAGTGGGATATCAGGAAGTTAGATAAGAAGGAAATGCAAGAGTCAAGTCGGGAAATTTTACGTTCTTTTACGGGGAACAAATTAAAAATTACCAACTAGAAACAGGGTTTTCCGTTCACAAACGAATACGTAATATCGGCAATTACATAGGTTGAATTTGTTAATATATTTTCTTTTACTTCTCGTAAGGGTCGGTGGTGTAATATTATTTAAATGCACATGCTCCAACAGAAAATAAGAATGGCGATTTAAAAAATACATTTTTTACGAAAGAATAGAACGGGTATTTGATCATCTCCTGCAATACCATATGAAAATTCTGTTAGGCGGTTTCAATGCGAAGGTAGGACCAGAGGATGTTTCCAAACCGATTATAGGGAATAAATGTTTGCATAAGGAAGGTTGTGACAATGGCGTTAGACTCGTGAACTGTGCAATATCCAGAAACCTTATCGTGAAGATTACAAAATTCCAACATCGCGACATTCATAAATATACTTGGACTTCATCAGATGGAAAAACACATATTCAAACTGATCATGTTTTAGTAGACAGAAAAGAACAGTCTAGCACAACTGATGTTTGATCGTTCAGAGGAGTTGATTGTGATAGTAAGAGAGAGACTATCGTTGAATAAAGGAAATATTCAATATCTGAAAACGAAGTGGTTTAATTTCTTTAAATAGAGGAGAGTTAGGTGAAAGGGGAGCCAAATTGAAGTGTCGAATAGATTCTCGGTTTTAGAAGATTCGGAGTGCACTAGCGTTCACAATACTTGGTTGAAATTAGAGATAACATTAAAATTTCAGCAAAAGAAATATTGGAGCACGCAGAAATACGTAGGAACAAACCATGGTTCAACCAGCAATGTACTAAAGTAGCAGAGAAGAGAAAACAGAAGAAACTGCGTTGGCTACAAAATCCGAACGAAATAACTACATAAAATTTCGTCATCTGACAGTGACTTCTAAAACTTCTAAAACTTTTAGAACAAAGAAACGCGACTTTTGAAAGTTAAAATTAATTAACTTGAAGATAATATTGAAAACAAAAACATTCGGGACATGTATAAATGAATCAACGAACTTAAGAAAGGCTATCAACTTCGTGCTTATATATTAAAGAAACCTAAAGTAACAGTTCTCACTGATACAGATAGCATCTTACATAGATGGAAAGATTTCTTTGACGATTTGCTTAACACATAGTCAAAAACTAATGCGCGTGGAGAAAGTGAAATGCATGCAGCATAACCGTATATTCCAGAACCTAACCAGACAGAAATAAAAATCGCATTTAAAAAAAAAATAAACACACATCTCCGGGTGTAGACGAAATTCCGGGTGTTGACTTAATTTTAGCTGGAGGGGAAAAATTGTAGAGCAAGATACACAAACTCGTTCTCATTATCTGGAACAAGGAGGAATTACCACAAGATTGAAGAGAATCAATCATTGTTCCAGTTCAGAAGAAAAGCAACAAAACAGATTTAATAGTTATCGAGACATTTCTCTTCTGTCAACATCCAATAAATCCTCTTAAACATTGTATTAGCAAGATTGACTCCATACGCAGATGAAATTATTGGAGATTATCAGAACGGATTTAGGTAAAAATCGATCAACTATCGACCAGATATTTACCATTTGACTAATACTTGAAAAGAAATGAGAGAATACAACATTCTGGCACATCAATTATTGACTTTAGGCTCTGGTAGGAGGGAAACATTGTACAACATGTTTACAGAATTTGCAATACCGAAAAAGGTAGATTAATTAAGATATGTTTAAATGAATCCCAAAGTAGGGTTCGAGTAGAGAAATTCTTGTTCACGGTCTTTCACGTTGAGAATGACCTGAAACAAGGAGATGTGTTGTCGTCATTATTATTTAACTTTGTTCTGAAGAACACGATAAGGAAAATCAAAGACAGCAATCAGGTTCTAGAGCTGAATTGTATTTGCCAGGTTATGGCGTATGCTGATGATGTAAATTTAATAAGTAATGATAGAATAATAGAAAGGAATGCAGAAATCTTAATTAACGCTTGCAGGGATATAGGCTTAAAAGTAAATGCAGAAAAAACTGAATAAATGGAAGTTTGTCGGGATCGTAATACTGCATTTTATTGATGCGTTAAAATACCAAATAATATTTTCTTTCGACAAAGTGGATACTTTCAAATATCTAGGATCATTATTAACAAACCAAAACCATAATCACTAAAAAAAAATTGATGTCAACTGAAAGTAGGGATTTCGTGCTATTATTCAGTTAAAAATCTTTTGTTGTCCCTAATTCTGTTGAGGAATTTGTAGCTCAAAATAAAAAGATAATCATGCCTGTTGTGCTGTATGGTTGTGAAACATGGTAACTGACTGAGGGAAAATCGCAGACTGAAAGTATTTGAAAACAAGATTCTTAAACCAATATTCGAACTCCAAAATGAACGGGAATGGGGAAAGGCGGAAACTTCATAAGGAGGAACTGCATAATTTTATACCGTTTACCAAACATTGTTAGGGTCATCAAGTCTAGGAGGCTCAAATGGTCATTTTATGTAGCCAGAATGGAAGAAATTAGAAACGCTTTCAAAGTTGTAACTGGAAATCCAAATAGGAAAATGACCGTTAGGAAGACCGAGGCGCAGATGGGGGACAATATTAAAATAGTTCTCGCAAAGATTGAAATATAAAATAGAAACTGGGTTCAGTTTTCTAAGGACAGAAATCAATGGAGAGCTTTTGTAAACGCGGCAATAAGCCTCGTGCGTCCATAGGTGTGCTATATTAAGTTGTTGATACATTTAGCTTCTTTTTATTTGACAGAAATTTTATTACAGGAACTAAAAAGTTTTTCTGTAGTAAAGAGGATTTCGATTCGAGGTTAGCTATTTATGTTAATACTAAAACAAATTTGGTGCTGATTTTGATATAAAATGACACCCATAATTTCTCTCTCTCTCTCTCTCTCTCTCTCTCTCTCTCTCTATATATATATATATATATATATATATATATATATATATATATATATATATATATTCCCGTTTGTATAGGCGCCCTTTTAGTAGACTTGTCCACCGCCCTCATTAGTATCCCAGCACGGCCCTGTGTGAAACATGCTCGCTTACGCTGAGGGAAGAACGCAGACTGAAATTATTTGAGAATAAAATTCTGAGACGAATATTTGGACCCAAGAGGAACGAGAATGGGGAATGGCGGAAACTTCATAAGGAGGAGCTACATAATTTATACGATTTACCAAACATCGTTAGAGTCGTCAAGTCTAGGAGGTTCAGGTGGGCAGGTCATGTAGCCAGAATGGATGAAAGTAGGAACGCTTTCAAAGTTTTAACTGGAAATCCAATCGAGAAACGTCCATTAGGAAAACCTAGGCCCAAATGGGAGGACAATATTAAGATGCATCTCGCAGAAATAGAAATACAGAGTAGAAACTGGATTGAATTGGATAAGGACAAAAGTCAATGGAGAGCTTTTGTGGCCATAGAGACAGACAGAGAGAGAGAGAGAGAGAGAGAAAAAATACATTTAAGTTAAGCACAACTGCACAACAACCATGAGTGAGTGGTTAGCTTTAGCGCTTCTATCGTGAAATCCGGGATTCAATCCCGCATTCGAACATTTTGACAAAAGTTTTTCTTAATTCCACCTGTGAATGTAGAGATAGTGCGTGTACTGTGAGTCCTGGCCGACTTCCTTTGTAATCGTTTTTAAATCTTTGTTATTACTAATTACCAGCAGTGATGGATTTGCGAAGAGGGTTAGGGTGGAGATGTCTTTTGGATTGAAGGTTCTATCCCGAAATTACGGAATTTTTAAAACAAACGAAATATTAGTTTTCCCTTTACTCATAAACTTCAAGCTGTCCTCAAATAACAAATTAGGAACTTTTAGAAAAACTAAGCATTAATAAGAAAAGCCCCTCCCAAAATAAAATATTTTTCTAAATCCGCCACTGATTATCAGTATAAAATGGACTTCTAGGTTGTATCTGGAAGATTATAGCTGAATATACAAACGAAACGAAATATTTGTTATGCTTGTACTCATAAACTTAAGCTCCTCTTAAATAAAAGTTAGGATTTTTTTTTTAGAAAAACCAAACATTATTCAGAAAAAAACCCTCCCAAATATTTTTCTAAATCCGATACTGATCATTTCTATCAAATGGTATTCAAGGTTGTGTCCGGAAGATTATTGTTAAATCATTGTACAGCTACAGTATAACGGAAGTGTGGAAGTACGCTCTGACAGATATATTGAAAAACTTATGCTCTGATGGATATATTGAAAACCATAAGTTTAATTAGAGTACTAAACTCTAAGAGGTGAAACACGGATGACTAAAAAGAACTGATCTAGAGAAGAAAAAAATGTTGATAATTCAGAAGTTAAAATAAAGTTAAATAGGTTCTAAAATTGCCCTCAAATATTACGTACTTTATGTTTACTTTAATTCATAAACCATGTGCTCCATCCATCATGATGGTGAATTCTAGAGCTAAATATGGCATTTAGGTCATGGAATCTTATTTAACTTTAGAGTATACTATAAGAAAGCTATTTAAACAGAAAAATCATGAAAATGAAAAAAAGCCAAAATTTCCAAAATTCTCGTTTTTTTCCCAAAAAAGCCGGTTTTTTATGTGTAAAAAACCATCGATTCAAAAAAGCCGGCTTTTTTGCATCTCTAATTACAACGGCGCAACAAATTCCGCATCACACTTTAATTGAGATGTCGGTACAGAACTCAAGTTCGACGCATGTTATGAGATCAATTGACTGCTCCCCATTATTTGATGATGTTTCGTCATCTCTTTAAGCGACACTTAGGACTTTTAGTCACAAACTTGAAGTGAAGTGGAAAACAGCATCAAGACATCGCGAACGTTTTCTGCAAGATAATTACTCCTGGTTTGAAGGAAGTCTTCAATTTCCTGACTCATGACATCGAGCCTAGCACATCCCAAAGTCTTGTTGGAAGACCACACAAGTCCTTCAGTGACTGCAGCCGAAAGTCAAATAAACGTAAAGTGACGAGTCTGATTGATGAAACAAGTCATGAGGAACTGTCGTAGGCCATTGAACTAAAACTTAGACAAGGAGGAAAGAGTGATCCTGTTTCAATTGTGAGTGAACTTTCAACTGACTCTCCCCAGAGAGGGACTACAGAGTCACTCTCGACAGAGGAACTCTCGTCAGTTGGTCCTTCGAAGCCTAAAGTCACCTGAACTCTCTCTGGAACAAGCTGTTGCTTTAATAGTAGACGCAAATCTCTCAACGAACCAATACAATATTATTCGCAATCAGGCCAAAATGTTGAAGACTAGACTGTACCCATCATATTATAAAGTAAAATCTGCCAAAGAAAAATTGTATCCGCCAGTTAAGTAAATTCTCATCGGTGGATAAATATAGAATTCACCAGTATCATCACATGCAGCATCTGGATTTCTCCAAATTACCGCCAACCTCATCTTCGATACATCCTCACATCAGAAGAGCTTACTTTCAGTGCTATAAGTGGTACCACATACTTGATGAAGCCGCAGAACTCGACCCATATCAGTATAATTACATAGACAATGATGGCGAATGGATCCCAGAAATGACACTTGGAACACTTCCTATCGACTTCCTATTCCCCTGCACTTGCAAGAAATGAGCAAGAAGAACATCTTGCAAGTGTCGCATTAATGTCATATCTTGTTGCTGCTTTCAATTCTGCAGTTGAGAAAGCAGCGAATGTAAAAATCCTTTCACGTATGTTGATGTTATCGAGTCATGTCTATTTTTATAAGTCATATCTATGTGCACCTATTCGTGTAAAAAAAAAATATATATATATATATATTATATTTTCTAAACTAAATAACATCTCAATTTCACTTTATTTGTTTATTGATTGCAATTATATTCCAACTTAGTGTTGTACGGTACCTTATAAAGAAAAACGGAAATAAGATCTTTGTTTGAACATTCAACGTAATCAGTATTTGAAGTGATGGGAGAGAAAACAATTCATACAATTAATAAAATAAACAAATATCAGTATATATAACTTCAAATTTAACATGATAATAAGCGAGAATGTAATTTAAGTATCTTTGCAGAATAAAATTATTTTCTTGTAAGCAATATAATTTATATTCAGAACTCAGATAACGAAGATATAAAAAGTGTAGGTTACATCCAAATGAACTATACTGGCTTTACTAAATACGGTACGTCACCTTGTACTAAATGAATTAAAACCTCTGAGAAATTACAGTAACTTACATTTAATTAAACACTGTAAAATAAAATAAAATAAAATAAAATGTAGCGTATACATTTAAGTTATATATCAGTATTTAACTTTGCAAGCATTTTTGCGATACAGACCGGTTTTAGGGAAGGGCGTCTCGTCGGGAGGGGGGATAAAGGGAGGTATATGTCCCAACTTACTCCCCTAAAATATCTATTTACCTCTTTATCATATGGATATTTGTATGGTCCAGATATTTGTAATATAGTTTAGGAAACATGCTCCCCAAATTTTTGATCACGCTACGCCACTGGACAAAAAGGTAAGAATAGTGAATTTGCTCAAAATTTAATTCTGAACAACTTTTATAGAAGGCTATTTTTAAAAAAACTGAACTGTTTTAAGTATATTTAAAGATTTCTGATATAGAATAATTTTTCGGCGACCTTTGACCTTGGCGGCCATATTGCCAAAAAACTCACGGTTTTCAGAACATGTGACCAAGCCAGAAATAATCCACTAGTGCCATTAGACAAAGACCAGTAATAATTTGCTCTCGACCTTTTCGAAACCTCGCAGTGTGCCAAAAAAGTGGTAGCCTCACTTCATCCTGCTGAGGTTTCAAACGAAACGAATTAAAAGAAAAAGTAGCAGAGAGAGAGAGAGAACAAATTGGTAAGGGGCAGTTGCGTCTGCCATGAATAAGACTAAAAGAATCGCCAAGACTGGGGGAAGTGGAGGCTAAAAAAGCATTTTAAATTCATGTATCCATGCTCCGTTTCAATAACTAATGGTCATTCTTTTCTAGAATCAACTTTCCTCTTGTTGTCGTTTTTCTTTATGTGAACAACTTTTTCTTCCTTTCTATTAATATGGGGTTCAATAGCATAGGTTCAGTCATTTCTACTACTATACCCCAGAAACGTACCTAACATCTCTATAATGTGATAGATGCTTGATATCATAATTTTGTCCTCCCAGATTGCCAAAATGTCACACTATGCGGCATGTCGGTAGGAGACAGAATGATTAGGTATATACGGTTTGCAGATGATATGGCGTTCGTTGCAGAACGAGAAAAGGAAATCAATAAGATGTTCGGAAACATGAGGAAGGATTTGTGGAATGAAAATGAATATTAGAAAGACAAAAGCCATGGTGATTGGAACGAAGCGATCGGTGTCAAATGTAGAAATCGCAGGGGATAAAATAGAACAGGAGACTACGTTTGAAACATGAAGTGCGAACGTGAAATAAAAGCATGGAAAGGAATGGCGAAAGAAGCTTTTAGGAGGAAGAAAAGTGTATTTTGTGAGGCCTTGAATAAAGAATTGAGAAAAAGGCTCATAAAATGCCTCATGTGGAGTATTGTATTGTATGGGACAGAAACATGAACATTACGCAAATATGATGAAAAAGTTTGAAAGATTTTTGAAATGTGAGTGTGGAGAAGAATGAGTTGAGTTGAATTGATTTTAAGTTCAACGTCCCGTTCAGCAGCGAGGCTATGGGAGACGTGGACCTACTGATTAACGTGGACTCCGAACCACATGAGTTCCCGCCAGGAATCGAACCCGGCGCGTACGCTAACCACTTAGCCACGGAGGAGCTCGTGGAGAAGAATGGAGAGAATTAGGTGGGTAGAGCGGATAACGAATGAGGTGTTAAAAATGGTGAGAAGAAAACAATTGTAGGTATTATTGAGAAGAGGATGAGAATCTAATTGGGGCATTGACTAGAACTGTATCATGAGGAACGTGCTAGAGGGTATCGTGGCAGGAAAGAGAGGGAGGGAACGATGGAAGCTATAGTTGATTGACGGTATCAAAAAATGGAAAAGTGGTGCGTGAAGACGAAGAGTTCAGCTGTGAAGACTGTTTAACATGAAAGCTTCCCAGTTGCGGCAAGTGACCTGCCAATAATGGCAGAATACTTATGATGGCGATGGTGTGATCTATCAAGTGATGTATGTCTTATCTTTGGACAATGTTTTAGTTAAATAGAAAATAAAGTTTAAGAGGTAATCATAATTATGGGCTAATCTCATTAACCATACCATGTACTGTCGTCCTGTTAATATCATAATGAAGAGATTCATAAGAGTTCAGTATCAGTCTTGGCTTAATATGTTGGCGTGGTTTTTGTTCAACATCAATTTTTAGGTTTATCAAATATTTTTTATTCCTCAATTTTGTCAAAAACTGTTCTTGAGCTTTTATATTGACGCATATCATCTTGTTCTACTGGGTGAGATCTATCGCTCGGCATATACCCGATTTTTGGACATTTTTTCACTACACGCTAATAATATTGTAGAAAAGTTTCATTAGGCTTAAGGAAATGATGGCAAATGGGGGAATTTGTGATAAACTAATTAAAAACTACTAACTAGCTCTAGAAAATATGGCCTATCGAACCCGGAGGTTCGATGACTTCTGTCCTTGTCCAATTGGATCCAGTTTCTACTTTGTATTCCTATTTCTGCAGAACCATGTTAATATTGTCCTCCCATCTACACCTGGGTCTTCCCAATGGTCGTTTTCCGATTGGATTTCCAGTTAAAACTTTGAACGCGTTCCTATTTTCTTCCATTTTGGCTACATGACCTGCCCACCTGAGCCACCTGGACTTGATGACCGAACAATTTTAGGTAAACGGTATAAATTATGAAGTTGATCGTTATGAAGTTTCCGCAATACTCCATTTCCATTCCTCTTAGGTCTGAATCTTCATCTAACGTAAGGATCTAGTTCTCAAATACTTTCAGTCTACGATCTTGCCTCAGAGTAAATGACCATACTTTGTAACCATACAGAACAATAGACATGATTATCGTTTTATATATTTTAAGCTTTAAATTCCTCGACAGAATTCGCTACGACAAAAGATTTTGAACTGAACAAGAACACAGATTTCCTGCTGTTAGTCGACATTTAATAAATTTAATTTGTGATAAATCAGAATTGAAACCGATTACAATATTGACCACATCCCAATCCATCTTCACACACACTTTCTTACGCTCAACATTTACATCTTCTATTTAGTTTTTTATTTATTTATTTATTGGAGGAAAGGATACAAAATACAAAAATGGTTAAGAATTGATAGTATTCCAGAGGGAACCAGATTATAATTTTGTTCACAATATTCCAAATCATTTCTTTAGTCACAATAGGATCCAAAGAGATTGCTGATTTAACATTTGCAGTTTAAAAACATATATTTTATATATATTCATATAGTACAATTATTTTACAAAAAATCTCCAGTTATTTATACTTTCTATGCGATTGTCATTCAGTTATGTTTGCATTTTGTTATATGTTTACTTTTTTAAGTATTCGTTATAGAATAATACGCGAGAAGTCAAATTAACCAATTGTCTTCCATATTGAATTGACGTTTTCACTAAAACGAATGGATCCTTTGTAGTGTACAAATTTATTTACTGTTGAAAACACAATATATATTGTGATGATGTTATCGTGAAATATCTAATTACTTTACAACAACTGTATGAGGAAGCCATTTAGCAGCCGATAAGTCTATAATTTGATATTGTGTTTATGCGCAGAACCATCAGGGAAGCCTGCCACATCAGGAACATTGCTATGTTTTGTGATTGTGGTTTTAGCTGACAATCACAGCCAATTGGAAGGCGAATTTGTGTGCAAGTAATTGCGCTAATTTCATTGTTCGGATACAGAATTCCATACATACACTCAACAGCAACAACAACAAAACAACTGCTTTCGCTTTGCAGAATAGTTTAGGACATTTCATTATGTCACACAATCATTACAAACAAGACAAAATAGCTTGTATATGAATGGAGCCTGTTAGCGGAAACAACAGGGTGTTCCGTAAATAGCTCTCTCATTTAATATCTGTTGTCAGAAAACTTCAATAGACTCGAGAGGAAAACATGATTGGGAAATATTATCACTTACGAATTCAAATGCAAAAATCAATGGATATAATGGTTTTCCCTGGACAAATTCATTTGAATATAATAACAAAGACTGAATGAACTGTTTTTTATGTTCTAGTTGAATCAGTTGTTGTAAAAAAAAATAATCCTGAGTCCATTATTTTTGACTACCAAACTGAGTTAGTATTGACTTTGCGTATTTTCCACTCTCCGAGGCTGGATTTCCGGTAGCATTGTAGTTGGTGTTTCTTTTCTGTACAATCAATACTGAGAGTACAACGCTTGGCTTGATATATAAAGTAAGTAATGATTCAAATCCCAGTTTGAAATTACCCACTGTCCTCATAATATTGGATTTTCACAATCACGAAAATAAAATCTCAATCCACCCGTAAATACATTATGTTGTATGAATAGATGGACGGTCATATCTAAGAATTTCTTGTCTACAATACACTTTCAAGACAAATTAAAACGAACGTTGTTTACAGGAGAGAATTGTTTGTATTTTTCTCACAATTAGGCTTTATGTATTCATGCTTTCATAATAATTGATTTAATTATAAACGATTGTTTGTGCAATGGCGTAATTCATTCTCTCTTATCTACTTCAACTTTCCAAACATCGATTGAACCGAAACGATAAATAGCACCAAGTTAACATAGAACAGACATTTCTTCTACTAGAACAGTGTTCTTATTTCTTTTGAAATAGAGAAGTAATTATATATGAGATCCAACTACGTACGTACTTTTAAGTAGTTGCTTTTTAATACTGTTAGCTGGCTGATTCACTGGTTGATTTCGAGTTCATGACCAGATTTTGAGCACAGAAACTATATGAGACGTTAATCTAAAGTTTAGCGTGAGATCTGAACTACATAAGCCTCCATCGAGAATGAAACCAAGTCTACTGTCGCAACTGATTATGCTCATCATGTAGTTAATAGGGAACATACAGTACTGTAGAAGCGTGTACATAGGGAATAGTCTCTATCGAAAGTTTTAAAATGAGACTGTATTTATACATATAGTTCATCATTTACAACCATGAACCATAATTGCATCAAGTGAAACGCAGTGTAGAGTTTAGTTAATTCAAATTTTATTTATTCTTTGTCGTATGTGTAAAAATAAGCTGTATTTTTTTTACAATGGACAAATAACGTGCACTCTAAACTCTATTATTGTGTAACATACGTGGCTAAATTGTCCGCTACCTGCATTGTAGTTGGCAATAAGCAGTAATACTGCTCACATGTTACCGAAAAAAAATACTAAATTATAAACAAGCCTAAAGTTTAATTCTAAATAAATCTGTATATTAAACTAAAAAGTATGGGAAGCTTAAAAAAAACTTTCAAGCAACACCAATCCGTTTCTTTAATAATAATAATAATAATAATAATAATAATAATAATAATAATAATAATAATAATAATAATAATAATATATTAATATAATAACTCAGGGATGCAAATAACCACTCTCCCGAGTGAGTTTTTGATATCACTATTATTTATTTCAAACAGTAAAGACTAGAGTGTGGGCTAGTAGCTTTTTTCTTGGGCTACTATAATTTGGTTGCTTATTTGCATCCCTGTAATAACTATATCCTTATTCTGTGAAAACAAGTCAGCACTTCCGTTCATTGATCTCGCATAAAATAGAAGCTATATTTTTATGTATTTATAAGTTAATGAGTATCACACGATTTCCATTCATTTAATATGTGAAATTGAAATCAGGTATCCCTTTGTGAAGTTCTGAGGATTTCTTCTCGTTAATTTCACTTTGATCATTTGCAACATTTCTAATTTTATAGATTCTGTGTATTTCTTACTTTTTTTTGATAAATTATTTCTTTCTCTTTAATCCTAGAACTTGACGCTACAAAGGAAACAAGTTAGTGGGTGCTCTTAAATACCTAACTATCCTGTTGAAATTCTCCAAGACATTGAAGCTTCCATGCTTCTCCGCTAATCTAAAAATATTGGCATTAGAAGTATAGAGACCTTTCTATTGTATTCCCTTTCCTCACATTTAGTCTATCATTACTTTCTGATTGAATTAGTAAACGAATGTAAGCTGCAAATGAAAGTAGACATCACATAGATACATCATATCTTAAATTAGATTTCGTTCTGTTTAATTTACATCAAATTTTATACTAATTGTATCATTCATTTTGGGGCAATAGGAAAACAAAATTTATCTTAGTGACACCAATACAAAAAGCTCTAAACATTCATTCAGTACACCAGCAGCAAGAATTTAAACATTTTTATTTAATTGAGTCTGGAAGTTATATCTGTTAATGCTTGGGTACAAAAATTCAATTGAAAATATTTATAGTTTCATTTATTAAAATACATCATCATCATGATAGGAATTCTGTCATTATTGGCAACCCATTTGCTGCAGCTGAGAAGCTTCCATGCTCCACGCTCTTCTGCTATCCTCTTCGTCTACACGTACGATTTCTCTGTTTTAATATCGTCCATTAATAGTAGTTTCCTTCGTCCCCTCCCTCCCTTTCCTCCCACACTACCCTCTAAAACGTCCTTCATGATATAGTTCCTTCTTAGCAAATGTCCCAACCAGTTTCTCTTCCTTGATAATACCTAAAATTATGTTTTCTCCCCCACCATTTCTAACATCCTCTCATTCATTTTCCGCTCGATTCAGCTAATTCTCTCAATTTTTCTCCACACCCACATTTCGAAAGCTTCAAGTCGTTTTTCATCATTTTTGCGTAATGTCCATGTTTCTGACCCACATAGTATAGAACTCCACACGAATCACTTTATAAGTCTTTTTCTCAACTCTTTATTCAAAGTCATACAAAATAGTTTTTTTTTTTTTTTTTTTTTTTGCTCCTAGAGGCTTCTTTCGCATTCCTATTCTCGCTTTTATTTCACGTTCACACTTCATACCTTTCACAACGCATTATAAAAATTGTGCTCATATTTTGTTTAATGTTATTAAAGTTTCGGTTTTTACTAATTCAGAATTACTAGTTGATTTCACAATTTGATTTCAACCTTAGCTGGTAAGATGATCCTTGCTAATCAAGGAGATTACCAGAGATGGGATATGAAAAGCATAGTTTATGCAATCGTACAGATTTTCTGTTTATACAATTCAAATTAACAAATCACTACTATACTATTTTTGAAAGTGCAATTTAAAAAATTGAATTAAATAAATAGTATTAGTGTATAGTATATTCTCTGTATTGAAAATCAACAAAAACAATTACCCTTTAACCGAAAAAGAAAAACACAAAGTAAATAAATTAAATAAAGTATCTAACATCCAGAGATTTATCAGCATTTATATATGTTTATTTTATAAATTGAACAAAAAAATTATTTAGGTATTTCTGATCCCCTCTCTCCCTCTCTCTCTCTCTCTGATTTTATTCTACGAACTCGTGTACTGTTATAACAATTTTGGAAACGGAAACAATAAGTTTGAAAAAGTTGATTAGCGCTATCTCAGTGTTCAAAGACCTATTTCCCCCACCATTTAATACCATGAAAGACTAAGATCTTCGTTACACTGAGATGTTTTCTATTAAGTGTCATCCAAAGGGAGAAGTATTCTTTTTCGTTTTCCCTTGTGATGGCGTATTTTGAGGCAGGTGACAGAGATAACACAATTCCATCCTTCGCTCCTCCCATCTCTAAAGAACTTGAAAAATAAAATGAAAAAATGTAAAGGGAGGAAAAATAAAAGAAGGTTGTATTTTGCATTGTCTGTAAAGGACGTTTTGACACAATTTGTCCCGCTCGCGAAAATCGAATTTCTCGCTTATTTTATCATAGGGGGCGCTTCTTGAAACGTGATGTGCTTTTAGCCTTGACAACAATGCCAGGGGAAAATGCAATTTTTGCCACTTTGAACCTTAATCCAATCACCACAGCACTATAAAAGTCTACACAAAAGAGGGATGGGATAGAGAGGGGACACAGAACCTCCGAAGAGGTTTGCGGGGGCAGAGGAAAACGGTGAGCACAGGAGAGGCTGCGAAATAACATAGGACAAGAGTGGACTCTGATCTGCATTCATAGCCAATATACTACTTTCTGACAGCAAGTGGACATTATGACATGGGCTTCAGATGTATATATATATATGCATGTACAGAAAAAGAGTATATGCAGTTTGCAGCAGAGAAAGACAGTCTTTTTCCTTATTTTCCTTATTACAGTATATGATTTCGGAGCGGAATTTTCTCAATAATCTAACTACACAGTTTGCTTACCTCACAATTGGAAATTTTGGTTGGAGACTTTGAAATAAAGAAACTCAGTGGTAGATTCTTTACTTTCTTGAGTCACAGAATGAATCCTGAATGATGCTTTGTTATACACTATCCTCAAGCTAAAAGTATTATTTTTTCCTTATATCCGTACGATATACTGAGTTTTAATATGTGTGCAACACATATCAAGTAAGAATTATTGATCAAACTTTTAATTAAACATGCAAGGAATATTTCTGCAAACACATCCGTTATTCACAACATTTTCATTTGATAAGGTCCACAGTACTTCGTTCAATAAACCAAATAAAGTTTTTGTATACTATTAGACCACTAAAATCTATAGTGGTAATCGTGGTACATGGAATCCTCTGTTCCAGACCAAGTATGATTTATCTTTTTAAAAAATCAGAGAGCAAAAGAAATTCTCATTACAACTTGAATTGAACTCATTGAATTCTTGTTGTGGCATTTGTGTCCTTGTATACTCCGCATCAAAAAATTTGCGACAGCTAACGGCGTGCAGTTAGGCCACTCAATATACACTTTCTTATCCCATAATCGTGTCAGGTAAAGAGAACCCCTCTCTCTCCTCCTTTCTTCTCTCCCATACTAAAATTAGCTAACAACATGAGCACAATTCTAAATTCAAACTATACATGTATTAGCTTCGATAAAATGAAATAACAAAAGCAAGACGAAACAAGATTCGTAAGTTGGTGTAGGGAGAAACTGAAACACACACAATGAAAAGCTGAAACCAATGGATGTCTATGACACAGGAGTTCAAAAATGAAGTAGAGAGAGAAAAAAAGAAAAGGAGAACAGATAAAACTGTGGAATCCAAACGTAGTAAGAAAAGAACCTATCATTATAAAGTTCCGTTTCTAGAAATAGAACAGTAATATAGAAATAACGTTTGTTTTCACATATTTTCTCAGAACTATTCGAATATATAGGGGATTCTTTATACATTCCTTATGTCGCTTTCATAATGGATAGCATACTCAATTCTCGGAGAACTGTGTAACTCCGAGACACATTTAGGATAATGTCAAAAGTTTAACACACATGCTTTGTTTCCGCGTGGTTCGATTGCAAATTCGGTAGTGTTCATTGGACGTACTGATCCAAAAACACATTCTAATATACCCAGTAGATAGCGTTGGTCATATCGTCCATTTCAGACCACTAATGCAAACTGAAAAAAATGAAAAGAAAAGGAAAGAAAGAAAGAGAAAATTGAAGAATACTATTTTACTGCTAAATTTCTATCAGAAATACCCTATATTAAAAGAAGAAACTGTATGGTAATGAAAAATTACAAATGTTCGAAAGCAAAAGTTTATATTCCGCTTAGATGCAGCATGTTTCAAATTTAAACGTGAATAAAACACATTGAATTATAGGATAGAAATAAATTCTGTGTCGAACTAGTATAAATAAAATTCTGTTTTCAAATAACCAAACAGGTCACCATTTTCTAGTTTTTTCCGAAGATTTATCTGTTCGGAACATCCAGCGTTGATTTAATTCCTTCCGGATATAACACAATTTGCACAGATAAATAGAACACGTTAAGAGCTCAAACGTATCATCGTGTCAGTCGGATGATGTAGACCATCACTGGGTCAAGGATTCAAATCCGTAGTGACCCGGTAATTCGACTGAGATTCGGTAACCCAGAGGGTAAAAAAGATATTTTATTTATTCCCGTGCGTTTAAACAGTGTTTCTGTCTGAGATGACCAAAACTGGAGATGTTATCCCCAGAGCAAGAAAAACACGACGCCGAGGTTCCCAGTTAATTAGATTCTCCAGACCAGGCATATCGAGCTCTTGCTCCGTTTTAACTTTGGAACATGAAGTCCGTGTGTGCATGAGAGGGGGGGAGAATTGAAAGATGCAAAGATAAGATAGGAAAACGTCAAGAAAGAGAGAGAGAGGAGGACGAATATAAATATGATACATATTTATCATTGCAGTGTATGATGTAGAACGCACATACTGTTTACTCAAATTATCGCCAGTTATGCTTTGTAAGTTCTCCATCAGAAGATAAATCTGTTTGCAGCCATTATTTTATGCGAAAAAATAAATGTTGTAGTGTTTCTTTCTGAAAATGATAACACGAAAAGTGTATACTGCAGATCAATGATGTCTTTGGAATTTCCTGGTATTTCCCTTCCCCTTTCCCAACCAACATTCGTAAATCATCTCTATCATGATATATTTGTTTGTGTCCACATTCTTACGTATTGCTTGTCCAGTATGATAAGTTGATTCTTCACAATCACTTTGTAGAAAGCTAACTTTGGCGTGAACAGGATTTGAACCTATGTTAGATAGCAATATTATTCATAAAGCCATTATGTTACCCCTATACTATCGGGCCACCTGAAATTACAAGCCAACTATTACATAGTTTAGCCCTGATCTTTGGAACGAAAAGGCTTCTTCCTGCAACGTTATTTGCACCAAAGTGCACAACGAAATTTATTTATTCGACGGCCTAGAGAGAAATTATTGCTAACTTATAAAGAAAAAACATACAATCCATTAAAAAATAGAGAAATAAAACATACTTTGCAGTAAATACCGTGGCAGTTCTATAGTACACAAATAATAATAATAATAATAATAATAATAATAATAATAATAATAATAATAATAATAATAATAATAATAACTATATTACAAAATTGAAAGTAACTATATTTGTAGCTCCTAATCTCTTGGACCACTCAACCGATCTCGATCAAATTTTCAACATTGATAAGGTTCGGGGCTGGGAAGCTTTTCTACCATTTCATTTTAACGGTAGAACTTACGGGGAGGAGGAGGAGAGGAGGGTTGGTATATAAAAATGAATAAAACGTAATAACTCTTGAACCATTAGAACGATCTCTATCAAACTTTCAACATAGATAAGGTTTGGATCTGGGACAACTTTTATCATTTCAGTTTGAAGTTGTAACGTAGGCGGCGGAGAGAGGGAAATATATTTGTAAAAAATGAAAATAAAAGTGATTGTCTTTGTGACTTAATCACTCTTGAACCACCCGACCGATCTCGATCAAATTTTCAACATGATGAAGTTCGGTCCTAAGATGGTATCTAAATTTATTTACTTTGACGATATAACTTACGGTTGAGGAGAAAGAAGAGTTAAAAGAATAAATAAAACTTGATAACTCGTGAAACAAAGGACCAATCTCGATCAAATTTTTGACATAGGTGAGGTTCGTACCTGAGATGATTTTTATCATTTCACTTTCACGGGAGAACTTAGGGAGGGAAATGGGAGAGGGAGATATATATAAAAATAAATAAAACTTAATGACTCTTGAATCACCAAACCAATCTCGATCAAATTTTCAACCTAGATGACCTTTGAACCTGAGATGGTTTCTGTGATATCACTTTGACGCTGTAACTTAAGAGATGGGGAGGGGAAGCGACATTTAAAAAATAACGAAAAACGACCGGTATTAGTGACGAAACTATAATTTTTGTAATCCCTGAGATTAACAGTGACACATCTGATGCTGTTTAAATCCAAATTCAGCCAAGCAACTTGGAGGAGGGGAAATATATAAAAATGATCGGAATAACCAATATAAGTGTCGAATTCATAGTTTTCATCTCGCTGAGATGAACAATGACACTGCAGATGTCGTGTCCCACAACATACTTGGCTAGGGGATATATAAAACTCATCGAAAATGACCGATATCGAAGAGCGCTTTAGTAATACTAAAGAGTGACTGAGTAACAGAACATATTACTATTTTCTCTCAATTTAACCCAACGAAGCGGGTAATTGATAATAATAATAATAATAAGAATAATAATAATAATAATAATAATAATAATAATAATAATAATAATAATAATAGACAACTATTGTGAATGTGAACATTTATTATTATTATTACTATTACTATTATTATTATTATTAATTTTATTATTATTATTGTTCACGTACTTTTGAACTTGCACGTCGAAATTACTGCAAAATGTTTTATTTCTGTAATTTTTCCTGGATTGTATTTTTTTCTTTATTATTGGCCATTAATTTCTCTCTAGACCGTCGAATAAATGAATTTCGTTCTGCACTTTGATTCGTTCCAAAGATCAGGGCTAAACTAAGTAATATTTGGGTTGTAATTTCAGGTGCTCCGATAGTGTCACAGTTGGCATCAAACTGCCGTCGAAACAACACGGGTGCTCTGGTGCTTCGACAGTGTACTATAGCCTATTGTATAGTGGACTATATATACGTTAGGTGTATTTCGTTGCTTTCATCTCTATATCGAAGCAATTCTACTGAATAAGGAGTTTCACTCCGTACTCTAAATTACTGCCGTTTAGGCGTAGTCGGTGTTTCAGTGCAGACTTGAAAATGGAATATAAAAATGATCTTCAATTTAAACTGGAATTTGACAAGGAGTTTCATACAGTTCGACCAATCCCACTGGAAATGTACCATTGGATGAACTCCACTTTCCCAGATATTTTTGATAACATTAGTGACATGCAGTTAAATAGTGAAAATTTTTGTATTTTTCTAAAATTCAAAACGCAACAAAAATACGATGACTTTGCATCTCAGGTCCCTAGTGAGGTCCCATTCACTCATTCAAGAAGAAAGTGAGTTTAGTCAGAATCATTTCCGTCGCAGATCCGACTACCCTTCTTCGTGTCTTTGAGTTCCCTATCGAGGCACCGAATAACTTATTGAGTGAGGCTCTTAGTGCATATGGTTCCGTGATTAAAATTGAAGATTAGGAATGGGCCCCTCCTTATCCACCTGGTATTAAAACTGGAACTCGCCATGTACACATTAAACTTACATCTCATGTGCCATCTTGAATTCTAGTCCATGGTTATAAAGTAGGTGTATCATATAGTGGACAACCAATTACATGTTTTCGCTGCCACAGCTCTATGCACACAGTAGCGAACTGTGGACTGAAACGGGAACCTCAACCCCGGGGGAGAGCGAGTGTCATTACGACCACTTCCCCGTTAATTCCTCCCATGATAGAACTCGGAAAAGTGACTCCTATGACATCCTACAAATTAGCCCCACCGGTCATTTCTACGCAATCTGGTGAACAAGATGATGTTGAGCATTGACTCTCGGTACAAGACCCAAAAGAGTTCCCTGCACTTACAATACAGTCCATTGAGAAAGCGAATGAAGATACCCAACTTCCAAGTAAACGAGTGGCTTTATCGACTTCATCGGAGGCCTCCGGTATAAGAGTTGAGCAGCACATCACCTCACACGTCATGAAGGTTGAACCCAATCCATCACCAGTTGAGGATAGGGATGTCAGGCAAGAGACACAAGAAGAGAGTCTGGAACCCCTTGAAAGCGATTTTCTCCAGCATCAGACACAAGGGATTAAGTTTAGCGATGTTATTTCTAAACAAAGAAGACAAAAATTATCCCGGAAGGAGGAACTGAATCCTCACTTGGAAAGCAGCCAAGTCTCTCTGTCTTCCGAACGAGATCCACGTACTCGCCCAAAACAGGTGTTCGACAGAGATATATAAGGTCTTGGTCTTCAAGGTCAATGGATACGAAACCACACCAAGTAGTGAGGTGTGTGCCTCCCTTTGTTTTTGTTTTAGTTCTTTCTGTTCGTCACGTGTGTACAATACAAGTGCCCTCCGATTCTAATAGTGCAAGTGAGCAGCTTGGAATAGCGCTAGTTATCACTTCTCTCACAAACAGGTAATCCGTGAGTGCTAGTTATGTTTAAATCTACTATCGACGTATGTGTTTTTATTTTAACTGCAGTTCCTAGTCTAATAATTCACATCGCCCATGGATTTTCTAAGTTATATTTTGCTTCCACTCTTAGTTTTAAGAATCATATTAAATTACAGTAGATCAAACTTACATAGATCTAGACATTGCACAGAAGTGTTATACTCCGAACTTTTGCTCTACATGACTGTGATAAACTCTTTATCCTTTCTTACGGTAAATTTAAATCACGCAAGTAGTGAAGATAAAAAAGCATATTTAAAACAACTTCTCACATGTCACACCAGACATAGTCCGTGTTCAAGAACTTACACATGATTCATTTAACAATATGCTGGACTATGATATATTTGCAAATTTGGGACCCACCATTGGAGTAGGGATGTTTATCAGAAAAGGATTTGGTTATACTAATCTCACTCTCTCCCCTGACGGCGTATTATTCATTGTGTCATACAGGGGCACCTTGTCGTCGGATTATACGCTCCTTCTGGATATAGAGCTAAGAAGGAACGGGCTGAATTTTATGGCCAAAGTTTGCCACAATTCCTGCCTCCTCATATTTCTTGTATGGTAATTATGGCTGATTGGAATACCACTGAAACCAGCAAAGATTCAATTCCGCCTACCCCCCTTGTCCCGCATTTTTGGAATTTTTGCAGGCTTATCATTTACGGGATGTAGTCATTGTTTCCAACTCACCGAGGATTTATACCTCACCTCACGTTCGAAAAGTACGGTTGACAAAATATGTCACTCCTGATTCACACTATTATATTGACGTACAGACTATTATACCATCGTTCAGCGATCATGCAGCGCTCAAGCTCCACATAAAACCAGACCAACCCCAGCCTGCCCTCAGTAGGAGAGGATACTGGAAGTTAAATACGTCATTGTTTCAACACGCCGGTTATCGAGAAGAACTGGCACAACAGTATTCCTATTGGGAACGGATGCAACAATATTTTAAAGATCTCGCCTCTTGGTGGACAACTATCTTAAACCTACGATCGCCCGGTTCTTCCAAGGCAAAGGACGTGAATCGAGATGCGATCGGCAGTTGATGTTTGAATTCCTCTATCAGGCGCTGCGTCAGGCATGGTGTGCGCCTCCCTGACTACAGAACAAACACACTGTGCAACAGCTAAAACTATGAATACAAAATCTAAAGGCTTCCACACTCATGCCTTCCTTTATATATGATACCACATATATAGGCTTGCCCAGGAAACTGTCACTATTTACGAAGTTGCACGTCTGTTCTCTCGACGGAAACAGGCTACAATAGTATCTTTCCGCCTCCCCAATGGTGATATCTTGTGATTCTATTCAGATCTCAAACGCTTTTCGAGAGTATTACTATAATTTTGTTCAACCATGACCTTCTGACTCCAATGTTACGACTCAGTTTTTGTCGATTATTCCTAAACTGATTACGCAAGAAGAGGGACGTGATCTCATACGCCCTATAACTTCCCAGGAAATATGGATGGCCCTCCAGGCAACGAAAGGAAAGAGAGCGCCATGATATGAAGGTCTGCCCTACGCGTTCTACAAACAATACTGGACCTTTCTTTCAGATACCATAGTCAAGTTGTTTCATGTATATTTAACGGGAGGCCCCATCCGCGGTAACGTCGGAATCACAATATTCATCAGCGAAATCCGCCACTTCCCAGACTGTACAAGAGTACGGACCCATCACTTTACTGCCTACGATTTGAAACTGTTCACCAAAATTCTGACAATAAGTTTAAAACCCATGTTACAATAGTATATTAGCCCATATCAGGCAACTACCCACCCCACATATAACATTTATTATGTGTTACGTTCGTTACGGGATTTTATAGCGTACGTTCAAACTACCCACGTTAAAGCGGGGGTCCTTGGCATAGATTTTTCTTAAGAATATGACTGCTTTAATCACGTTTTTTTCTTCAAATTTTAGACGCCTGGGGATTTTCTCCTACATTTCAACAAGTCATAAGACAACTCTACCAATCGACCCAATCTCGAGTTCAGATCAATGGTCATCTTTCTGAACCATTTGCTCTGTAACGCGGATTAAGGCAAGGCGATAGTATCTCGACGAGCCTCTTTGTGATAGTAATCTATACCTATCTTCGGGCCCTGGCTCAGATTACCTCTCCTGGTATACCGGAATATCATCAATTATACGTCTTCGGGTTTGCGGATGACGTGAAGTTAATTGGAACTAAGTCCGATGATATGCTAGTCGCCATCCGCATAACTAACGAGTTCACCCAGTGCTCCGGCTTGGCAAATAATAACTACAAGACCATACTCTTATCGTTTCACGGATTCTCTCTACCCTCACTACCTGATTCACATACTCACATTCCAAAGGTTGATGCTTTAACAGTACTCGGCATAACTTTTCATAGCGATGCAAACAAACAAATGGATGCTGTCTGGCGTCCTATCGTTAATCAGATTAAGCAGATGGTATACTTACAACGGTTCCGCGGTCTCCATGTAATACATAAGATCTAATATCTCAACCAGTATGTTGCGGCTAAGCTTTGGTATTACGCGCACACCTTTCCCCTCCCTTCTGTTTACGCTCGACAAATTGAATCTGTATTTATGTGGTTTCTTTGGCGGGGCTACTTTTTCCGCCTCCGCCACGACACTATTTATCTTCCTCGCAGCGAAGGGGGCCTTGGACTCGTAAACATTCGCCTTAAAAGTCAAGTATTACACATACTAGGCGCGTAGCAAGGCGTTGAGCCCCACATGGACTATGCACGGGTGTGGATCGAATGTTTCTGGCCCGAATGCTCTCAACTGAGGAATCAGCCTTTCTGCAGATTTGGCAATTTATGTCCTACATATGTCACCAATCTCGTTCAAGCATGGAGATATTCTGGTGCGCTTGCTACCCCTACCACATATACTGCCCAAACCATATAACGGAAATTGTGGAGAGCGTCACTTGTAGACCTGAGAGTCCGGGTACTGGATCTATTCCCCACTAAACAATGGCGCCAAATCTGACAAAATCTACAAACGAATATCCTTCCTTTGCACACACAAGCAGTATGGACGAGCATAGTGTTGCAACTGCCCGCCACCCAAGAAAGACTTGTGCGCATTGGATATACCACAACCCTAACCTGTAAATATTGTGACCACTCCGACACACTACAACATCCCTACACGTCATGTTCTGGTGCGATATTATTTGGAACCTTCTCCTTTGTATGTTGAGCTTGATCTGCCGTACGCCTGTTCCTTTATTTACCGTAGATCTCCTATTCTTTCCTGCATTTCAGTATTTCCCTACAACCAAACACAATGCGGTCCTCTGGTTAGTTGGTACCACATTGTTATATGCTCAACGTTCCATGCCGTGGAATGATGAATGTTTATATTTTGACTTTTTACAATATTTTTCAGTAAGTCTAGAAAGGAAGTCTTTCAGTGGATTCTTGCAATCGGCTCTGTCCCAACTGTCGGTAGGGACAGGGAGGCAATCAGTTGTGTTTATTAACATTTTCCATGTGGTGATGCATCGACCTCATCATTGTACACACGAGTAGGTTCGCTCAGAACCAAACCTAGACATTTCTTACCACTGTCGGTCCTAGATTACCCCTTTATTGTATCTATGTCAATTTCCTATGTAATATTAGTGACAGTATAATAAACACTAAAGTGTAGGGGTAACGTAATGGACTTATGAATAATACAGCTAGCTAACATAGGTTCAAATCCAGTTCACCAAAAAGTTAATTTTTTTACAAAGTAATTGTGAAGAATCGACTTAACATACTGGACAAGCAATATATAAGAATGTAGAAGCAAACACCTGTATGATGATAGAAACGATTTACGAATGTTGGTTGGGAAAGAGTAAGGGAATTACCAGGACAAAGACACCATTCAAATCCTTAGTGACCCGGTAATTCGACTGAGACTCGGTAACCCAAGTGATAAAATAGAAAGTTTACTTATTTCCGTGCGTTTAAACAGTATTTCTGTCAGAGGTGACCAGGATTGGAGATGTTATCCCCAGAGCACAAAAAATACGACGCCGAAGTTAAGAGTTAATTAGATTCTCCTGACCAGGTATATCGAGCTCTTGCTCCGTTTTAACTTTGGAACATGAAGTCCGTGTGTGCGTGAGAGAGAGGGGGGAGAAGTGAGATGCAAAGATAAGATAGGAAAACGTCAAGAAAGGGAGAGAGGAGGGGTACGAATATAAATATGAAACATACTTATCATTGAAGTGTATGATGTAGTACGCACACACTGTTTACTCAAATTATCGCCAGCTATGCTTTGTAAGTTCTCCATCACAAGATGAATCTCTGTTTGCAGCCATTATTTTATGCGAAAGATTACACTACCTGATGGGGAATCGAACCAAGATTTTCCAGTTAGAAGTCTAACACGCTACCACTACACCATCGATTGCTTTAGCCAAACTTTGTTTAACAAATGTTGTAGTGTTTCTTTCTGAAAACGATAACACGAAAAGTGGATACTGCAGATCAACGATGTCTTTGGAATGTCCTGGTAATTTCCTTGCCCTTTCCTAACCAACATTCGTAAAACGTTTTTTTCTTGATAGAGGGGCTTGCTTCTACATTCTTGAGTATTACTTGTCCAGTATGATAAGTTGAATCTTCACAATCACTTTGTAAAAAAAATTAAATTTGTCGTGAACAGGATCTGAAACTATGTTAGACAGCTGTATTATTCATAAGACAATTACGTTAGCCAACACTAAAGGGCCACCTGAAATTACAATCCAAATATTACTTAGTTTAGCCCTGATCTTTTTAACGAACTAAAGTACAGAACGAAATTCATTTATTTGACGGCCTAGAGAGAAATTAATGCCCAATAATAAAGGAAAATCATTCAATCCAGGAAAAATTACAGAAATAAAACATATTTTGCAATAATTTCACTGTGCAAGTTCAAAAGTACGTCAATAATAATAATAACAATAATACTAATACTACTATTACTACTACTACTACTACTAATAATAATAATAAATATTCACATTCACAATAGTTGTCTATTATTATTGCTATTATTATTATTATTATTATCAATTACGCGCTTCTTTGGGTTAAATTGAGAGAAAATAGTAATATGTTCCGTTACTCAGTCACTCTTTAGTATTACTAAAGCGCTCTTCGATATCGGTCATTTTCGATGAGTTTTATATATCCCCTAGCCAAGTATGTTGTGGGACACGGCATCTGCAGTGTCATTGTTCATCTCAGCGAGATGAAAACTATGAATTCGACACTTATATTGGTTATTCCGATCATTTTTATATATTTCTCCTCCTCCAAGTTGCTTGGCTGAATTTGGATTTAAACAGCATCAGATGTGTTACTGTTAATCTCAGCGATTACAAAAATTATAGTTTCGCCACTAATACCGGTCGTTTTTCGTTATTTTTTAAATGTCGCTTCCCTCCCCATCTCTTAAGTTACACTGTCAAAGTGATATCACAGAAACCATCTCAGGTTCGAAGTTCATCTAGGTTGAAAATTTGATCGAGATTGGTTTGGTGGTTCAAGAGTCATTAAGTTTTATTTATTTTTATATATCTCCCTCTCCCATTTCCCTCCCTAAGTTCTCCCGTGAAAGTGAAATGATAAAAATCATCTCAGGTACGAACCTCACCTATGTTAAAAATTTGATCGAGATTGATCCTTTATTTCACGAGTTATCAAGTTTTATTTATTCTTTTTAACTCCTCTTTCTCCTCAACCCTAAGCTATATCGTCAAAGTAAATAGATAAATTTAGATACCATCTTAGGACCGAACTTCATCATGTTGAAAATTTGATCGAGATCGGTCGGGTGGTTCAAGAGTGATTAAGTCACAAAGACATTCACTTTCATTTTCATTTTTTTACAAATATATTTCCCTCTCTCCGCCGCCTACGTTACAACGTGAAACTGAAATGATAAAAGTTGTCCCAGAGTTATTACGTTTTATTCATTTTTATATACCAACCCTCCTCTCCTCCTCCTCCCCACCTAAGTTCTGCCGTTAAAATGAAATGGTAAAAAAGCTTCCCAGGCCCGAACCTTATCAATGTTGAAAATTTGATCGAGATCGGTTAGGTAGTTCAAGAGATTAGGAGCTACAAACATAGTTACTTTCAATTTTATAATATAGGTTATTATTATTATTATTATTATTATTATTATTATTATTATTATTATTATTATTATTATTATTATTATGTGCGTACGTTTGAACTTGCATGGCGAATTTACTGCAAAATATGTCTTATTTCTCTATTTTTTCCTGGATTGTAAATTTTTCCTTTATTATTTGGCATTAATTTCTCTCTAGGCCGTCAAATAAATGAATTTCGTTGTGCACTTTGGTGCAATTAACGTTACAGGAAGAAGCTGTTTCGTTCCAAAGATCAGGGCTAAACTAAGTAATATTTGGGTTGTAATTTCAGGTGGCCCGATAGTATAGGGGTAACGTAATGGCCTTATGAATAATACTGCTATCTAACATAGGTTCAAATCCTGTTCACGCCAAAGTTAGCTTTCTACAAAGTGATTGTGAAGAATCAACTTATCATACTGGACAAGCAATACGTAAGAATGTAAACGCAAATACCTGTATCATGATAGAGACGATTTACGAATGTTGGTTGGGAAAGGGCAAGTGAATTAAAAGGACATTCCAAAGACATCGTTGATCTGCAGTATCCACTTTTCGAGTTATCGTTTTCAGAAAGAAACACTACAACATTTGTTAAACAAAGTTTGGCTAAAGAAGTCGGTGATGTAGTGGTAGCGTGCTTGACTGCCAAACGGGAAATCTTGGTTCGATTCCCCGTCAGGTAGAATGATTTTTTCGCATAAAATAATGGCTGCAAACAGAGATTTATCTTGTGATGGAGAACTTACAAAGCATAACTGGCGATAATTTGAGTAAACAGTGTGTGCGTTCTACATCATACACTGCAATGATAAATATTTTTCATAATTATATTCGTCCCCCTCCCTCTCTCTTTCTTGACGTTTTTTATCTTGTCTTTGCATCTTTTACTTCTCCCTCTCTCTCTTTCATGCACACACGGACTTCATATTCCAAAGTTCTGAAGAATCTAATTAACTGGGAACTTCGGCGTCGTGTTTTTCTTGTTCTGCGTATATTTTTTCCAGTTATGGTCATCTCTGACAAAAATACTGTTTAAACGCAAGGAAATAAGTAAAATCTCTTTTTTACCCTCTGGGTTACCGAATCTCAATCGAATTACCGGGTCACTACGGATCTGAATCCTCGGCCCAGTGGTGGTTTACATCATCCGACTGACACGAAGATACGTTTGAGCTCTTAACGTGTTCTATTTATCTGTGCAAATTATGTTATATCCGGAAGAGATGAAATCAATGCTGGATATTCGGGACTGATAGATCTTCGGAAAAGACTAGAAAATGGTAACCTCTTTGGTTATTTGAAAACGGAATTTTATTTATACTAGTTCGACACAGAATTTATTTCCATCTTATAATTCAATGTGTTTTACTCACGTTGAAATTTGCAACATGCTGCATCTAAGCGGAATATAAACTTTTGCTTTCGAACATTTGTAATTTTTCATTACCATACAGTTTCTTCTTTTAATATAGGGTATTTCTGATAGAAATTTAGCAGTAAAATAGTATTCTTCAATTTTCTCTTTCTTTCTTTCCTTTTCTTTTCATTTTTTTTCAGTTTGCATTAGTGGTCTGAAATGGACGATATGACCAACGCTATCTACTGGGTATATTAGAATGTGTTTTTGGATCAGTACGTCCAATGAACACTACCGAATTTGCAATCGAACCACGCGGAAACAATGCATGTGTGTTAAACTTTTGACATTATCCTAAATGTGTCTCGGAGTTACACAGTTCTCCGAGAATTGAGTATGCTATCCATTATGAAAGTGACATAAGGAATGTACAAAGAAACCCCTATATATTCGAATAGTTCTGAAAAATACGTGAAAACAAACGTTATTTCTATATTACTGTTGGATTTCTGGAAATAACTTTATAATGTTAGGTTCTTTTCTTACTACATTTGAATTCCACAGTTTCATCTGTTCTCCTTCTCTCTTTCTTTTTCATCTTCTTTTTTTCTGTCTCTGCTTCATTTCTGAATCTCTGTGTAATAGACATCCATTGGTTTAAACATTTCATTGTATGTGATTCAGGTTCTCCCTACATGAACTTACGAATCTTGTTTCGTCTCGCTTTTGTTATTTCATTTTATCGAAACTAATACATGTATAGTTTGAAATTAGAATTGTGCTCATGTTGTTAGCTAATTTTAGTATGGGAGAGAAGAAAGGAGGAGAGAGAGGGGTTCTCTTTACCTGACACGATTACGGGATAAGAAAGTGTATTTTGGGTGGCCTAACTGCACGGCGTTAGCTGTTGTAATTTTTTTGATGCAGAGTGTACATCCATACAAATAAATCAATTGAGAGTTTCAATAATTTTTCAGAACGAATTGGAACGCTCTATCATATATCTTAAAATTAGTCTACGAATAATGCCAATAAGTGTTGAATAACCGATCAACACAATCTATCATATACTTTTTATGACTCAAGTGGAAGCCATACGAACGTTACGTTGAATTCTCGGAAATTATAATGATGCTTACGAAATACTATAGTTCTTTTCAATGTAGTCAATTGAATTCTTAATCACGTGAATAAATTGACTAAATTGAACGTTAAACCTCTAAGAAATTTCTTTGGAAGAACAAATTATATACAGGGTGGTCCATTTTCGGTTTTCCTATTTTATGTTGAAATAAAACGTAGAGTTTCATAGACGCATTAATGTAATGCCTATGAATAATTACAACACTCAGTTGGATTTTTAGGTGAGGTGTTATTTTTTGAACATCACATCATCTAAGTGTCCTCCACCTTTCTGAATGCAACGGGTCAGACGTTTACAGAAGCTATCCATTACTCTGTGTAAGAGATCTGGAGTGATGGTGGATGTTTCCTCCTGAATTCTGTGTTTCAGTTCCTCCAGTGTACGCAACCGATGTCTAAACACTCTGTCCTTTAAATGCTCCCACAAGAAAAAATCATTGGCAGTCAAGTCCGGGGGTCTGGGAGGCCATGGATTATCCCCAAATCTTGATATCACTTTTCCAGGGAACATGGCTTGGCAACACTGCACTCGCTTTCTTTTATCTGACTCTGATAATTCCTGCACTACCCTCATTTTGTATGAGTGAAACTTCAAATTATTTCGCAACAATCGACCAACACTGCTCCGAGGAAGATTCAATGTAAGAGAATGTCGTCGTGCTGATCGTTTTGAACTGGTAAGAATTGCCTCCCGCACACGTGCGATTCAGGTGTACGAACTGTTTTCTTACGTGTTTGTATTTTGTCACCCACATTACCACTAGTGTGCCACTGTGACAAACACCTGCGTATGGTTTTCCCCAAGGATGTTATAAAATAGAGGATCTGCCCATACGTATCTTCATCATATGAACTCAATGAAGCCAAAAGACAACCGAGCATCGTCTGAGCAGGCACGTATGATTGGCTACTCTCGTTTCCGCCATGATTGTTTTCTCGAAACATTGCTATCTTAGTGGCGCGGAGTGGGCAGAGTAGGTGTGGCGAAACTGTGACATATGGCTTCACGATTTTGTTGTATGGACAGATCCTCTATTTTATAACATCCTTGGTTTTCCCTGATGGAACCTTTCATCATCTCTTCTCGTCACCAAACTCATGTCTGAAAGCTCGTTGTACGAGAACAATGGACTCCTGCTTTATAAATAGTTCCACACAACACGCGCTGCTGTACCGACCAACGCTTCATTGTCAACTGAATCCAAGGCCATCTCCTAACGGTTGACAGGCATCTCACTCTCCCATTTCTCGGCGGTGTTGCCAACTCACAACTAGGTAGCCGAAATTGGACCACCCTGTACCTTTTTGAATGTTTTAAACTAATGGATCTACATTACAAATTTCTTTTAATTCACAATTTATGTTCTAATACATGCAGAATGTTAATAGAGCTTTAAAATAAACACTCACACAATCCACGGAAAGTGTTTTGGTATAAATCTTTCGACTAAAAAATACCAAGAGAAAGAACATACTTCGCAATTTCATGCTGAATTTCAATTCTAAATTGTAATATTTCAGTTATCTACAAGCCAATGTATATTGGAATAATTTTTAATATTCTTAATGTTGCAGCTTGTTAATAATACATTTGTGCTAAGTGCAAAATATAATGTTTAAGCTGAATTATCTCTAAGCACGATGTCAAGAACTCAATGGTTTAATTGTGCACTAACGTAGAGTTGGCAGATTTTGGAAATTGGGATACCAATCGCAGGCTATACATAAGATCAGGGTTACTACTCAACATTTATTTGGTCAGAATCAATTAATTACCTGTCTTTTTTTAGGGTACTACTCACAATTTTCCAGTTTCTATACACAGTTAACACAAATGAAGCCTCACAAGGGATGTATAAAGAATGTGTAAAGATAACATAAGAAGAGCTGCCTTGCATCCCTTATTTTAAATTCCGATTTGTTGTGTTTAACAGATCTTAAATATTGCGGCAAGTACGACACACCCTCATGTTTATGATTAAACAAATACATTTTTCTTCGTTGTGTCATCACCTTGATCAGGAACACTACCCTAAAAGAAATACAAGTTTAGAATTTAGCAAGAAAAAATACTATACTAATATAGCACTTATACATAGGCCCTACTTCGTGGCCATTTCTTCTTTTTATAAATGACCATTCCACAGAATATTTCTTCTGAAAAGAACACTTGCGCTTGGGCATGATGGAAACACTTTATACACCAGACACCAGCAATGTAAAACAAGAACGTTGGCTTCACTTCACACCGACAAAGAAATTCAATTTGCTTAACTTCACTTGCAAAGATATGTATAGTATACCCACTGGATTGGATAAAACGCTTCATTGTAAAATTGTGCCTCAGAACTCAGAAGACGGCACACAGGACAAAACAGAAGTTTAAATGCGGTTAAAATGCAGCGACTGAGCCGATTGAAGTATAAAATAACTAGTAGAAAAAGAACGTCACCGGAAAAAAGACGTTCTTTCCTATTGAAAGTGATATTCAAAAAAATTTACCATAACATATCCCCCCTTGAATATTTTTTAAAAATCCCTTTTTTTTTCCTCTGGGAGCTAAACAACCCATAGGACGAAACAATGGATCTGATTTTCAAACTCCTTGGGTTTGTTTAGTGAAATTAGCTGGCTACGCAAATCTTTCGAAAACCTTCCAATTTTAGGTGAGATGAGTTTGGTGACGAGAAGAGATGATGAAAGGTTCCATCAGGGAAAACCAAGGATGTTATAAAATAGAGGATCTGTCCATACAACAAAATCGTGAAGCCATATGTCACAGTTTCGCCACACCTACTCTGCCCACTCCGCGCCACTAAGATAGCAATGTTTCGAGAAAACAATCATGGCGGAAACGAGAGTAGCCAATCATACGTGCCTGCTCAGACGATGCTCGGTTGTCTTTTGGCTTCATTGAGTTCATATGATGAAGATACGTATGGGCAGATCCTCTATTTTATAACATCCTTGGGGAAAACCATACGCAGGTGTTTGTCACAGTGGCACACTAGTGGTAATGTGGGTGACAAAATACAAACACGTAAGAAAACAGTTCGTACACCTGAATCGCACGTGTGCGGGAGGCAATTCTTACCAGTTCAAAACGATCAGCACGACGACATTCTCTTACATTGAATCTTCCTCGGAGCAGTGTTGGTCGATTGTTGCGAAATAATTTGAAGTTTCACTCATACAAAATGAGGGTAGTGCAGGAATTATCAGAGTCAGATAAAAGAAAGCGAGTGCAGTGTTGCCAAGCCATGTTCCCTGGAAAAGTGATATCAAGATTTGGGGATAATCCATGGCCTCCCAGACCCCCGGACTTGACTGCCAATGATTTTTTCTTGTGGGAGCATTTAAAGGACAGAGTGTTTAGACATCGGTTGCGTACACTGGAGGAACTGAAACACAGAATTCAGGAGGAAACATCCACCATCACTCCAGATTCAAAACGATCAGCACGACGACATTCTCTTACATTGAATCTTCCTCGGAGCAGTGTAGGTCGATTGTTGCGAAATAATTTGAAGTTTCACTCATACAAAATGAGGGTAGTGCAGGAATTATCAGAGTCAGATAAAAGAAAGCGAGTGCAGTGTTGCCAAGCCATGTTCCCTGGAAAAGTGATATCAAGATTTGGGGATAATCCATGGCCTCCCAGACCCCCGGACTTGACTGCCAATGATTTTTTCTTGTGGGAGCATTTAAAGGACAGAGTGTTTAGACATCGGTTGCGTACACTGGAGGAACTGAAACACAGAATTCAGGAGGAAACATCCACCATCACTCCAGATCTCTTACACAGAGTAATGGATAGCTTCTGTAAACGTCTGACCCGTTGCATTCAGGATCGAAACTGCGTAGCATCGAAACTGCGTACGATCGAAAGTGCGTACGACCGAAACTGCGTACGACCGAAACTGCGTACGATCGAAACTGCGTACGATCGAAACTGCGTACGATCGAAACTAAAACCGGCGTAGGATCGAAAACAGATAAGGTCTTATGATCGAACAATAAAAAAACAATTATTTTATAATCACAGAATATTAAGTAATAGTATTTTTTTGAAGTTATATAGGGAAAAATCGGAGTAGGATCAAAACTGTATACGACCGAAACTGCGTAGGATCGAAACTGCGTACGGTCGAAACTGCGTAGCGTCGAAACTGCGTACGATCGAAACTGCGTACGATCGAAACTGCGTAGCGTCGAAACTGCGTAGGATCGAAACTGCGTACGATCGAAACTGCGTACGGTCGAAACTGCGTACGATCGAAAGTGCATAGATACGAAACTGAGAAATAAAATAGTGACAAATATAATTAAATAATCATACAGGGGTGTACCCAGGAAGTTTTTCTTGGGGGACTATGACTTATTCAGGAGGACCAAAAAAGCTAAGTCTTGTCTCAGCAGGGAGAAAGGAGAATCCTCCCCCCAAAAGCCACTACTTCTGATCAAGTTGGCAAATTCCTTGTTCAGAAGATTTCCGTTAAGTTCAATTGACTTAGCTTAACATTTTCTTAGTTACCTAGTTGCTGTGAATTGTCACTTCTTTTATAGACTTTGCAGGTGGCACAATCGAAGGTTCATGTAATTAGTTCAAGTTTTTGCTAGTTTGGGCTTCGTCCCAAATTTACTAACTTCCAGGGTTGTTTTGTTTAAAACAAAATATTTAAAACAAATGATTAAAACTTTTTTTTAACAATTGATTTTGTTTAAAACAAATTTTGTTTATGTTTTAAACATTTTGTTTTAAACACGTTTATTTTGAAGACTTGTCTTAAACATATGTTTATTTGCATTTTATTTTATGTTCGTAAAAAAAAGAAATCTTCCAGAGCAAGAGAACTGTCCAAAAGTGCTCCCCAATCAGAAGACTATTTTCTTCCCATGTGAATGGTTTTATTTCTCGTGGCTACAGCAGGTCAATGTGGTGATCTACAATTTATTTTGTCTCTTTTCCCCCTTATTTTTAACGTATATTGTATTGTTTAAATGCTTCTCAGTTAACTTGCGAGAAAGTGTCGTAGTCGAAGGTTGGACTACTTATAGAACTGATATTAAAAAATAAATAAAATAATTATCACGGAAACAAACTGTTGTGTTGTATTCATTGCGACGTTGAGGTTCTGAAATTAAAATATCGCAAGCATTCGTTTGTACAGTACATGTTAGTTCTGTCTCCGTACAACATGGAATCGTTTAACATGGATTATGCGTGAAGAAAAGAAGGACATGATTTGATACAAATTTATTAGAGTAACTCAAACTCAATCAGGTAAGTAAACGATCAAACGAGTTTGTCACAAAACGTGTAAGAAAGAAATGGGTGGTTTAGTTCCAAGAACGAAAATCATTATAAAAAATGCAATGCTTGGTAAAAATGGAAACCCAAACAAATGGTAAAAATGTTGATCCGAAAATTGCTTCTGATGAATCTAACGTCAGTGGTGTGGCTGAGATGCAACTGGAAACTTCAGGTAACAACTAATTTTGTATCAACAATATCTTTTTCATTATATTATGAAAATTTTATTTCGTACCTCTTCCCCACCACAGTTCTAAATTTTCTTTGAAACTTTACAACTTGGCATAGCTTGTATGAAGAGACCAGGTGAGAAACGCAAGGTATGGCAGTCGATCACGTAACTAACCAAGTGTGATACTTATTATAACGTTAGTGCTGAACGTCAAGGTCTGGGACAATTTGATCTCAATTTGTTTGTTTGTATGTATGTACCACGCTACAGGGTGCAATATTCAGTCTTTTAACATTAATTTTTGAGGATAGAGACACGAGGCGTCGGAATTTGCTGTATAGATTTTGACTGCGATCCCACGTAAAATTTCAAAATTAGTGGGTCAGATTCCACTTTAAACAAAAAGCCCTGTCTAATATAGCCTTGCTACTGATGCAAGATGTAATCAATCAAACTAAACAAACTAATTTTATATGTTTCGAACAAACTTGGGTTGCAGGATAAATTTGGCTTCAACTCAACATTTAGAGCACAAGGGACCCAAGTTCATTTTCAGAAAGGTTCACTTTTGCTCAGCAAACGTAATATCTTCGTAGCATAGGGTATGAAATAAATGAAACAAAAACCACGGGAAAGCGTGTGGACTAGAGTTTCATAGGACAACCGCTAGACAAGGGCGTTGACGGAATGGGGAGGAGAGCTAATTTTCCCTTCCCCCTCCTTGCTCATACATTTAAGATATTAACATTATACTTGTATTGTGTATGTTGCAGCGTTGGAATGATTAACAAGTCAAGCTCCGAATGTCATAGTCAATGATGCATAATTACGTTACATAAATGCAGAATGTGTCCAAAAGAATACATCGACGTAAAATGTCATATTTTCACAACCACGAATCCGAGATGAAAGAAAGAAAAACTACCTGAAAAAAAGGAATCTAGAATTTTGTATGATTGCCGCTAGATAGGGGCGTTCGTTTAGAAATCATCCGCCTTCTACCCTGAATTTCAGATTTTTGGGGCAGTAATGCAGATTTAGAAACATTTTGCTTAGCAAAGTCCAACATTTAAAAATTGAAGTCCTTGCACCGAATAAATACGGATTTTGATCATTGGCCGTAAGGAGCTATAGGCCTATATTGCTTTCTTGTATAATTTTTTTACCCAAGGATTTCAAAGGTGGCTCTACTTTCGAGTTTCGGGCCTGCTTAAAATTCAGGAAATTGGACCTAAGCAACTTCCCAGTTTTAATCATCTGTATGTTCTTCGTATTTATTCGGTGTAATTACCTCAGGCTTATTCTGTTGGACTTTGCTTATCAAAAGATTTCTAAAATTGTCTTACCGTCCCCAAAATCTGAAATGCAGGGTGCGGATGAGGGTGGTTGCCCTCCTGTTCCACTGACGCCCTTACTAGCGGCTGTCATATGAAACTATCCCACGCCTTTTCGCATGGTTTTAGTTACATTTGTTTTGGATTCTTGACTGCGAAGTATTATTTTTTGAAATAGAATTCATTTGCTGAGGAAAACTGAAGTTTATTGAAAATGGATTTGGATCTATTGTACTCTGAACGCCCCAAATATTACCTTTCGTCAATAAATTTTTGACTCAAAAAACAACCAATTACATAGACTTGCAGAAAATATAAAGTTAGCACAATATGAAGTGTGCTTCAAACATTACTTTTCGAAAAGTAGCCCTATTATTATAAAATAATTTTATTAGCACCAGTGTTACGAAGTAGTAATCAAATTTTGCAACAAAAATCTCACCCGCCTCCACGAAACGCTAGCTTAGCCCCTAAAGGCATAACTACAAAACTTTTAGAAGCGGTAACTCGAAATGATTTTCTTTATGGTTAAAATAACCGCACAACAGCATTTCTGGTAAAATTCTAGCCCTCATGTAACATGACACCATTTGCATTTGAAATTTCGAATACTAAGCACAGATGTTCGCCATGATGCTTGATAGCACCATCTGATGTGTCAGACCACTTCCAAGATTCATCATTCTCCCTCAACCCGTTGTCAACGCACAAGGATGGTGAGGACTTTTGTTTTGCCATGTATATTGATAGATTGTGTGAAACCTCTATAGTTGGTAAATTTTAAAATCTACCTTAAAAGCTTACTATATCCAAGAAAATACTTACTGTATGAGAGTCACTGGCAAGAGGGTGTAATAAAAGGGGTCGTTATATGAAATAAGTTGAAAATTACTAATCTATACGGAAATGTTCTGTACCCAACACTGTGTAGTCTTAAAGAGAATAAAATAAATGAAAAGATCGGTTGAAAGAGCAAAAAGTCTTAATAAATACGTGATTACACGATTTTGAAATATGTTTAAAATAATATTTTAAACTGTTCAAAATGTTTAAAACATGTACTTTTACTTTTTTGTGTGTTTTTTAAAACATCTTTAAAACATTTTAAACACTTTTTTCATGTTTTAAACACGCGTTTTTTTTTTTAAACTGTATTTTTTCCAACCCTGCTAACTTTTGACCAAGTTGGAAAATTAGAATGCGTTGCTGCCAATATTTACTTAAAAGACTTCCGTTTCTTTCAATTGACATTTGGATTAGCATTTTCTTACTTACCCAGTTGCTGTGATTTTCAATTTCTTTATGAACTTGGCAATTGGCAAAATTGAATGTTTATATAATCAGTTTAGTTTTAAGTAGGTGGGAATTTGTCGCCAGATACAAAATTTCTCATCCTATGGCCTCGCGCCTCATAAACCTACTAACATACCAAAATTCCTAGTTTTTATTCCGATTTCAATTACGGTACCTAAAATATGAGATTTTGTACATCCAAAAAGTCTATTTAAATTACACAGTTTTTTGTCTCTTTAAAGCTGCTAAAAATGGAAAATATTCACTTTTGGAAATTTTCTATATAGTCCCAGGAGGCTAAAAACTTTGCCAAATTTAATCCTTGTAGTTCTACTGGAAGTGCCTATACTGTAAAAAATCGTTGTATTATTTCAACGACATGCCTATGTGTTAGCACGATTGTGTTAAAATATAACACAAACAAGTGGTTAGAACAACTCACTCTCCGTTTGGAGTTGTGTGTCAAATGCCGCTAGTTGAAATGACACACAGCCTGTGTGTTAACACAAGTGTAGAATCTTCGGTGTTGTTTTCTGCGTGATTGCCATATATGTTGGGTATCTAATTATAAAGGCTTATGAACTGAAGCTACAGGCAAACACAGTAGAAAGAAATACTTAAACAAATCCAAGTATACGCAAAATTTCAAAATACAAACCGCGCGATGTGTTTTCAATTGTTTTACAAAATGTTTCTGAAGAAACCCTAACAGCACAAGATGTGCTAGGCATGTACCATTTTGGTGTTCTAAATTCATCTCCCACATTTGATGCATTTATTGCTTCTTTTTCAAAGCGGTTGTGTACTAGAAGCAACAAACGCATCAACTTTATTAGATGGCAACTGGCGCCGATCATTTGAAAGTGAATATGGAAGAACTACAAAATAAAGTAAATAGACAGTCGTCATTTTGTAATAAAATTAGGTCTACATGGCGAGCAGATTTTATCCCGAACGGTTATCGTCGAATATACGCGGGTTAAAGGAGCACTCTGATTAGCCAAATTCAAAAGACCTTAAGAATTTATCCCTCTACAAGCGACGGTTTACGTGTTATAGGCTGCCAAAAACATGAAAAAAGGAATTTTAAAGGTCCATAGCTCCAAAACTATGGGACCTACCGCAGTCGGGTCAAGACTTAACTTAGGAACTAGTATGTGCCCTATCCAAAAATGCGTATGTCAGAATCCTGAGGTGCTTCCACAACAATTTTTATAGAGGGAGTTTAACTACGGGCCTATGATATAAAGTATTCTCCAACTACCTCCATAAAAATTGTTGTGGACATCTTAGGTGAATTGAATTTTGGACATCTTAGGTGAACTTTGGACATCTTAGGTGAATTGAATTCTGTATGGAAATGGAAAACATTTCAGTTTTATTTAAATCTTGGAAAAGAAACATTCTCTGTATGCAAGAGGTTAATCTATACACATGACGATACATCACTCCAAATGTTTTAAACATATTAACTGGCAGAGTATATAGTTATCCTGGGGGCAAGAAAACAAAGGGATTTTTACTGAAATTAAAAATCGTAGTATGGTGGTACGTACCATACGCATGAACTTACTTTGGAGGAGGGGTCCAAATTCAATGCGAAGATAAAGTATTTTCAGATTTGTCAATTTTCGAAGTTTATGTTTATAATTCCGTACCTATACGTCCGAGCGCAAGTGAACTACGTCAGTCAAACATCGGTCCTTACTGAACAAACTTGGGCACAGATCGTTGCAATTGCGTAATTAGGAGGCGCACCATAAATTCGTATTTAGGTTCTAAACATCGTGTGTGTGGGTTTTATCGGGGTTCTCCCGTTTCCTTCCACTTTTTTCATTCCACCATTTCATTCATTTCTCATCATCAGCGTCTACTTTAGCCTAACCGGCATAACCGTAGGACGTGAAACTAAAAGATTTCATTTCATTTTCGTATTAAGGTTCTAATCCTTGATTTTGCTCACTTTTATATTTACCATAATCTATTAATTTTTAATTACTAGCTTCGTTTATTCAATATCGACATGATACTTTCAGGATATATTAGTGGTGGGCTAAGGTTTATTGGAAGATAGTTGCATCTGTCTCTTAGCAGTATTTCCAGCCATAGAACTATTTATTTCCAGACTTTTTTTGGTAAAAATTTCCTTTTTTCCCTTCTAAAATTTGCCTCTTATTTCCTTCTCTTCTATTGGCTACATTGGAACAAACATACCAGATTCTGGAAGCCTCATCCTTGACTTACACAACGCACTATAAAAAGTTTCACTTGGATAATTGGGGACACTACAATTCCGGTCTTACAGTATACCATATTACATAATTTTAAGGATAATAGTGACTTTCTAGGAAAAATGATATACTTTTTAAAATTACATGCTTAATTTGAGAGATATCATCATGATACTAGCTGAATATATTATTGGTGGGCCAAAGATTACTTTAAAATTGTTTGCTTCTGAGTGGTAGCAATGTTGCCAGCTACAGAAAATGTTAATTGTAATTGTTTGTAAAAAATTTGGGAAGTTTATCCTTTCCCCCCTATTATTTCAGTGTCCTTGGCTATATTCAAACCAACGTACAACTGTCTGGAATCATTCTTGGCCTACAAAACGCACCATAGAGGAGCACGATTGAATAATTAGGGAAGACGGTGAACCACCATGTATGCTGATTTTTGCTTCTGACGCGTAAGAAGTGCCAAAATTTGATGTGTATTATGAGAGAGTTTTTTTCTTTCTCTCTTTGTATGGCAGCCAGCGACTTCAGGTTTTTACTGTACCTTGTCAACATACCAGAAAATTCTTTTTAGGTGACTTGAACCCCTGTGGCTTCGGTGTTCCCAGCTAGAAAAAATCATGAAATTCGGCTAGGGATTTTTTTTTAAAATTTCACTCCTACATTTTTTCAATAATCCCTCCCGTTAGCAACACTGCAATCTAACTTACACCAAAAAATAGCCATGTCCCTCTTCTAAAATACAAGACGTAAACGATATCAATCGGGATAACAGTGTTTGGGCAATAAATCATTAACTGAAAGTCTACCAAAAACCCCAAAATCGATTTTGTCCCGAAAGGGTTAATGAGATATGCGCGCCAAAGATTTCGGGCTCTAATTTAACGTGAGCCCCCCCCCCCCAAAGTTTCTGGGCTGGTCCAGAGAATGAATGGCCTACATAGTACTGTCTACGGGCTGGATAGGCTACCAAATTTCAGCTTTCGTTCTCCCATAGTTAATGTGATATAGGCGCCGAAAATTTGGGGGCTAACTTCACCAGAGCCTCCCAACTTTCTGGGCTAGTCGAGATAAAGATCGATGGGCTAACAAATTTCATCTTTTGGGCCAATATAGTTAATAAGGTGTGAAAATCAAAGTTTTGGGGCGTTAACTTAACGTGAGCCCTTAACTTTTTGGGCAAGTTGAGATAATGAGTGTACCAGGTACTAAACTTCATGGGCCTTCCAACCCATTATTATTTAGCATTTGGGGCACTCAAGGAACACAGATACAGGGTCTCCAAATGTGAAAATGAAAATGCAATCTTTAAGTTTTATGTCCGACTGTCATCCTGGGTAGACTAAAGGAGACGCAGATGATGAGAATAAATGGAATGGTGAAATGAAAGAGTTGTGGGAAAGGGAAACTCCAAGAAAACCCTCACACACGGTGTTTGTTCACCACAAACCCCACTTTGCGCAAGTTGGTATAGAACCAGGGCCCCGCAGCATGTGTGAACCCTCTGCCACTAAGCCACTGCGGCCCGGAAGTCCTCGAGACGAGACACATAGGCGTATACCTAACGTGTAATTTGTTCGTAGCGGGAATTTCTGTTATGGTATAGTTAATTACATACAATGAAAAACCGAAAATGTGATGTGGACAATCGCGAACAAGCAATAAACAATCTGCGTGATTTGTTTTAGATTTCGGAAAATAGGTTCTGCCAGATTTACGCTTATCGACTGTAATCGTTTATTTATTTATTTATTTGGGAGGGAAGCAAAGTATAATACATTTCAGTCATTACACATGCAAAGAGATGTTTTATGGTAATTGTTTTTTGCTGAAATATAACTTCGGTATCTTTTATACGTGTTTAGGAGCTGAGATTATTATCTAATAATTATAAGGAAGATACAAGTTTTTTTTTTTTTTTTTTTTTTTACGAAGATACAAGTTTTTCACCTTCGTACAACAATTCATGTTTAATAGGCGTATAGAAGGGGCTCATGCCCAAAACATTGGGACTCCATTTCTGGGGCCCCATGTTGGGGGCCCGGTTCCTGACCACCACTGTGCTGAGGGGAATCGGATCTTTCCAACGTCACCATCTGTATGCAACAACTCCATGCTGAAACGAGAAATAGAGTGGACTCAAGCCCAACATTTCGGAACCACATTTTCTGGAGCTTCGAGGCCAGGGCCCAATTTCTGACATTACCGCTTTCGTTAATCGACCCCGACCTTTCAAACGCTAACACTATAGTACAACACCATGTTAAATAGGCAAATAAAAGAGACCTGAACCCAAACTTTTGGGATCTCATTTCTGGAGTCTCAGGTCCCGGAGCTTTCCAACACCACAATATGTATCCAATAACTCCATGCTTAAAAGAAAAATATAATGAAGCCAAGCTCAAAATTTCGGGACACCATTTTTGGACCTTTGAGACAAGGGCCCAATTTCTGACGTTAACACTGTGCTCAGACGACCCGAACATTTAAAAACTTCACCACCCACCCACATACAATTCCATGTTTAATAGGCGTATAGAAAGAACCCGCGCCCAAAACTTCGGGACCCCATTTTTCTGGAGCCTCATGGCTGGGGCCCGGTTTCTGATATCACCACTGTGCTCGGGAGACCCGGACTTTTCCAATGCCACCATCTGCATCCACTAACTCCATGTCTAACACGGCTTCCCCATTGTAGGAGGATTTTGACGAATTTTCTGCAGGTTCTTTACAACTATTTACAACGTTTCAAACTATTCATAAGAAATGAAATTTCAATACATTAGAAACTATGTTCTTTTAAAATGTTCAAAATGGATGACAGCATTGATTTCCAGTAATAGTTGTAAACTTTCGTAATTTTATTCTCTATTTGAATAGTAGTTTAATTTCGAATCTTTTACGGTTAAAAATATTTTTGTGAAATGTAACGGAATACATTGAAATGCTCCTACCCCCACGGGTACGTGTTCCAATTATAAATCGATTTGAGGTTCAGCGTACAAATGAGAAACTCCCAAAGCGAAGTACAATATTGTAACGTTGTTGACATACATATGAATAACTGGTGATTAGGTCGTTAAGCTGTACATAAAATCATATAAATTTTCATTCATATTACGCAGACAAGTACACACAGAACAGCATATGAATCTTTATCTGACTTTTGTTTCTCTAACTTTCTGATAGCCTTTAGAAATAATATCTTTACAATCGAAATATTCGTTAAACATTATTATTATTATTATCCTTCAATATTCATTATACATCATATTCTTCATTACTTTAAATTCTTCATATTACATAACTATTTTACATTATATTCCGTCGAAGCTGTTTCAAAGTTAGTATTACACTTCTGACATAGTCATCATTACAAATCATAATTGATTCTCAATCCATACGCCTGTAACTTGTCCATCCTACCTGCAGTGTGGATCCTACGCAGTTTCGATCCTACGCAGTTTCGACGCTACGCAGTTTCGACCGTACGCAGTTTCGACGCTACGCAGTTTCGACCGTACGCAGTTTCGATCCTACGCAGTTTCGACGCTACGCAGTTTCGACCGTACGCAGTTTCGATCCTACGCAGTTTAGGTCGTGTGGAGTCCATGAATATAACCCTAATTTATAGCTGCACAGGTTAAACAAATTAAAGAGAGAGAAAAAAATATATTTTTTGAGCGCATGATTAAAACTTAAATTATTTCAGGGCAACTGCGTAGGATCGAAACTGCGTACGGTCGAAACTGCGTAGCGTCGAAACTGCGTACGATCGAAACTGCGTAGGATCGAAACAGGTTTTGAGCTGAATTTTTCGATCGTACGCAGTTTCGATGCTACGCAGTTTCGATCCTACGCCGCATTCCCTCTGAATGCAACGGGTCAGACGTTTACAGAAGCTATCCATTACTCTGTGTAAGAGATCTGGAGTGATGGTGGATGTTTCCTCCTGAATTCTGTGTTTCAGTTCCTCCAGTGTACGCAACCGATGTCTAAACACTCTGTCCTTTAAATGCTCCCACAAGAAAAAATCATTGGCAGTCAAGTCCGGGGGTCTGGGAGGCCATGGATTATCCCCAAATCTTGATATCACTTTTCCAGGGAACATGGCTTGGCAACACTGCACTCGCTTTCTTTTATCTGACTCTGATAATTCCTGCACTACCCTCATTTTGTATGAGTGAAACTTCAAATTATTTCGCAACAATCGACCAACACTGCTCCGAGGAAGATTCAATGTAAGAGAATGTCGTCGTGCTGATCGTTTTGAACTGGTAAGAATTGCCTCCCGCACACGTGCGATTCAGGTGTACGAACTGTTTTCTTACGTGTTTGTATTTTGTCACCCACATTACCACTAGTGTGCCACTGTGACAAACACCTGCGTATGGTTTTCCCCAAGGATGTTATAAAATAGAGGATCTGCCCATACGTATCTTCATCATATGAACTCAATGAAGCCAAAAGACAACCGAGCATCGTCTGAGCAGGCACGTATGATTGGCTACTCTCGTTTCCGCCATGATTGTTTTCTCGAAACATTGCTATCTTAGTGGCGCGGAGTGGGCAGAGTAGGTGTGGCGAAACTGTGACATATGGCTTCACGATTTTGTTGTATGGACAGATCCTCTATTTTATAACATCCTTGGTTTTCCCTGATGGAACCTTTCATCATCTCTTCTCGTCACCAAACTCATGTCTGAAAGCTCGTTGTACGAGAACAATGGACTCCTGCTTTATAAATAGTTCCACACAACACGCGCTGCTGTACCGACCAACGCTTCATTGTCAACTGAATCCAAGGCCATCTCCTAACGGTTGACAGGCATCTCACTCTCCCATTTCTCGGCGGTGTTGCCAACTCACAACTAGGTAGCCGAAATTGGACCACCCTGTACCTTTTTGAATGTTTTAAACTAATGGATCTACATTACAAATTTCTTTTAATTCACAATTTATGTTCTAATACATGCAGAATGTTAATAGAGCTTTAAAATAAACACTCACACAATCCACGGAAAGTGTTTTGGTATAAATCTTTCGACTAAAAAATACCAAGAGAAAGAACATACTTCGCAATTTCATGTTGAATTTCAATTCTAAATTGTAATATTTCAGTTATCTACAAGCCAATGTATATTGGAATAATTTTTAATATTCTTAATGTTGCAGCTTGTTAATAATACATTTGTGCTAAGTGCAAAATATAATGTTTAAGCTGAATTATCTCTAAGCACGATGTCAAGAACTCAATGGTTTAATTGTGCACTAACGTAGAGTTGGCAGATTTTGGAAATTGGGATACCAATCGCAGGCTATACATAAGATCAGGGTTACTACTCAACATTTATTTGGTCAGAATCAATTAATTACCTGTCTTTTTTTAGGGTACTACTCACAATTTTCCAGTTTCTATACACAGTTAACACAAATGAAGCCTCACAAGGGATGTATAAAGAATGTGTAAAGATAACATAAGAAGAGCTGCCTTGCATCCCTTATTTTAAATTCCGATTTGTTGTGTTTAACAGATCTTAAATATTGCGGCAAGTACGACACACCCTCATGTTTATGATTAAACAAATACATTTTTCTTCGTTGTGTCATCACCTTGATCAGGAACACTACCCTAAAAGAAATACAAGTTTAGAATTTAGCAAGAAAAAATACTATACTAATATAGCACTTATACATAGGCCCTACTTCGTGGCCATTTCTTCTTTTTATAAATGACCATTCCACAGAATATTTCTTCTGAAAAGAACACTTGCGCTTGGGCATGATGGAAACACTTTATACACCAGACACCAGCAATGTAAAACAAGAACGTTGGCTTCACTTCACACCGACAAAGAAATTCAATTTGCTTAACTTCACTTGCAAAGATATGTATAGTATACCCACTGGATTGGATAAAACGCTTCATTGTAAAATTGTGCCTCAGAACTCAGAAGACGGCACACAGGACAAAACAGAAGTTTAAATGCGGTTAAAATGCAGCGACTGAGCCGATTGAAGTATAAAATAACTAGTAGAAAAAGAACGTCACCGGAAAAAAGACGTTCTTTCCTATTGAAAGTGATATTCAAAAAAATTTACCATAACATATCCCCCCTTGAATATTTTTTAAAAATCCCTTTTTTTTTCCTCTGGGAGCTAAACAACCCATAGGACGAAACAATGGATCTGATTTTCAAACTCCTTGGGTTTGTTTAGTGAAATTAGCTGGCTACGCAAATCTTTCGAAAACCTTCCAATTTTAGGTGAGACATCCATACTAGTTCTTGCAGGTTGAATATTTTTCAATCGGAAGAACGAAAATCTGGACAAACAGGCGTCCCGAAAGCCATTTTCGGGACAGTTAATTTTTTCATTGGCAACCCCACACTAACGTAATCGTCCGAGGAGCTTTTCATAAATACTGCAAATCCTTATAAGTAACTTTAGCAAAGATAATTAATGACGAATCTCAATAAATAATAACTATGACTTATAACTAACAAGATATACTGAAAATTAAATTATGATTACTAAAAATGAATTAAAATTGTTAGTCTAACGTACCATGATTAAGGAGTGAGTTATTGTGAAATTAAATTTTTGTGCTCTCTCACAAACAATCGAACCTGGATCGTGTATACTAGACACACGCGCTAACCAATAAACCAATAAACCATTGAGGAGAGTATTGGTGATTAAAGAAATGATATTATGTAATTTACATTGAACTCAAGAAATAATATTGTGCAGTCGCCCCTTGTCAGTCTGAAAGCTCAGATAACGTGCTAATTAATTGTGTAATTGGGGATGTCAGAACTGACATGTTGCGCCCAGGATTTTGTAAACATTGAATTTGGTGGAGCATAAAGTACAGGATCTGACCTGGGTTGCATAAAAATAAAATCAAGCATATTCAAAAGAAACAGATTGTGATGTCAAAGGCGTTGAAAAGGGTGAGAAGGGAATAACTTTTAGGATTGGTTAATCTACTCGCACTTACTTGCAAATCTCGGTGTTTCCTTCTCGACGATTCTTCCAGTGGATTGATGTCCGTCCATCTTTTCTCTCTGGTCTACTGGGCGTCCAGGTAGTCGTGAGTTAAGGGTCTGTGAAACCCGGCAGGAAAACTAGAGGTACGAAGACAGTAAATTTAATCAAAATCGAAATTGCTCTTTAACGAATTATCCATTGTAGTTGATAGCTATGACGCTAGCTAAGGCAAGGTGCTCTCTAGGTTAAAGCAAGGTAAACTTCTCGTAAACTCGGAATTGTAGCTCGTGTTCCTACATGTTGACTCGTCTTCAATCTAAACCGAACTACCTCTTCTAAAAGTCTCTCAATGGTTTTTGTTCGATGTCCCTTCCGCCTTAATATCCTGGGTCGTTGACTGTTTCTTCACTCTCGATGAAAAGTGTGTACTCATAGATTAACCAAAGGTGAGGTGATGATAGAAATGCTGACAGGGAAACAATCTGTCGTTTTTTGATTAAGAAATTACATATGTAGAAGGAATAAACAGATAGCAAGAAAACTTCCTTGTAGGAAAAGTAAATGAACTTAGAAACAAATCGAAAAGTGATTCAACATTAAATAAACGATGATGCTTTTCACTGCATAAAATTTTAAAATAAAATGTCCCAAAGTCCGAAATAAAATGTTTCATTATGTGTCCAAACACACATATCTTCACAATATTATAAACATGATATCCGAGGATTAATTCAAAAGTTTGACATTATAATTTTGTCTGAACAAACGAATCCGGATATATTTTCTGCGTGTAGATTTAAATGTTACTATCGATCTTTGAGCTGCATAAGAATGATCTACTCGTATAAAATGAATTTTGATTTGCACTCTGTAATAAAATTTGAATTTGGTTTGCTTGAAGTTATCCTACTAAAGGTGGTAAAATTTCTTCACATCAAAGGGTCTCATTACGGAAAAGTTGAAAATCGGGTAAATTTTAGGGAAGTTATGGTCATAACATTTCACATGTTTGTATAGCAGGTTAAAGTCCGTCACCATGCCTACTTTCATCTAGATCCCACGAGTTCAGTGGAACTTGTATAATATAAACTGTATGTATATAGTGAAATAAACTTCTTATTGACTTGTCATTAACTTTTCGGGAAAAAGTAAATGAACGACGAAAAAATTTTCAAAGTTTTCACGTAACATTTTTTTAAACTAGTGCAGTAGTATATAAATTCTTTCTTCATTATTGACCGACTTTAACTCCAATGAGTGAGGATGATTGGAAATTGTCAGAAAAACAGAGGCGAATCTAGAAGGTAAAAACTGGGGGGCCAATCAAACCCCAGATACGTATATCATGAGTTTACTATACTAAGGCTTGAGACAAGCATAAGTATTGCATTACTAACCACCATCGAGATATTCTGTTGATTAACAACCATTGATTACTTGCATCAACTACTGGAGAGACCTCAGAAGTCATAGTCTGGAGTGCAAGCACTGCTGTCTCGCTTCACTCTACCACTGTAAAACCGTATATATCATACTGTTTGCTTTTCCACAATTGAAATGGCATTGGAAATCGGTGTATTATGTAATAATAATAATAATAATAATAATAATAATAATAATAATAATAATAATAATAATAATAATAATAATAATAATAATAATAATAATAATAATAATAATAATAATGTTCTTGGTACATTTTAAATTTGAAGAGCAAAGAAACCACTTCCGAGAAAGTGTGAAATCTTTTCTTACATCGGTTCCTTAACCTGTCACATTACATTTTAAAATTAGTCTTCTGGTCTGTGTATGAAATTAATTTCACCTAATTAAACACTCAGTATTTTGTTTTATTAAGAATGTTCAGAAAAAGAATTACCTACATTTTCGAAAGAGTAAACGTGTGGAAGCCTTATATTAAGGTTTCTCTGTCGTTTTAATGGCAATCTAGGCGTTATAAAAGGTTTTGTACAAAAGTTCCCTTCATTCTGAATCTCGTACAAACATTACATCTTTCCGTTTTGGAATTCTGATCAACATTAAGGTTCTATTTATCCCAATTTTGGAGAAAATATCCCGCGTGTCCCCATGGCTCTGTCGAGACTATAAAATGACACATGACTTTAATATTTATGATGAGGTTAGTGAATATATTATTGTCATTAAAATCTAGTTTTCACATTATAATACAGACGCTTCAAAATAAGAGGAAACCTCACAACAGCGGTGGGTACTTAGACTGATATCAATGCACGAGGGATACAAAAAGTGAGTACCCAAATTTTATACTCTTTTAATTGACCACACCTTTTTATTACATTTTAAATGATATAGAACAAATACACTGCTTGACAAATGCTAAGGACCATGCAATGTTTAGAAATAATTCAGAATAGACATTGAGGAAAGAAATGAAACGTAGTACATATGCAGTAGAGACAGTGTGCAATTATTCTAATGGAAAATAGTACAGATTGCACTACATGGAAAAAGAAGAGAAAGAAAAAAGGAAAAGATGCTCTCAGGAGCTCGTCCAAATAGCCACTAAAAATGGGTCTTCCTGCAAGAAGGACACCGATATGAGTACCTCTCCTTGGTCACTAATGCACATTCTAAATCTGTTATTCATGTTGTCCCTTAATCTTGTGATGAGTATTAGGGGGATATTGTCCCACTTGTCTCACAAGGCGTTTGTCAGTTCTTGCACGGTTCGAGGAAAAGAAATTCGTTGAGAAACGTCTGACAAGGACATTCAAAGCATGCTAAATAGTATTAAGGTCCGGAGGATAAGCAGGTCATTGCATGTGTGTAATATCTTCACGTTCAAGTGTGTCAGATACTTCAACGGTCCTATGTAGGCGCGCATTGTCGTTCATAAACAAAGTCCGCTGTTACCGCACCCCGAAAATAACAAACATGATTCAGAAGAATGTCCCTGCAATACCGCTGCGATGTTACTCTACTTTGCTCAAAGATGTAAAGCGAGGTTCTGCCATTGTGTATAATGCGTGCCCACACCATTACGCCTTGGCCATAGCAACCATGTTCTTGAACATTATCTTGTACATAACGTGTTCCCCGCTCTCTCCACAGTAAGTGCTGGCCAGAATCACTTGTGACACGGGATTCGTCAGAGAACATCACTCTGGACCACTGTTGCTGATCCCAACCAACATGTTCCTGACACCATTGTAGCCGTTCGCGATGATGGCGTGGTTGAAGTGGGATTCATTTAACAGGCGTCCGTGCATACAAATCAACCTGTTTTAACCGTTGCGAAATGATTCTGGCAGATACATATGTACCGGTAGTGGTTGCAAGGTCTGCAGCTATCTCACGCGGAGTGCGCTATTTGTTCTTTTCGCCACTAGGGATACATATCAATCATCTTAAGACGTGGCTTTCCTTCTATGACCACTGGTAAGCTTTTTCATCACATTTCCATCTTCCGCGGCCTTTTTCAATCGTATAATGACACTTTTTGACACTCCCACTGCTGTCGCACAGTAGCGACATTTTGACGAGTTTATAGCTGTCCGACTGCACGTCCGCGATCGTAAGCACTCAAATGCTGTCTTGAAGCCATTTTGCACTTAATTATTGCTTCACAACACTGAATTTCACAGAACTGAGTTCCACCACCTACAGCTCCATTTATATCAAACATCTCACTGCATGCACTTTCGACTGAATACAGAGCTTTCGTGCACTGTCTTTTATACAGATAACAGGTCTTGCTCAACTACACCTTCTGTACTGCATTTGACTGTAATTGGTCGGCTGCCGAGAATGCTACGTGGCACAAATAAGTTATTCCTTAGTAATTGTCAATCAGTGTATATTTAAGTTGTCTTACTTCCTTTTATCAATTAGATAAATATGATTCATTCTTCACTAGAGGGACTTAGACAGATAATATTAAGCAAAAAGGACAGTTGGTACAGTTATTCTTCCCCCAGTAATTAATTGCATGTAGTGTCCCTACATTTTGCTTTGGAAAGGTGAAAAACTTAGTCTATATCGAGCAGCTCATGCCCGCTTTAAAAGTTCCAAATAATACTATCATTAAATTTGATACGCACAATTTAATATGTCAACGTTTTATTTCAAAATTGTACGTGTGTAATTTGAAAATAAACAAAGGCTTGGTATGAGTTAACGGCTTTATTCTATCATACACGATTCTCCACACTTCATGAAATTACGGTAAACTATTTAACTAATGGTATGTTCTGCCATCATGATAACTGAAACCGAGCTATAAATTATACCATGTTTACTTCCTGGTATATTAGCGTTCAACGAATATCGTTTCATATATAATATAGTCATTATGATTATACGTAATGCCTATTGTATGTCAGTAGATGGCGTGGGCACACATGTATTTTGAACTAAAAATATTAGGCCTAATGAACCAACAGATGGACATGAAACGGATTTTCGTGCAATGCCCATTAGGCTTATGGACATAAAGTGGATGTTGTGGACAACATAATATAGAGCTCCATTTTACGTTAGTATTGCTGTAGCTTCTTCGATAATAATGACTTAAAATATTTATGATAATACTTGTAAATTAAATCAGATTTGTTAAATATATACTGTAAATCCATTAAGAACGGTAATGTTATTTGGATAATGGTTATAAGTCAACAATCATTTAAAATACGCACATTCCAGTATAATTAAATTAATTATTTTTAGATACGTAACAAAAAAAATTAAAGGTTGCGGTGGCTCAGTGATGGAGCAGGTGTCCCTGGTTCGATTCTAGCCTCTGCCAAGTAAAATTTGTGGAAAATAAACACATTATACACTGTGTGCTCACTGAATTGCTACCACCCCTCAACAAAAAAAAAAAAAAAACTGTGTTCACTTGACTGCCCAGACTAGTAGTATTGCAGAGAAAGAACACGCTCAAGGCTATATGTTGGCACATAGCACGTTGTTATAATGGAAGGTGGGCAGGACGTATTCCAATAGAGCATGATTGTGGGTACCCGAAAAATGGGTGCGTCAATATCCCAGACAACACTACATGTTGCATGTGCTCGTTCCTGTGTGGTGAATGTGTCAAAGGAGTGGGAAGAAAATGGGTTAACGGTCTCCAAGAAATGAAATTTTTGAGTCGTACGTCCCACGATTATGCCGGCTAGGCTAAATAAGACGGTGATGACGAGAAATGAATGAAGTGGTGGAGAAATGAATGAAATGATGGATACAATGCAAAACTTCTACCCACACGAAGATGACATTTTCCAGGACGACAATGTAGGGTGCCACCAAGCCAGGACTGTACTTCCTTGACTTAAGGAACATTCCACGAAGCTGCAGCATGTGAATTGGCCTCCTAACTCACCGGATCTTAATCCTATAGAACATTTATGGGATGTTGAGGTCCGAGCCCTTCGTACCACCACTCCTGCACCGACATCTGTGGGTACATTGTGGGATGCAACCAGGAATATATGGTGTCAATTCCCCGTGGAAACATATCAAGAAATACAAGAATCCATGTCACGCCCTGTCCAGGCCGTCATCTGAGTAAAGGATCTGCTAACAAATAGAGGCGAATCTAGAAGGTAAAACCTGGAAGGGGCAGCCAGAACCCAAACTATGATAGGTATATCATGAATTTACTATAAACTTTGAAAAATATATAAATAATAGTGTAAATTACTTTTGTTACTCATCCTGCTCCGGGCTAGATCCACCACTGTGAACAAAGTATTAGGTAGGTGGACACAATTCAGTGAGCACTCACTGTATGTAGGTTTTCTTGGGGTTCTCTTGTTAAGTCCCACATTCATCATTTCACTCTATTGTTCATAATCATCATCACCATCTGTATTCGCCTCAGTGCACAATCGTGGGGGCTAAATAAAAAACAAATGTCCCGGTTCGATTCCCGGTGGGGTACTCGGTCGAAAAGCTTTTTCAGGTCAGTCATCCTGAATGACGGTTTCCTAGGTTTTCCTTATTCACAACCGGGCAAATGCTGGATGATACTTAACATATAGCTCCCAGACCACTTCCTCCCTTCCCCAATCTTTTCTTCCTTCCCTTTTCCCGGATACTGTGCTTACCGAGGGACGTCACCGCTCAAACGTGACGGGCTAAAAATGGTCATAGATGGCGAAAGCCCAGAAATCTAAATCCTAAAAAAACAAATGTATCTAAAGTTAGGACTACGAGTAATAGTTAGTAAGAAATACATCAAGAGGAACATGGATAGCACTAAAGATGAAGTACTCGTATAACGTTTTGTAGAACTTATAGTTTTCCTTTTCCTGTTTTCGTAAACAAAATCAATTATATTAAGTTACACATATCAAAAACAGTGTGTTACATTTCAACACATTTGAATTAATCACCAAATTTTAATTTACTAAATATTGATAACTGTACAGAATGCATATTATATTTTATATATTATTAAATCAAAAATTACACTTTTGCAAAAAAAAAAGTTTCTCTAAACAGGTGTTTAATTAAGTATTGATTGTTATTTCCGAAACAGATAACATTCAAACATATTAAGTAACATCAACACTTTAATATAGTAGAAAAATAATATGGTGAACTAAAAGGAATCTCGTACCATCTTACAATGTGAGTTGCCAACTGTAAAAAGTCACGCTATTTTTACTATTGAACAAAACAGACAAGTACACACAAAATAATAGAAGGGAGTTCGAATAAAAATAAAACTTTCCACAAAATTATTAATACAATAGTACCTGTACTGATTCATACACGTATATTCTTCACGCACCTAATTGGCAAACTGTGAGCACTTTCACAATCTAAACATTATACAACATAAAATTCACTAGATAGGTATAGAGGGATTTGTTCTGACTCTTGAGTGAGTATTGCCCTTAAGAACACAATATTCGTCAAGGTTATTTAGTTAGGTAGGATTCATCTGATAAAGACATTCTTCTTTAATAAAATCAACCTCAACGGTTATTTAATGAAGTATGACAGTTATTCTTATCCTCCACAACTTATCTTGATAGTTCCTTAAAGTGTTCTTAACGTTTATTATATTCGGTATGAATCACTCTTTTTCATCCTTCATCACTCCCGTTGATAGTTTCAAACGTGTTCTAAACAGTTATTTAATTAATTATGGCTCCTCCTTTCTCATTCTTCAGGGCTCTTGTTGATAGTTTGTAACTTGTTCGAAACAGTTATTTAATTAATTATGGCTCCAATTTTCTCATCCTTCAGGACTCCTGTTGACAGTTTGTAACGTGTTCTAAACAGTTATTTAATTAAGTATGACTAAATCTTTCTCATCTTTCATGACTCCCGTTGATAGTTTGTAACGTGTTCTAAACAGTTATTTAATTAAGTATGACTAAACCTTTCTCATCTTTCAGGACTTCCGTTGATAGTTTGTAACGTGTTCTAGACAGTTATTTAATTAATTATGGCTCCTTCTTTCTCATCCTTTCCGACTCCTCTTGATAGTTTGTAACGTTTTCTAAATAGTTATTTAATTAATTATGGCTCCTCCTTTCTCATACTTCAGGACTCCTCTTGAGAGTTTGTAAAGTTTTCTAAACAGTTGCTTAATTAATTATGGCTCCTCCTTTCTCATCCTTCAGGACTCCTGTTGGTAGTTTGTAACGTTTTCTAAACAGTTATTTAATTAATTATGGCTTCTCCTTTCTATCCTTCAGGACTCCTCTTGAGAGTTTGTAAAGTTTTCTAAACAGTTACTTAATTAATTATGGCTCCTCCTTTCACATCCTTTAGGACTTCTCTTGAGAGTTTGTAACGTTTTCTAAACAGTTATTTAATCAACTATGGCTCTTTCTTTCTCATCCTTTAGGACTGCTGTTGATAGTTTTTAACAAGTTCTAAACAGTTAATTAATTGTGACTTCATCCTTCAAGACTTCTCTTGAGAGTTTGTAACGTTTTCTAAACAGTTATTTAATTAATTATGGCCTAATCCTTCAGGACTCCTCTTCAGGATTTGTGATGTTTTCTAAACAGTTATTTAATTAATTCTGACTTAATCCTTCAGGACTCCTCTTGAGGGTTTGTGATGTTTTCTAAACAGTTATTTAATTAATTCTGACTTCATCCTTCAGGACTCCTCTTGAGGGTTTGTGATGTTTTCTAAACAGTTAGTTAATTAATTATGGCTCCTCCTTTCTCATCCTTCAGGACTTCTGTTGATAGTTTGTAACGAGTTCTAAACAGTTTTTTAATTAATTATGGCTCCTCCTTTCTTATCTTTCAGGACTTCCGTTGATAGTTTGTAACGTGTTCCAGACAGTTATTTAATTAATTATGGCTCCTTCTTTCTCATCCTTTCCGACTCCTCTTGATAGTTTGTAACGTTTTCTAAATAGTTATTTAATTAATTATGGCTCCTCCTTTCTCATACTTCAGGACTCCTCTTGAGAGTTTGTAAAGTTTTCTAAACAGTTACTTAATTAATTATGGCTCCTCCTTTCACATCCTTTAGGACTTCTCTTGAGAGTTTGTAACGTTTTCTAAACAGTTATTTAATTAACTATGGCTCTTTCTTTCTCATCCTTTAGGACTGCTGTTGATAGTTTTTAACAAGTTCTAAACAGTTAATTAATTGTGACTTCATCCTTCAAAACTTCTCTTGAGAGTTTGTAACGTTTTCTAAACAGTTATTTAATTAATTATGGCCTAATCCTTCAGGACTCCTCTTCAGGATTTGTGATGTTTTCTAAACAGTTATTTAATTAATTCTGACTTCATCCTTCAGGACTCCTCTTGAGGATTTGTGATGTTTTCTAAACAGTTATTTAATTAATTCTGACTTCATCCTTCAGGACTCCTCTTGAGGGTTTGTGATGTTTTCTAAACAGTTATTTAATTAATTATGGCTCCTCCTTTCTCATTCTTCAGGGCTCTTGTTGATAGTTTGTAACTTGTTCGAAACAGTTATTTAATTAATTATGGCTCCACTTTTCTCATCCTTCAGGACTCCTGTTGACAGTTTGTAACGTGTTCTAAACAGTTATTTAATTAAGTATGACTAAATCTTTCTCATCTTTCATGACTCCCGTTGATAGTTTGTAACGTGTTCTAAACAGTTATTTAATTAAGTATGACTAAACCTTTCTCATCTTTCAGGACTTCCGTTGATAGTTTGTAACGTGTTCTAGACAGTTATTTAATTAATTATGGCTCCTTCTTTCTCATCCTTTCCGACTCCTCTTGATAGTTTGTAACGTTTTCTAAATAGTTATTTAATTAATTATGGCTCCTCCTTTCTCATACTTCAGGACTCCTCTTGAGAGTTTGTAAAGTTTTCTAAACAGTTGCTTAATTAATTATGGCTCCTCCTTTCTCATCCTTCAGGACTCCTGTTGGTAGTTTGTAACGTTTTCTAAACAGTTATTTAATTAATTATGGCTTCTCCTTTCTATCCTTCAGGACTCCTCTTGAGAGTTTGTAAAGTTTTCTAAACAGTTACTTAATTAATTATGGCTCCTCCTTTCACATCCTTTAGGACTTCTCTTGAGAGTTTGTAACGTTTTCTAAACAGTTATTTAATCAACTATGGCTCTTTCTTTCTCATCCTTTAGGACTGCTGTTGATAGTTTTTAACAAGTTCTAAACAGTTAATTAATTGTGACTTCATCCTTCAAGACTTCTCTTGAGAGTTTGTAACGTTTTCTAAACAGTTATTTAATTAATTATGCCTAATCCTTCAGGACTCCTCTTCAGGATTTGTGATGTTTTCTAAACAGTTATTTAATTAATTCTGACTTCATCCTTCAGGACTCCTCTTGAGGGTTTGTGATGTTTTCTAAACAGTTATTTAATTAATTCTGACTTCATCCTTCAGGACTCCTCTTGGGGGTTTGTGATGTTTTCTAAACAGTTAGTTAATTAATTATGGCTCCTCCTTTCTCATCCTTCAGGACTTCTGTTGATAGTTTGTAACGAGTTCTAAACAGTTTTTTAATTAATTATGGCTCCTCCTTTCTTATCTTTCAGGACTTCCGTTGATAGTTTGTAACGTGTTCTAGACAGTTATTTAATTAATTATGGCTCCTTCTTTCTCATCCTTTCCGACTCCTCTTGATAGTTTGTAACGTTTTCTAAATAGTTATTTAATTAATTATGGCTCCTCCTTTCTCATACTTCAGGACTCCTCTTGAGAGTTTGTAAAGTTTTCTAAACAGTTACTTAATTAATTATGGCTCCTCCTTTCACATCCTTTAGGACTTCTCTTGAGAGTTTGTAACGTTTTCTAAACAGTTATTTAATTAACTATGGCTCTTTCTTTCTCATCCTTTAGGACTGCTGTTGATAGTTTTTAACAAGTTCTAAACAGTTAATTAATTGTGACTTCATCCTTCAAAACTTCTCTTGAGAGTTTGTAACGTTTTCTAAACAGTTATTTAATTAATTATGGCCTAATCCTTCAGGACTCCTCTTCAGGATTTGTGATGTTTTCTAAACAGTTATTTAATTAATTCTGACTTCATCCTTCAGGACTCCTCTTGAGGATTTGTGATGTTTTCTAAACAGTTATTTAATTAATTCTGACTTCATCCTTCAGGACTCCTCTTGAGGGTTTGTGATGTTTTCTAAACAGTTATTTAATTAATTCTGACTTCATCCTTCAGGACTCCTCTTCAGGATTTGTGATGTTTTCTAAACAGTTATTTAATTAATTCTGACGTCATCCTTCAGGACTCCTCTTGAGGGTTTGTGATGTTTTCTAAACAGTTATTTAATTAATTCTGACTCCATCCTTCAGGACTCCTCTTGAGAGTTTGTGATGTTTTCTAAACAGTTATTTAATTAATTCTGACTTCATCCTTCAGGACTCCTCTTCAGGATTTGTGATGTTTTCTAAACAGTTATTTAATTAATTCTGACTTCATCCTTCAGGACTCCTCTTGAGAGTTTGTAACGTTTTCTAAACAGTTATTTAATTAATTCTGACTCCATCCTTCAGGACTCCTCTTGAGAGTTTGTGATGTTTTCTAAACAGTTATTTAATTAATTCTGACTCCATCCTTGAGGACTCCTCTTGAGGGTTTGTGATGTTTTCTAAACAGTTATTTAATTAATTCTGACTTCATCCTTCAGGACTCCTCTTGAGAGTTTGTGATGTTTTCTAAACAGTTATTTAATTAATTCTGACTTCATCCTTCAGGACTCCTCTTGAGAGTTTGTGACGTTTTCTAAACAGTTATTTAATTAATTCTGACTTCATCCTTCAGGACTCCTCTTGAGGATTTGTGATGTTTTCTAAACAGTTATTTAATTAATTCTGACTCCATCCTTCAGGACTCCTCTTGAGAGTTTGTGACGTTTTCTAAACAGTTATTTAATTAATTCTGACTCCATCCATCAGGACTCCTCTTGAGAGTTTGTGATGTTTTCTAAACAGTTATTTAAATAATTCTGACTTCATCCTTCAGGACTCCTCTTGAGGGTTTGTGATGTTTTCTAAACAGTTATTTAAATAATTCTGACTTCATCCTTCAGGACTCCTCTTGAGAGTTTGTGATGTTTTCTAAACAGTTATTTAATTAATTCTGACTCCATCCTTCAGGACTCCTCTTGAGAGTTTGTGATGTTTTCTAAACAGTTATTTAATTAATTCTGACTCCATCCTTCAGGACTCCTCTTGAGAGTTTGTGATGTTTTCTAAACAGTTATTTAATTAATTCTGACTTCATCCTTCAGGACTCCTCTTGAGAGTTTGTGACGTTTTCTAAACAGTTATTTAATTAATTCTGACTTCATCCTTCAGGACTCCTCTTGAGGGTTTGTGATGTTTTCTAAACACATTATTTAATTAATTCTGACTTCATCCTTCAGGACTCCTCTTGAGGGTTTGTGATGTTTTCTAAACAGTTAGTTAATTAATTATGGCTCCTCCTTTCTCATCCTTCAGGACTTCTGTTGATAGTTTGTAACGTGTTCTAAACAGTTTTTTAATTAATTCTGACTCCATCCTTCAGGACTCCTCTTGAGACTTTGTGATGTTTTCTAGACAGTTATTTAATTAATTATGGCTCCTTCTTTCTCATCCTTTCCGACTCCTCTTGATAATTTGTAACGTTTTCTAAATAGTTATTTAATTAATTATGGCTCCTCCTTTCTCATACTTCAGGACTCCTCTTGAGAGTTTGTAAAGTTTTCTAAACAGATATTTAATTAATTCTGGCTCCATCCTTCAGGACTTCTCTTGAGAGTTTGTAACGTTTTCTAAACAGTTATTTAATTAATTCTGACTCCATCCTTCAGGACTCCTCTTGAGGGTTTGTGATGTTTTCTAAACAGTTATTTAATTAATTCTGACTCCATCCTTCAGGACTCCTCTTGAGGATTTGTGATGTTTTCTAAACAGTTATTTAATTAATTCTGACTTCATCCTTCAGGACTCCTCTTGAGAGTTTGTGATGTTTTCTAAACAGTTATTTAATTAATTCTGACTCCATCCTTCAGGACTCCTCTTGAGACTTTGTGATGTTTTCTAAACAGTTATTTAATTAATTCTGACTTCATCCTTCAGGACTCCTCTTGAGGGTTTGTGATGTTTTCTAAACAGTTATTTAATTAATTCTGACTTCATCCTTCAGGACTCCTCTTGAGAGTTTGTGATGTTTTCTAAACAGTTATTTAATTAATTCTGACTTCATCCTTCAGGACTCCTCTTGAGAGTTTGTGATGTTTTCTAAACAGTTATTTAATTAATTCTGACTTCATCCTTCAGGACTCCTCTTGAGGATTTGTGATGTTTTCTAAACAGTTATTTAAATAATTCTGACTTCATCCTTCAGGACTCCTCTTGAGAGTTTGTGATGTTTTCTAAACAGTTATTTAATTAATTCTGACTCCATCCTTCAGGACTCCTCTTGAGACTTTGTGATGTTTTCTAAACAGTTATTTAATTAATTCTGACTTCATCCTTCAGGACTCCTCTTGAGGGTTTGTGATGTTTTCTAAACAGTTATTTAATTAATACTGACTCCATCCTTCAGGACTCCTCTTGAGAGTTTGTGACGTTTTCTAAACAGTTATTTAATTAATTCTGACTCCATCCATCAGGACTCCTCTTGAGAGTTTGTGATGTTTTCTAAACAGTTATTTAATTAATTCTGACTTCATCCTTCAGGACTCCTCTTGAGACTTTGTGATGTTTTCTAAACAGTTATTTAAATAATTCTGACTTCATCCTTCAGGACTCCTCTTGAGAGTTTGTGATGTTTTCTAAACAGTTATTTAATTAATTCTGACTCCATCCTTCAGGACTCCTCTTGAGAGTTTGTGATGTTTTCTAAACAGTTATTTAATTAATTCTGACTTCATCCTTCAGGACTCCTCTTCAGGATTTGTGATGTTTTCTAAACAGTTATTTAATTAATTCTGACTTCATCCTTCAGGACTCCTCTTGAGAGTTTGTAACGTTTTCTAAACAGTTATTTAATTAATTCTGACTCCATCCTTCAGGACTCCTCTTGAGAGTTTGTGATGTTTTCTAAACAGTTATTTAATTAATTCTGACTCCATCCTTCAGGACTCCTCTTGAGGGTTTGTGATGTTTTCTAAACAGTTATTTAATTAATTCTGACTTCATCCTTCAGGACTCCTCTTGAGAGTTTGTGATGTTTTCTAAACAGTTATTTAATTAATTCTGACTTCATCCTTCAGGACTCCTCTTGAGAGTTTGTGACGTTTTCTAAACAGTTATTTAATTAATTCTGACTTCATCCTTCAGGACTCCTCTTGAGGATTTGTGATGTTTTCTAAACAGTTATTTAATTAATTCTGACTCCATCCTTCAGGACTCCTCTTGAGAGTTTGTGACGTTTTCTAAACAGTTATTTAATTAATTCTGACTCCATCCTTCAGGACTCCTCTTGAGAGTTTGTGATGTTTTCTAAACAGTTATTTAATTAATTCTGACTTCATCCTTCAGGACTCCTCTTGAGGGTTTGTGATGTTTTCTAAACAGTTATTTAAATAATTCTGACTTCATCCTTCAGGACTCCTCTTGAGAGTTTGTGATGTTTTCTAAACAGTTATTTAATTAATTCTGACTCCATCCTTCAGGACTCCTCTTGAGAGTTTGTGACGTTTTCTAAACAGTTATTTAATTAATTCTGACTTCATCCTTCAGGACTCCTCTTGAGGATTTGTGATGTTTTCTAAACAGTTATTTAATTAATTCTGACTCCATCCTTCAGGACTCCTCTTGAGAGTTTGTGACGTTTTCTAAACAGTTATTTAATTAATTCTGACTCCATCCTTCAGGACTCCTCTTGAGAGTTTGTGATGTTTTCTAAACAGTTATTTAATTAATTCTGACTTCATCCTTCAGGACTCCTCTTGAGAGTTTGTGACGTTTTCTAAACAGTTATTTAATTAATTCTGACTTCATCCTTCAGGACTCCTCTTGAGGGTTTGTGATGTTTTCTAAACACATTATTTAATTAATTCTGACTTCATCCTTCAGGACTCCTCTTGAGGGTTTGTGATGTTTTCTAAACAGTTAGTTAATTAATTATGGCTCCTCCTTTCTCATCCTTCAGGACTTCTGTTGATAGTTTGTAACGTGTTCTAAACAGTTTTTTAATTAATTCTGACTCCATCCTTCAGGACTCCTCTTGAGACTTTGTGATGTTTTCTAGACAGTTATTTAATTAATTATGGCTCCTTCTTTCTCATCCTTTCCGACTCCTCTTGATAATTTGTAACGTTTTCTAAATAGTTATTTAATTAATTATGGCTCCTCCTTTCTCATACTTCAGGACTCCTCTTGAGAGTTTGTAAAGTTTTCTAAACAGTTATTTAATTAATTCTGGCTCCATCCTTCAGGACTTCTCTTGAGAGTTTGTAACGTTTTCTAAACAGTTATTTAATTAATTATGGCCTAATCCTTCAGGACTCCTCTTCAGGATTTGTGATGTTTTCTTAACAGTTATTTAATTAATTCTGACTTCATCCTTCAGGACTCCTCTTGAGGGTTTGTGATGTTTTCTAAACAGTTATTTAATTAATTCTGACTTCATCCTTCAGGACTCCTCTTGAGGGTTTGTGATGTTTTCTAAACAGTTATTTAATTAATTCTGACTTCATCCTTCAGGACTCCTCTTGAGGGTTTGTGATGTTTTCTAAACAGTTATTTAATTAATTCTGACTTCATCCTTCAGGACTCCTCTTGAGGGTTTGTGATGTTTTCTAAACAGTTATTTAATTAATTCTGACTTCATCCTTCAGGACTCCTCTTGAGGGTTTGTGATGTTTTCTAAACAGTTATTTAATTAATTCTGACTCCATCCTTCAGGACTCCTCTTGAGGGTTTGTGATGTTTTCTAAACAGTTATTTAATTAATTCTGACTCCATCCTTCAGGACTCCTCTTGAGGATTTGTGATGTTTTCTAAACAGTTATTTAATTAATTCTGACTTCATCCTTCAGGACTCCTCTTGAGAGTTTGTGATGTTTTCTAAACAGTTATTTAATTAATTCTGACTCCATCCTTCAGGACTCCTCTTGAGACTTTGTGATGTTTTCTAAACAGTTATTTAATTAATTCTGACTTCATCCTTCAGGACTCCTCTTGAGGGTTTGTGATGTTTTCTAAACAGTTATTTAATTAATTCTGACTTCATCCTTCAGGACTCCTCTTGAGAGTTTGTGATGTTTTCTAAACAGTTATTTAATTAATTCTGACTTCATCCTTCAGGACTCCTCTTGAGAGTTTGTGATGTTTTCTAAACAGTTATTTAATTAATTCTGACTCCATCCTTCAGGACTCCCCTTGAGAGTTTGTGATGTTTTCTAAACAGTTATTTAATTAATTCTGACTCCATCCTTCAGGACTCCTCTTGAGAGTTTGTGATGTTTTCTAAACAGTTATTTAATTAATTCTGACTTCATCCTTCAGGACTCCTCTTCAGGATTTGTGATGTTTTCTAAACAGTTATTTAATTAATTCTGACTTCATCCTTCAGGACTCCTCTTGAGGATTTGTGATGTTTTCTAAACATCACAAACTCTCAAGAGGAGTCCTGAAGGATGGAGTCAGAATTAATTAAATAACTGTTTAGAAAACATCAAAAACTCTCAAGAGAAGTCCTGAAGGATGAAGTCAGAATTAATTAAATAACTGTTTAGAAAACATCACAAACTCTCAAGAGGAGTCCTGAAGGATGGAGTCAGAATTAATTAAATAACTGTTTAGAAAACATCACAAACTCTCAAGAGGAGTCCTGAAGGATGGAGTCAGAATTAATTAAATAACTGTTTAGAAAACATCACAAACTCTCAAGAGGAGTCCTGAAGGATGAAGTCAGAATTATTTAAATAACTGTTTAGAAAACATCACAAAGTCTCAAGAGGAGTCCTGAAGGATGAAGTCAGAATTAATTAAATAACTGTTTAGAAAACATCACAAACTCTCAAGAGGAGTCCTGATGGATGGAGTCAGAATTAATTAAATAACTGTTTAGAAAACGTCACAAACTCTCAAGAGGAGTCCTGAAGGATGGAGTCAGTATTAATTAAATAACTGTTTAGAAAACATCACAAATCCTCAAGAGGAGTCCTGAAGGATGAAGTCAGAATTAATTAAATAACTGTTTAGAAAACATCACAAACTCTCAAGAGGAGTCCTGAAGGATGAAGTCAGAATTAATTAAATAACTGTTTAGAAAACATCACAAACTCTCAAAAGGAGTCCTGAAGGATGAAGTCAGAATTAATTAAATAACTGTTTAGAAAACATCACAAACCCTCAAGAGGAGTCCTGAAGGATGAAGTCAGAATTAATTAAATAACTGTTTAGAAAACATCACAAAGTCTCAAGAGGAGTCCTGAAGGATGGAGTCAGAATTAATTAAATAACTGTTTAGAAAACATCACAAACTCTCAAGAGGAGTCCTGAAGGATGAAGTCAGAATTAATTAAATAACTGTTTAGAAAACATCACAAATCCTCAAGAGGAGTCCTGAAGGATGGAGTCAGAATTAATTAAATAACTGTTTAGAAAACATCACAAACCCTCAAGAGGAGTCCTGAAGGGTGGAGTCAGAATTAATTAAATAATTGTTTAGAAAACATCACAAACCCTCAAGAGGAGTCCTGAAGGATGAAGTCAGAATTAATTAAATAACTGTTTAGAAAACATCACAAAGTCTCAAGAGGAGTCCTGAAGGATGGAGTCAGAATTAATTAAATAACTGTTTAGAAAACATCACAAACCCTCAAGAGGAGTCCTGAAGGATGAAGTCAGAATTAATTAAATAACTGTTTAGAAAACATCACAAACCCTCAAGAGGAGTCCTGAAGGATGAAGTCAGAATTAATTAAATAACTGTTTAGAAAACATCACAAACCCTCAAGAGGAGTCCTGAAGGATGAAGTCAGAATTAATTAAATAACTGTTAAGAAAACATCACAAATCCTGAAGAGGAGTCCTGAAGGATTAGGCCATAATTAATTAAATAACTGTTTAGAAAACGTTACAAACTCTCAAGAGAAGTCCTGAAGGATGGAGCCAGAATTAATTAAATAACTGTTTAGAAAACTTTACAAACTCTCAAGAGGAGTCCTGAAGTATGAGAAAGGAGGAGCCATAATTAATTAAATAACTATTTAGAAAACGTTACAAATTATCAAGAGGAGTCGGAAAGGATGAGAAAGAAGGAGCCATAATTAATTAAATAACTGTCTAGAACACGTTACAAACTATCATCGGAAGTCCTGAAAGATAAGAAAGGAGGAGCCATAATTAATTAAAAAACTGTTTAGAACACGTTACAAACTATCAACAGAAGTCCTGAAGGATGAGAAAGGAGGAGCCATAATTAATTAACTAACTGTTTAGAAAACATCACAAACCCTCAAGAGGAGTCCTGAAGGATGAAGTCAGAATTAATTAAATAATGTGTTTAGAAAACATCACAAACCCTCAAGAGGAGTCCTGAAGGATGAAGTCAGAATTAATTAAATAACTGTTTAGAAAACGTCACAAACTCTCAAGAGGAGTCCTGAAGGATGAAGTCAGAATTAATTAAATAACTGTTTAGAAAACATCACAAACTCTCAAGAGGAGTCCTGAAGGATGGAGTCAGAATTAATTAAATAACTGTTTAGAAAACATCACAAACTCTCAAGAGGAGTCCTGAAGGATGGAGTCAGAATTAATTAAATAACTGTTTAGAAAACATCATTACAGCTATGTACTTATTGCTTATAAAACAGAAACTCTGGTAACTGCTTGCAAGATTCATGATATTCTATTATTTAGTTAGTATTCAATTAATTCAACATGAAACTTAAAACTCTAATGCATTTCAGTAAGAAACTATGATAAAAAAAAAAAATGTGAGAAGTGAGTAAAAAATCAATTACAAAATTTTAATAAATGTCGGAATAAATGATTACAACTACTAACTGCACAACGTGTATTTGTAAGTTCGAAGTGTCATTATAATACTAAATATCACAAAATAATATGATAAAATATAGTAAACAAGATCGAAAAAGGTTTAAGCTAGGTGAACAATGGTAATAAGCATACTTAATAAAACAGTTATCTATAAAAAACGTACCAATATCGACAATTAATTTCAGTATTTCACATTTATTTACTTCTAGTCTATACCAACATTCATTGAAGACTAACAGTTATCGTACATCTTTAATGGAGATGACACAAGACACCACTAAAATGAGAGTTAAATGACTGCATGAACGAAGACTATCTAACTGATATTAGTTAGGTTAAGAAATTTAAGATTAGCTGACATCAACACCCATCAATTTAAGTAAACACATTATAAAATGTTTGAGAAGTTATATCCATGGTGTGAGCGCCAATATTCTGACTCTGTTACAATTAACAAAACTACAAAAATATATATTAAAGCAAACTATTTCAGTACAACATAAATATTAACAGTATTAAAGAACGATTTATAGAGGACACCAACGTCACAGTACGTCAAATCACGAAGCCGTGAAGCATGAGAAAGAGTAATCATATTTAATTAAATAACTGTTTAGAACACATTACAAACTCTCAAGAGGAGTCCTGAAGGATGAAGTCAAAATTAATTAAATAACTGTTTAGAAAACATCACAAACTCTCAAGAGGAGTCCTGAAGGATGAGGCCATAATTAATTAAATCACTGTTTAGAAAACGTTACAAACTCTCAAGAGGAGTCCTGAAGGATGAAGTCAGAATTAATTAAATAACTGTTTAGAAAACATCACAAATCCTCAAGAGGAGTCCTGAAGGATGAAGTCAGAATTAATTAAATAACTGTTTAGAAAACATCACAAATCCTCAAGAGGAGTCCTGAAGGATGAAGTCAGAATTAATTAAATAACTGTTTAGAAAACATCACAAACTCTCAAGAGGAGTCCTGAAGGATGGAGTCAGAATTAATTAAATAACTGTTTAGAAAACATCAAAAACTCTCAAGAGAAGTCCTGAAGGATGAAGTCAGAATTAATTAAATAACTGTTTAGAAAACATCACAAATCCTCAAGAGGAGTCCTGAAGGATGAAGTCAGAATTAATTAAATAACTGTTTAGAAAACATCACAAATCCTCAAGAGGAGTCCTGAAGGATGAAGTCAGAATTAATTAAATAACTGTTTAGAAAACATCACAAATCCTGAAGAGGAGTCCTGAAGGATGAAGTCAGAATTAATTAAATAACTGTTTAGAAAACATCACAAACTCTCAAGAGGAGTCCTGAAGGATGGAGTCAGAATTAATTAAATAACTGTTTAGAAAACATCACAAACTCTCAAGAGGAGTCCTGAAGGATGGAGTCAGAATTAATTAAATAACTGTTTAGAAAACATCACAAACTCTCAAGAGGAGTCCTGAAGGATGAAGTCAGAATTATTTAAATAACTGTTTAGAAAACATCACAAAGTCTCAAGAGGAGTCCTGAAGGATGAAGTCAGAATTAATTAAATAACTGTTTAGAAAACATCACAAACTCTCAAGAGGAGTCCTGATGGATGGAGTCAGAATTAATTAAATAACTGTTTAGAAAACGTCACAAACTCTCAAGAGGAGTCCTGAAGGATGGAGTCAGTATTAATTAAATAACTGTTTAGAAAACATCACAAATCCTCAAGAGGAGTCCTGAAGGATGAAGTCAGAATTAATTAAATAACTGTTTAGAAAACATCACAAACTCTCAAGAGGAGTCCTGAAGGTTATTTAATTAATACTTTCTATTTCTCATACTTCAGGACTCCTCTTGAGAGTTTGTAAAGTTTTCTAAACAGTTATTTAATTAATTCTGACTCCATCCTTCAGGACTCCTCTTGAGGATTTGTGATGTTTTCTAAACAGTTATTTAATTAATTCTGACTTCATCCTTCAGGACTCCTCTTGAGAGTTTGTGATGTTTTCTAAACAGTTATTTAATTAATTCTGACTCCATCCTTCAGGACTCCTCTTGAGACTTTGTGATGTTTTCTAAACAGTTATTTAATTAATTCTGACTTCATCCTTCAGGACTCCTCTTGAGGGTTTGTGATGTTTTCTAAACAGTTATTTAATTAATTCTGACTTCATCCTTCAGGACTCCTCTTGAGAGTTTGTGATGTTTTCTAAACAGTTATTTAATTAATTCTGACTTCATCCTTCAGGACTCCTCTTGAGAGTTTGTGATGTTTTCTAAACAGTTATTTAATTAATTCTGACTTCATCCTTCAGGACTCCTCTTGAGGATTTGTGATGTTTTCTAAACAGTTATTTAATTAATACTGACTCCATCCTTCAGGACTCCTCTTGAGAGTTTTTGACGTTTTCTAAACAGTTATTTAATTAATTCTGACTCCATCCATCAGGACTCCTCTTGAGAGTTTGTGATGTTTTCTAAACAGTTATTTAATTAATTCTGACTTCATCCTTCAGGACTCCTCTTGAGACTTTGTGATGTTTTCTAAACAGTTATTTAAATAATTCTGACTTCATCCTTCAGGACTCCTCTTGAGAGTTTGTGATGTTTTCTAAACAGTTATTTAATTAATTCTGACTCCATCCTTCAGGACTCCTCTTGAGAGTTTGTGATGTTTTCTAAACAGTTATTTAATTAATTCTGACTCCATCCTTCAGGACTCCTCTTGAGAGTTTGTGATGTTTTCTAAACAGTTATTTAATTAATTCTGACTTCATCCTTCAGGACTCCTCTTCAGGATTTGTGATGTTTTCTAAACAGTTATTTAATTAATTCTGACTTCATCCTTCAGGACTCCTCTTGAGGATTTGTGATGTTTTCTAAACAGTTATTTAATTAATTCTGACTTCATCCTTCAGGACTCCTCTTGAGGATTTGTGATGTTTTCTAAACAGTTATTTAATTAATTCTGACTTCATCCTTCAGGACTTCTCTTGAGAGTTTTTGATGTTTTCTAAACAGTTATTTAATTAATTCTGACTCCATCCTTCAGGACTCCTCTTGAGAGTTTGTGATGTTTTCTAAACAGTTATTTAATTAATTCTGACTTCATCCTTCAGGACTCCTCTTGAGGATTTGTGATGTTTTCTAAACAGTTATTTAATTAATTCTGACTTCATCCTTCAGGACTCCTCTTGAGGATTTGTGATGTTTTCTAAACAGTTATTTAATTAATTCTGACTTCATCCTTCAGGACTCCTCTTGAGAGTTTGTAACGTTTTCTAAACAGTGATTTAATTAATTATGGCCTCATCCTTCAGGACTCCTCTTGAGAGTTTGTGATGTTTTCTAAACAGTTATTTAATTAATTTTGACTTCATCCTTCAGGACTCCTCTTGAGAGTTTGTAATGTGTTCTAAACAGTTATTTAATTAAATATGATTACTCTTTCTCATGCTTCACGGCTTCGTGATTTGACGTACTGTGACGTTGGTGTCCTCTATAAATCGTTCTTTAATACTGTTAATATTTATGTTGTACTGAAATAGTTTGCTTTAATATATATTTTTGTAGTTTTGTTAATTGTAACAGAGTCAGAATATTGGCGCTCACACCATGGATATAACTTCTCAAACATTTTATAATGTGTTTACTTAAATTGATGGGTGTTGATGTCAGCTAATCTTAAATTTCTTAACCTAACTAATATCAGTTAGATAGTCTTCGTTCATGCAGTCATTTAACTCTCATTTTAGTGGTGTCTTGTGTCATCTCCATTTAAGATGTACGATAACTGTTAGTCTTCAATGAATGTTGGTATAGACTAGAAGTAAATAAATGTGAAATACTGAAATTAATTGTCGATATTGGTACGTTTTTTATAGATAACTGTTTTATTAAGTATGCTTATTACCATTGTTCACCTAGCTTAAACCTTTTTCGATCTTGTTTACTATATTTTATCATATTATTTTGTGATATTTAGTATTATAATGACACTTCGAACTTACAAATACACGTTGTGCAGTTAGTAGTTGTAATCATTTATTCCGACATTTATTAAAATTTTGTAATTGATTTTTTACTCACTTCTCACATTCTTTTTATTATCATAGTTTCTTACTGAAATGCATTAGAGTTTTAAGTTTCATGTTGAATTAATTGAATACTAACTAAATAATAGAATATCATGAATCTTGCAAGCAGTTACCAGAGTTTCTGTTTTATAAGCAATAAGTACATAGCTGTAATTATGTTTTAGCAGTTTGCCAAAGTATACCGTAAGTCATTTTTCATATTTTATTCAGAGACATAGAAACATACTTCAACGAGCAGTTCAAATAATAATAATAATAATAATAATAATAATAATAATAATAATAATAATAATAATAATAATAATAATAATAATAATAATAATAATAATAATAATAATAATAATAGCAAATATTAAAGTTAAGTAAAAGTTATGGAAAGTCAGGCACTTTTATTGATACTTCAACAAGGGATTATTGGTCTCTGAATTTTAAATTATGTACGTATTTATTTATATCGTACATCACATTGTTTGTACTGAAAATGTACTTTTGGTAAGCCAAAGGTAAAATACGATTGACTTATTAACTTATAAATAACTATTATTATTGAACACTTGTTTTCGCAATATTAATTCTTTTAATACCAAAATTAATTTAAAGTTTAAAATTGTAGAACTTTCTAATTTAGAAATCCTAGTTTCTCCCCCTTAAATCTACCGCTTATCTTGCAAATTACCTGCACGTTAGAACATATAAAAGTTATCGATTATCATTGACAATGAAAGACATATCTTTTAATGTAATAGATATAAGTTTTTTCTTGATTTTCGCAATACTATACACGAGAATTTAATCACAAACAGCTCATTCTGTTTAGCTCGATGTGACCTATTATTTGATATATGTCTGTTCTTTGGACAATGTTGCAGTTAAACCAAAAAATGTAAATTTTAGATAACAGTTAATTATAATATTGAGCTATATTTCATTAACTCAACATTTTGTACTCTGGTTTCACCTTATGTCATATTGAAAAGTTTGATAAGGATATAACTTTAGGATCACTTTCATAATAAAAAGCAGTGAGATTATCATATTGGATGAATTTTTAAATTTACAAAAAAAAATCGTTTTACTCAATTTTTCTAAAACCGGTTAAGGGAATGTACACTCACCCATAGCATTATTGAAGTGAACTTCTTATCTTTCTTTCTTTGGAGTCAAACGCAAATATTGTGAAGTTTCTTGAAAACTTACATTATAGAATTTTCTAGATAATTTCATTGTTCAAGTTACTACAACTTAATTTTGAAACTATGGACAGACTATATAGAACAGTAGCTGTGGTTTTCTCTTCTCTATGAGATATTATCCTAAATTATGATGTTGCATAATGGTACTTGTTCAACTTCAAATTAACATTCCTATTTACATTCTCAAGTATCATTTCTGTATTTCTCCGTCCTATTTCTTCATAGTATCTTCACAGAAAGTGTCCGATAATTATACATTCTCCACTTTAATTATGCTTTATTTAGCTTTAAGAAAAAATAACAAAAATCAGCTGACAACACTGTTCATATGTTCATGCGGTAAAACAATTCTTATCGGAATACATATCTTCCACACTATCTAGTATCTAAAACCCAAACAGTATAAAACTAGTTGATGCGACTTTTTCAATAGAAACAAAGTAGTCATAGTGGAGTTTCATCTATTTACAACTATTTGGCAAGAGCCACGATGGTTTAGTGGTGAAGCGCTTATTTGTTGTGGCTCGGATCTCTTGTCCGATCCCAGCTCTGCCAACTGGGCTTTGTGGAGAACAAAGTGTATGTGTGTGGATTTTCACGAGGTTCCTTCTCATTTTCGTCACACCATCCTTTAACTCACTTCATTCCCTTAGCCTCAATGAATATACGTAGGACGTTAAACCAAAAAGAAATTATTTAGTACTATCGGTCAAGTGCTGCCTGTTGTCTGAAAATTGCTCTTTTTGTTATTCTCAAAAGGTCTGTTATGTACAATATTTCTTACAAAGGAAAATATTTAATCTTATTTGTCTTATAAAAAATATATATGTGCGTGCCTATATTAGATAAGGGAACGTGTATTAATGATAATAGTTATCTACAAATTTCAATATTTAGATAACGTATTCTGATGACGTTAATGTATTTGTGTTGTAAAATATGCTCGTTTTGAGTATGGCGGTTCTACGAAACCACTTTAACAGATTATCAGACAATATTAAATGGATTAACAAATTGCACTGGCTGAAAAATAATTTTATGTTCTAACATAAGTGGTTTCGTCCAACCGCTATACTCATAAATAAACAATATTATTTATGAGTAGTTATGATTTTCATATATGAATTTCGAAACATTAATTAGTGTTTTGCGTGAAATCGGCTTCTGATTCTATTGCTCAATAGAAAAATAAATGCCTCTAGAATTGGTTTTATCCGTATTAGATCGGATTTTAAATATGATATTGACATGGTTGAATTTAAATATAATACAAGTTATGAAACTGTGGCGTCGCATTATACACATTCATTTACCATTAAATTTGATATGGACGGAAAAACCACAAACATTTCACATAGTAAGCGCAGAATAACTATATGAGTAACTGTAACAATCTTTCAATTTTCATCAAACAGTAATGCCGCGTAGAATTATTGAATCGGTGATAATGAGACAGAGGCAGCTGATGGGATGCAGGAGTTGGAAGAAAACGGGAAAATCTCGACGAAACCCACGCACAGTGGGTTTTTCACCACAAAGCTCATATCTCTACCACAAGAGGTGAATACTGGGGCACCTTATCTGAGATTATTGTGATAAATCAATGTCTTTTAGTAAAAATAAGTATAATGAAAAAAATATATAACGGATTTCAATACCTCACAACATTTTCTCGTGAAAACATCAGGCTTACTTTCTGAAAATTACACGAGACAAACATTTAGTTGTTTTTTTTAAACTGTTATTTCATTCCCATCTATAGATGGGCGGACTACAGACGGCAACGACTTTTCTTGGGAAAATGACATCAATTAAAGCGTAGTAAAAAGGTATTGGGAATGGGTATCAGGAGATGCGATGAGAGAGATGAGATGGTGCTAGCAATGTAGTGTTGTTCTCATAACATAAAGACACATTGTGTTATCTGAGACGAGGATGTAAATCTTTTGCTCTGGGGCTACTCGGAAGAGGTGAGACAATCGGAGCCCTATTAGTGAGAACAAAGGAGTGTAAGAATGAAATTATGCGCAATATATGTACTAATGGTAATTGTAAATGCGACGATGTGTGTTGTAGTAGGAATGACCTGATCACGTTCATGGAGTGCAAGATGATCGACTGGTGAATATGTGTAACGTGGCACAGCTGGAGTTTGATCTAATAATTTATAAAGGATCGGGTGAGCGGTGTTGAAACGCTGTTGAACGTAGTGACAGCGGAGATGGTAAAGATGCCGGAGAAAAGAGTTGGGATAGTTGTACGGTGATAGATTTCTTGAGTTGGATTAAGATTTAGGATTTAGATTTCTGGACTTTCGGCATCTATGGCCATTTAGCCCGTCACGTATGAGGGATGGCGTCCCTCGGCGAGCACATAATCCGTGGAAAGGGAAGGAAGAGGCCTGGGACCTAAAGGTATCCTAAAGGTACTCCAGCATTTGCCTGGTGCGAATTAGGAAAACCAAGGAAAACCTCATTCAGGATGGCTGGTCTGAAAAAGCTTTATACACTTTTTCGACCGAGTGTCCCCACCGGAAATGGAACCACGGACTGCTCGCAACGAAGGCGAGAGTGTTAGCGACTACGCTACGTGGGGCCATATTTCTTGAGTTAGAGTTCGTGCATTTAGTGAGTAGGCAAGATAATGACGTTTGAGGACTTAATCTGTCATAGAACTTTGGTGGAGCGGATAACCAGGCGATATGTTCTTGAGTAAGGGCAGAACGAACAAAGATCTTGTACATATAAAGTATGAGGTTCGTATTGAGGTTCCAGTCGGTTCCTCGTAAACCGCGCAACAAATTGATTCTTTGGTGTATATTACCTTCCAAATTGAAGAGATCAGCTTTCCAACTGAGGTGTTTATCGAAGGTGACGCCAATATTTAACACAATTTTGCAAACATAATTGTGGACCTAAGAGTGAGAGATGTAATCGCTTAGGATTTCGTGTTGACAATATTTGTTGCGTTTAAGGTTGAACAAGGTCATTTGAGTTTTAAATTCATTTGAGGCACCAACTGACAAATTTATCAATTTTAAGTTGTAAAATTACGTTTATACGATCTACAGAGGAACAAAGAGAGAGGTATGAGGTATCGTCTGCAAACTGTAAAAAATAGATTGGTGGTGGAGGTTGGGACATATCAGCTACGTATAAGATATAGAGTAGTAAAGACCAAACAGAGCCTTGCGGAATTCTGACTTTCTGGATAGAGTGTTGGGACTGCGCTTCATGAATTTGTATAAATACTTGAAGAAAATTGGCTATAAGCCGTACGTAAGTTAGAAGTAAAATGCGAAGTAATTTGAAGAGAAGTCTCTGATTCCAAACAGTATCGAATGCATGCTCAACATCAAATGAAAGTAAAACAGCAGGCAGTCGTTTATTGTAATGGTTAATTAGATAACTTGACAATTTTAAAAGTTGATAAGCTGTACTAAATAACAGTCGTAAGCCAGCTTGTGTAGACGATAAAGTAGGATGAGTGAGTAAGTACAAGTGGAGGTGATTTACTAGAATGCGTTTCAGGGTCTTGCTGAAAACATAAGTAAGACTAATTTGTCGGCAAGATTCAAGAAGTGTAGGATCCTTGTTAGGTTTAAGAAATACTACTATTTTAGAGAGCTTCCAGTACGTTGGAAAGAAGCCTGTAGTTAAAATAGTCGTGTAGATCTTTGCTAGGATAACATGGGAGCTGTTGGTGCCTGGCAAAGTTGATTACACTATGTGACAGCCATTTTGTAACTGCGGTGCCAATATGTGTTCTTTACTAATTCTGATGCGCTGAATCCAAATTCGTAACTCAAAACTTTCCAGCGCGCACCATTTTCGAGTTACGCGTGATGTCACTTCCGGTGCTATGTTGCGGCCGAATTTTTTTTATTTATATTGCTGGCGACATGTTGAGCTAATGAAAAAGAAAAACACGTGGCGTATATCAGTCGGCTAGATCTTTACCCGTGATAAATAAACCGGTGGGAGTTTCTCGTCATTGTTGTGTTATATTATTTGTATTTTAGCGTGGTGGAAGTATAGTTGCTGCAGTTCATCCGCTTTACGTAGTTGTATTGAACAGCGTGTTGTGAATAGAATATTTTGATTCTGTGGTTTGGATAAAAATATAGTCAAGTTGGAACTCAATGGCTACAGAACGGAACCGTAAACTCGGTTGTGTTATAAATCCAAACTGCTTCTGTTACGTGTGTGGTAAGTTTACACCAAAATCACAGAGGAAACAAATTTCGCAACTGATACGGACAGCATACAAAGCATACTTTGATTGTCCCCTAGGCGATCAAGATAAATCATGGGTACCTCATGTGTGTTGTGTATCATATGTGATAACACTAACTGAGTGGATGAAAGGAAAGAAGCGAGCAATGAAGTTCGGAGTGCCCATGATTTGGTGCGAACCGAAGGACCACACAACGGATTGTTACTTTTGTCTGACTAGTGTTTCAGGTTATTCCAGAAAAAATAAACATTCTATTGTGTATGCCGACGTGATGTCAGCAATGAAACCAGTACTGCACGGGCCGGATTTGCCAATCCCCTGGGCACCATCAAGCACAGTGACTGAAAGTGAGAATTGTAGCAACAAAAGTGAAAGTGATTCTTTATCAGAATGGGAATTTGAAAATGACCAGTTACCTCACTTCATTCAGCAACCTGAACTTAATGACTTAGTGCGAGACCTGAATTTGACCAAAAAAAATGAGGCCCAGATACAGGGGTCTAGGCTACAACAGTGGAATCTTTTAGCACCAGGCACGTCTATTTCACTGTACAGGGTTCGAGAGAAGTAATTCGCACAGTTCTATCGGAGGGAGAATTCAATGTGTGTGTGTGTGCCGATGAGAATGGACTGTTCCATATACTTGGAATTGAACATAACCCAAATCAATGGCGTCTGTTTATTGATGCCTCAAATTTGAGTTTAAACGCAGTGCTTCTGCATAACGGTAATCAGTGGCCGTCCATACCCATTGCCCACGCAGTAGGCATGAAAGAATCGTATCAAACTATGGATGAAGTGCTGCCTGCCACAAAATACTACTCTTTTAAGTGGAAAGTGTGTTGTGAACTTAAACTTGTAGCCATCCTCCAGGGTTTGCAAGGAGGATACACAAAGTATAGTTGTTTTTTGTGTTTGCGGAACAGCCGAGACACTGCAAACCACTACGTACAAAGGGTTTGGCCTAAGCATGAGTAATACACAGTTAATGACCAAAATATACAAAATCTTCCATTGATTGATGCTAACCAAATCTTACTTCCCCCATTGCACATTAAACTTGGTTTAATAAGTACATTTGTGAAAGCTCTGGACAAGGAGAGCGTAACTTTCAAGTTCTTAAGGGAAAAATTTCCCAACTTAAATGAAGCAAAGGTTAGAGTAGGGATTTTTACCGGCGCTCAGATAAGGAAATTACTTCATGACCCAGGTTTTGAAAATAAAATGAACATTTTGAAGTCGCTGCATGGAATGCTTTTGCTGCGTTATGTGACGGTTTCCTAGGGAAATACAGGAGTCCTCACTATGTATAGTTGATCTATGATTTGATAGCAAAATATTAAGTTTTAGGCTGTCGCATGTCATTGAAGCTACATTTCCTTGATTCTCACTTGGACTTTTTCCCTCCAAACATGTGTGACGTGAGTGATGAACACGGAGAGCGATTCACCAAGAAATTTCCCAAATGGAACGCCGGTACCAAGGCAGATGGGATTCTTCAATGATGGGGGACTACTGTTGGTTTTTGTGCAGGGAGTCCGACACTAAATCACACAAAAGATCATCGGGGGTTTATTTCCAGCAGTAACAAGTAAGTGCATCGTAAAACTAATTTCTCTAGTGTGTCTTCGCAGTTTTGGTGCAGAAAAAAATGATTTACTACTTTACTATCACACGACATAATGCGCTGTATATGGTGAGCCTATATGGGATATGGAAACTGGCCATATTCTGTAACTCAGAAATGTGACGTGATAGAAAATTTCTAAATATACCATTGAATTCAGCGACCCCAAATTAGTAAAGAACAGATACTTTCATTCCAGTTATAAAAAAAGTTTTAATTTGTTGCCTAGTGTTATAAATCATAGTGTCAGCTATAGGAACTATATTACGGAGATTTCTGAGAGAGTCGACTATATCATCACTGGTAATACGAGCTGTAATTTGTTCAATCGGATCTAGTTGATTTTTTTTTTTTTATGACAGGTGTAAATAATGTTCGGGTAGGATCGTCGAGACTGTTAATGTGACGATAAGATGGATAACTAAAAAGAAGTGCTCTCCAAATTTGTGGCGAAAGCTGTTATCATCACCTATCAGCATCATTGGTAGGAACTGCACCATCAACCGGAATGAGATACTGTGATACGTACTTCTGATAGGTAAGGCGCTTGAATAAATTCCAGAATTTCGTAGTGTTCTTTTCAAGGCGTAATATATTACAAGAAGTCCTCTAATTTAGCCGTTTGCGAGCGATAATGTAATGGTTAGTCATGCGTTGAAATTGTCGATGTAGTAATAGGAAGTGCTGATCATGTTTTACATTTTTTTATTTTTTTTTTAGAACAGCAAAGAAGTGGGCTTGTGTATAGCCCGCTCCCCCCAGTTCTTTGTCACCGGAACTGGAAGAGTCACTTCTACTAGTACTACTGCTGCTACTACTACTACTACTGCTGCTGCTACTACTACTACTACTACTACTACTACTACTATTACTGGTACTACTACTACAACAACTACTACTACTACTTATATCGAGAACATAACCTATCCAATCCCTGCTTGGCTTCTAACTCGTTCCTACTACTACTACTATTACTACTACTACTACTAGGCCTACTACTTCTACTACTACTATTTACTATTATTTATACTACAGCTTCCTTACCACAAGATTTACATCTTAAATCTTTATAACATGCGATTCCGATTCATTATGAACTAATATGAATTGTTAGAATCACTGTGATTCGTTAAAAATAACGGGGGAGCGGCCTATACTGAATCCAAGAAGTGTGACGGCGTGAGAAGGTGAGCTAGGCCAGTCAGAGTGCAAGCCATTTTTTGGAATGCATAATCTGTAGCGTGACTAATAATAGAACTTAAAGAAGTGGAGATGGAGTCAATGTCATCTAAAAATGTGTTGGAAATGTCAGTAGATTGTAGTTACTCTGAGATGTAGAGGTGATATTTCTCTCAATCTGCTTTAGCAAAATTATATTTCGGAATCGAAACTTCTGGATCTGTTTGCTGTGTGCCAGACAGAATGATTGTGAGAACAACATGTAAGTGAACGCTAGTTACTGAACTGTGTACCTCCACAGTACATTTAGTTAAAAGGTTGTTACTAACAATAACTACATCAGGAGTGGAGTTAATCTGATTACGAGTGTGATGTGGTATAGATATGCAAGTGCTGTGGGTGGTCTGTAAAAAGTCGTTAAACCTTCTATATTGTGCTGCTGTGCGTTAAGGATAATTAATGTCAGCTAGGATGATATAAGATCGAAAATTTTGATCCAGGTAAGAAGGCGATATGGTAATGCTTGAGTGAAGCGAACATAAATGGTGGCGAGAGTCATAGTAAGTGCTAAAAAATAAACCGCTGAGATGACATGTTGAGAAAATTGATCTGGATATGGTGATATGATATGACGACAGTAATGAGGGTGTGACTGCAAGTGCGGCTCCTCCACGAGCAATATCGTGAGGCAGATCGGAACGAAGAAGGTGGAAACGGGGAAAATACAGCGTTCTGATGCTTTAAAGAAGGTTTCGTTCAGTACAATACAGTCAACAATATGTAATGAGGTCATGGTTTCCAGTAATTTTCTATTAACTTTGAAAGAACAGATATTAGCAAAGAGAAATTTAAATCTTCTATTTAAAAGTAAATCCTTCTCTCCGACAAAATTGGAAATAGTGAAAAAAAAATTCATTCTTACCAATCTTATAGAAGATAAAGAAGTGTTAATGTTATTTATCGAATACTTAAAAATAACAAATACTTTCAGTATACACATACGCATTTCATAAATCTAAAAGATATTTGCGATTACCTGAAGACTGCCAGCATGGGACAAATGTTGAGTACTTGAGATAACTAAATTTCGTAAATTAGAAATATGTAACTATGCACCGGGCACAAATCCCACGTTACCATTGTTAAACTGATATTTGCATATTTTTGTTTTGTATAACTATTAAAAAGAAAATTTATTATGTAATTTTCTGAATACATTAGTGATAATGCTGAAAGGTATATTTAAATTTGAACAACAATATAATGTATAAGTTATATAACATTATATTGGATAATTGTAACATCCCAGTTGGATGTTCCAATCTGGAATATACATGGAGCATTTGGAATATTTCGAAAAAAAAAGTGAGTAATGTCAAGCATGGCGCATGAGAATATGCTCATGTAATATATATTGATTACGCAATTGATTTTATTTCTTCATATTAGCAATTTTTATTATTTTTGTCATTTCAATATTTTGTTTGTAGAGGAAAGGTAGTGTAGGATTTGTTGTAATAGTTTATTATTTCATACAGTTTGTAGTAAGGAAATTCGTTTCAAGGATGGTACTTTTATTATTATTATTTTATTTGCTTAGGATTTTCGAAGTTACTAAGAGGGAAGTAGGAAATGGATTGAACTAGGTAATAACCGAATTTATTTTAATCTTCAAAATTTTTTGTTCGGCCATATTTAATATTTTACGTTCTTCGAAAACATATTTCTTTTCTAATTCAGGTATCCAATAATCAATTAGACTCTAGAGGGATAAAAGAAAGGTGTTTAGATTTAATTGGTTTTCAGTTACGTCATCATGAAAACAATTCTATGATTCGCTTTTAATTACCCATGGTTCTGTTGTATGACGCTTCTAGACGCTTGTATGGCGGGATGCTGTATCATAGGAGGGACCCGTATTGAATGGTTCCTAGAAAACTTTCAAGAAAACGATTAAATCCGTGATTCAACCCTCAAAATAACTAAAATTATGCATTCAAGATGTTAGGGGAATGTCTACATTTGAATGTAAACTGATTTGTCAGTGAGGGTTGTATAAAACAGTTCTGTCATCTGTTTGAACGTGGTGTTCGAGGTTCACGGCTTGGCGGATCCATGTTAATGTGGACAGTTGGAACAATCGCTATTGTTCATGATAACCTTGGAGTTTCTTTTGGAGAGGTAAAGTGTGGCAGACTACATCCAGATAAAACATGGCTTTGGGTCAGTTCAGTCGGACTTGTTATTTACCTTGTAATAACGAAGTAACCAGGAGGCTGGATTACTGTTTTCTTGGAGTGATGAGGTGTCAGTATCCTAGTTATTCCAACTAGGACAGCAAGTAAGTCTCATTCAGATTAATGCGTGTCTCGTGAACTACGGAAACTCGTCAGTGGAATCTACAAGAATTAGTGGATTGTTTATGTGGATTTTTTTTTTTTTTTTTTTTTTTTACGGAATCTTCAAAAAGTGATAACCTTGACTAACTCTTTGGCTAAAGTTTCGTATGTGCAAGGTTCATAATGGCAATGATGGTGTAGTAAGCTAAAGTTCCCTCGGATACCTTCGATAATATATTCCACATGTAGTTCGAAAGTATACCTTTTGGGGTTAGGGGGGAATTTGTATCATAACTTCAAAATGTGATCATAGTTTGGCTACATTGATATAGATAGTCTTATTTCAGAAATAACAACCTTCCAAATTAATATCTTAAATAATTGGCTCTTAAAATTACTATTGACATTATTTTTGTGGTATGATGTTTCGATATTTCAATATAAAGTAAGTTAAAGAAAGAAATCAGAATCTTGTACAACAATGCAATTGGGTGCTAGAAATTAACGAGGTTCGATCGTCATTTGTCTGCTTCCGTCTTCAGTATGAGCTTTCGCTATATAGTATTCATTTGTTTATGATGGCATTTTTCTTGAATTAAAAGAAAACAGTTTGTTTACCCTGATAGATGATTCGGAATGTTGATCTAAAAATTTGTTAGAGGAATTCAATACTTCATATTAGTTCCTATGGAAAAAGGCTAAGTAAATTATTAAGTAGGATAAATATTTTCTCTCTGCCCGATATAAAGAATGTAACAGTTGCGTTGTATGTTTATGTGCTATTTGATCGTGTTGTTTGTGCTCGAGGCTCATATATATCGTCATAGGGTGTATATTTGGGAGAAGCGCTTGAGAACAGGGAATCTAGATTAAATTTTGTGCATAATATTTACATTGAAGGTCAGTGCCTGTAATATTTTCGTGTGTGAGTATTTATATATGTGTATTTTATAGGTGTACTTAGAATAGGTCCTGTAGTAGTAAGTTAGATTAGGGCTTTAGGTTTAAGTGTGATGTCAATATGTACACGAATGTTTTGCCTGTGCTAGATTGTCATGTGGGTCCGAGCTGAAAGAGGTTGCGAAGAGCGTAAATCCTCTACGCCGGCCGCAATCTCGATGCACAGAGGAGTGTAAGCACCAAAGAATATATATACAGGAGTGAAATAAGTTAACCACAATATGTAGGCAGTGAAGTTATTATTTTCAGTAGTGTTTTGTATTTTCTATTGTGTCCTTTTGATTGTTTTTGCGTGTCGATACAGTGTCAATGCTCTAGAAGGCAAGAATATTAAATGAATATTAAAGAATATGAATATTTTGAGAATATGAGCAAAAGTAAAGAATGTTTCGGCTCTGAAAAGTATAGAAATCGATTTTATAAAATTTTATTTTGATGGGTATGTCAGTTCAATGTAAATATTTTCTTATTGTCGAATATTTTGTCCAATAATACTTTCATGAATATTTTGAAGAATAAAACTTACTAGCCGTGAATGCATCTTTCTTTTCGAATACGAAATCTAATTAGCTTGTAATTTTAAGAAGTCATAGAAATACGTAGTCGATGTTTTCGGTATGCATGCGAAGCATGATCAAAACAGAGAGCAGTATGTACAGAATAAGTTTGCTGGGGAAATGAAATAGCTGTGAAATTCAGGGAAGAGACTTTCCTTAGTGTGACCGAGTTGAAAACAACCGAATCTGTAGAAATTTCTTATTTTATCAGTTTCAATCCAAAATCTCAGTTTGGACTTTTTTTTTATTTACAAAATTCTGTTTCAAGATTTTTTTTTTTTTAATTCAGATAGGGCTTTCACAGACAACATCAAGATCTTCTTTGTGCTCAGTGCCAGCTCCACTCGGAGGTCGGTGTCCTGTGTCTGTAGTCGTGGTTCACAACCTATTTCCGGATGGGATGTGGATGATGAACTGCAGGCCTGGATATCGAACTGTGAGTCGAGATGGAAGAGAGTTTGGAAGCTTTATATTTCGGGCCAAATTTGAGTTCTATTTTCCGTAGATGATTGGCTTGGTGAGTGTATCAGTGACTGCTGATGACGAGCCCATACGGGCCCAGTAGGTTCGGTGTCACTAGTCAGTGATACATTCAACATAGCATGTCATCTCAAGGAAAGGGAACATCATACAAAACACAGACAATTCAATTAATTCAATTACATTTATTATTATTATTTATATATTTTTTTTTAAAAGTAAAATTGGCGACTCAGCCTTAGGATATGGTTTCCATGAACACGTAACTGTTCTCATAGCAAGCAGCCTATTAGGAAGTTGTGATACAAATTGCCAAAATCCCGAGGGTATTCGTGATTGTATGTGGAATATATTTGAGATGGTAGTCTGGGAACTAAAAGTGTAGCAGAAGATTAAGAAACATGGTGCGCGTACGTAGAGTTATCAAAGGTAATGGTGTGGTAGTAAACATTCAAAAGAATATTGCACTGCAATCTATAGTGGCAGATGATGTTTTAGTTGTTAACAGTAGTGAAGGTTCAAGAGATGTAAATATAGTAACAATAACTGGAATTAAGTATGATAATAGAAGTGAGGAATGCAGGTTCTTGTGCAAAGACAGTGCTGTGGGTCTTTCAGTGGACATCAATCAGAATGAGCGTGATAGATGTGTAAGCGAGTATGATAAGGATAGAAATTTCGCGAAACTTGTTGAATGTTTATTAAATACCAGATGTGTGGTTTGTGAACCACCAGACAAGGACAAAAACCAAGATGTATTTGGAAACATGTCTTTAATGTCTAATGTTTCTAATGTAAATCATAGTATTGTAATTGACGATACATGCGAGTCTCAAGTTTGCGTAAAAGTCCTTCAGGATAATACAGAGGTATGTTACAAAGGAACTAACGATAGACTAGGTGTATTTAATTTCAACAATCGGATTTTTGGCCAGCACACGAATTCAAACTGCAATAATTACAATCATGAAAGGTCACAGTTTGCATTCGTGAATCAACCTGTAGACAATCTATCACAAAGTGAGGTGGATCAACTCAGTGAGCGATCCAATATAGAGTGCGCGAACATTGAAAGAATTTCGAGCGTGAAGGAATGTTTTCGAACTCCTGCAAATGTTGGGGATATGAAAACTGGAATGGAGATCGATAAATGGAATTGTGTTTCGACTTGTTTCGATGCGGAATATCCTGGGACGATTTCTATTTCAGTTTGCATATCAATGATGATGTCAAAGGGAACTGACACGAGAGATAACAGTGAGGAGTATTTTCGTTCATCAGTAAGTTCTAAAGGTCGGATTCCAAGTAGTAGATCAGTATTTGAGGTTGATTCAGGTTCGCTATCGTGTAGTCAGGTGGACAGATTTTGTTATATAGAGTGTATGCAGGATAATAGGCTGGAAAAGGAAATTGAAATGACAGGATCAAATGGTGAATCGCAAATGGGAAATGATGGTTCCATCTCTCCTGTTCCTCTTAATTCGGCATTTACGGTACAAATGAAACAGATTAACAACACATCAGATAACGATTTCCTACGAGAGAGAGGAAAGGGTGAGATACGTGTACCGTATTTCAGATCCCTCACTTCGGTGAAACAGACGAAAAAGGTAAACTCTGACATGTTCGAAGGGAAGCGTGTGAAGATAAAGAAAACTTTAGGGTTGATAGAAAAGAGTGATGTAAGCTGTTTTGATAAGACAGTGTGTTCAACAAATCATGAGACGGGACATCAAGTGATGACAAACCACGAACACGATGTGAGTCATATAGGTATATCACATATGGAACTTGATACTCGGCAGGAACACGTAGGTTATGAAGGATGTAATCCATTAGTAAAAGGAAAACAAAAGCGATTCAGTGGCGTAGCATGCCCTGGGAAGAGATTTCGATCTCACATGACAGAATTTTGTGTGAAGCGGAGAAGTCAAAGGAATAGAGTGATGAGTTCAGGAAAACGAAAGAAAAGGTGGAAAGTTAGGAATCAGTATGCATTCTCCAAGCTTCATGGTCAAAGATTACGAGTGAAAAGACACAGGCATTTAATGCTGAACAGATGGTCAATACCAGGCAATTGGTATACCAGTGGACCACCGATGGTAACTGGACTAATGTCATTGAAAGTAAGACATGTAGTTCCATCAAACCAAAGCTTTTGTAAACTTGTGCGGAAGAGGGAAAAGAAGAAAAGAAATTCTTCCAACTGGTATTTTCCAGTTTACAGAATTTCTCCTGTTCGACCAGGAGGATGTAACATCCCAGTTGGATGTTCCAATCTGGAATATACATGGAGCATTTGGAATATTTCGAAAAAAAAAGTGAGTAATGTCAAGCATGGCGCATGAGAATATGCTCATGTAATATATATTGATTACGCAATTGATTTTATTTCTTCATATTAGCAATTTTTATTATTTTTGTCATTTCAATATTTTGTTTGTAGAGGAAAGGTAGTGTAGGATTTGTTGTAATAGTTTATTATTTCATACAGTTTGTAGTAAGGAAATTCGTTTCAAGGATGGTACTTTTATTATTATTATTTTATTTGCTTAGGATTTTCGAAGTTACTAAGAGGGAAGTAGGAAATGGATTGAACTAGGTAATAACCGAATTTATTTTAATCTTCAAAATTTTTTGTTCGGCCATATTTAATATTTTACGTTCTTCGAAAACATATTTCTTTTCTAATTCAGGTATCCAATAATCAATTAGACTCTAGAGGGATAAAAGAAAGGTGTTTAGATTTAATTGGTTTTCAGTTACGTCATCATGAAAACAATTCTATGATTCGCTTTTAATTACCCATGGTTCTGTTGTATGACGCTTCTAGACGCTTGTATGGCGGGATGCTGTATCATAGGAGGGACCCGTATTGAATGGTTCCTAGAAAACTTTCAAGAAAACGATTAAATCCGTGATTCAACCCTCAAAATAACTAAAATTATGCTTTCAAGATGTTAGGGGAATGTCTACATTTGAATGTAAACTGATTTGTCAGTGAGGGTTGTATAAAACAGTTCTGTCATCTGTTTGAACGTGGTGTTCGAGGTTCACGGCTTGGCGGATCCATGTTAATGTGGACAGTTGGAACAATCGCTATTGTTCATGATAACCTTGGAGTTTCTTTTGGAGAGGTAAAGTGTGGCAGACTACATCCAGATAAAACATGGCTTTGGGTCAGTTCAGTCGGACTTGTTATTTACCTTGTAATAACGAAGTAACCAGGAGGCTGGATTACTGTTTTCTTGGAGTGATGAGGTGTCAGTATCCTAGTTATTCCAACTAGGACAGCAAGTAAGTCTCATTCAGATTAATGCGTGTCTCGTGAACTACGGAAACTCGTCAGTGGAATCTACAAGAATTAGTGGATTGTTTATGTGGATTTTTTTTTTTTTTTACGGAATCTTCAAAAAGTGATAACCTTGACTAACTCTTTGGCTAAAGTTTCGTATGTGCAAGGTTCATAATGGCAATGATGGTGTAGTAAGCTAAAGTTCCCTCGGATACCTTCGATAATATATTCCACATGTAGTTCGAAAGTATACCTTTTGGGGTTAGGGGGGAATTTGTATCATAACTTCAAAATGTGATCATAGTTTGGCTACATTGATATAGATAGTCTTATTTCAGAAATAACAACCTTCCAAATTAATATCTTAAATAATTGGCTCTTAAAATTACTATTGACATTATTTTTGTGGTATGATGTTTCGATATTTCAATATAAAGTAAGTTAAAGAAAGAAATCAGAATCTTGTACAACAATGCAATTGGGTGCTAGAAATTAACGAGGTTCGATCGTCATTTGTCTGCTTCCGTCTTCAGTATGAGCTTTCGCTATATAGTATTCATTTGTTTATGATGGCATTTTTCTTGAATTAAAAGAAAACAGTTTGTTTACCCTGATAGATGATTCGGAATGTTGATCTAAAAATTTGTTAGAGGAATTCAATACTTCATATTAGTTCCTATGGAAAAAGGCTAAGTAAATTATTAAGTAGGATAAATATTTTCTCTCTGCCCGATATAAAGAATGTAACAGTTGCGTTGTATGTTTATGTGCTATTTGATCGTGTTGTTTGTGCTCGAGGCTCATATATATCGTCATAGGGTGTATATTTGGGAGAAGCGCTTGAGAACAGGGAATCTAGATTAAATTTTGTGCATAATATTTACATTGAAGGTCAGTGCCTGTAATATTTTCGTGTGTGAGTATTTATATATGTGTATTTTATAGGTGTACTTAGAATAGGTCCTGTAGTAGTAAGTTAGATTAGGGCTTTAGGTTTAAGTGTGATGTCAATATGTACACGAATGTTTTGCCTGTGCTAGATTGTCATGTGGGTCCGAGCTGAAAAGAGGTTGCGAAGAGCGTAAATCCTCTACGCCGGCCGCAATCTCGATGCACAGAGGAGTGTAAGCACCAAAGAATATATATACAGGAGTGAAATAAGCTAACCACAATATGTAGGCAGTGAAGTTATTATTTTCAGTAGTGTTTTGTATTTTCTATTGTGTCCTTTTGATTGTTTTTGCGTGTCGATACAGTGTCAATGCTCTAGAAGGCAAGAATATTAAATGAATATTAAAGAATATGAATATTTTGAGAATATGAGCAAAAGTAAAGAATGTTTCGGCTCTGAAAAGTATAGAAATCGATTTTATAAAATTTTATTTTGATGGGTATGTCAGTTCAATGTAAATATTTTCTTATTGTCGAATATTTTGTCCAATAATACTTTCATGAATATTTTGAAGAATAAAACTTACTAGCCGTGAATGCATCTTTCTTTTCGAATACGAAATCTAATTAGCTTGTAATTTTAAGAAGTCATAGAAATACGTAGTCGATGTTTTCGGTATGCATGCGAAGCATGATCAAAACAGAGAGCAGTATGTACAGAATAAGTTTGCTGGGGAAATGAAATAGCTGTGAAATTCAGGGAAGAGACTTTCCTTAGTGTGACCGAGTTGAAAACAACCGAATCTGTAGAAATTTCTTATTTTATCAGTTTCAATCCAAAATCTCAGTTTGGACTTTTTTTTTATTTACAAAATTCTGTTTCAAGATTTTTTTTTTTAATTCAGATAGGGCTTTCACAGACAACATCAAGATCTTCTTTGTGCTCAGTGCCAGCTCCACTCGGAGGTCGGTGTCCTGTGTCTGTAGTCGTGGTTCACAACCTATTTCCGGATGGGATGTGGATGATGAACTGCAGGCCTGGATATCGGACTGTGAGTCGAGATGGAAGAGAGTTTGGAAGCTTTATATTTCGGGCCAAATTTGAGTTCTATTTTCCGTAGATGATTGGCTTGGTGAGTGTATCAGTGACTGCTGATGACGAGCCCATACGGGCCCAGTAGGTTCGGTGTCACTAGTCAGTGATACATTCAACATAGCATGTCATCTCAAGGAAAGGGAACATCATACAAAACACAGACAATTCAATTAATTCAATTACATTTATTATTATTATTTATATATTTTTTTTTAAAAGTAAAATAATTACTACCGTCTATTTCAGATGGATGGATGTGCATTTATCAACTTAGATCTAGTCTTTTACCTCGTCTCATACACCCCCTCACCCTGACCATTTGAATTTATAAATGCCCAATATCATTTCACAGACCTACTTACAACTAAAATACCTTCAAGATATACAATGTCTTTATTTTCTCAAAAGCTGCATTCAAATGAACGTTTGGATTGTTATGCTTCTGCAGAATTTTTAACGACTTAAAATTTCCAAATCCAGTAACCAAAGCAAATACTGGTCTAAGTTTCGTCTCTCTCAGAAGAGAAAATTCCCTTGTGACTATGTGGATAGCGTACGTACTTTGCCCCAAGAGACTGGGTTCGATTCCAGTGTAATTTTATGAGATTCGGATCCCACGCTGAGTTGCACTTCCACATCTCATACATTTTCGCTGCTGAAAGGATTCTAACTCGAATCAAATCAAATCTCAAAGAGAACGAACATGTAAAGCAGAACTAACCACTTGTAACTTCTAATCCAGAATCTTAGTCATAATCAATATTTACCATGAGGTGTTTCATCAATGCACCAAAAACAGAGACACGAGAAGATGTTCCACATCTCAGATTTGTAATTTATAAATTAAAAGACAAATTCTTACCAAAGGATATACTATTTAATAAATAAAATCATTACAGCTTCGGCAAAGTAAATTTGCCTTCGTTCGACGCATTATAAAATATAATTTTTAAGACTACAACTTGTATGAGGGCAAGTCAAAAATTATCCACACTTTTGTCTTAACTTTTCCTACATTGCGCACTTTGTCTTCTGTCCTCGCATATTGTGTTATACTGTTGTGGTTATGCTGTGAAAGTATGATCTTAATTCCTCCATTTTTCTTCCGTCTGTTGCAGATATATCATGGCAGTTCCATTAGAAGTTTGCACCAAAGACGAACAACGAGCAGTGATCCTATTCCTCTGGTCGGAGGATGTCAAAGGATCAGACACTCATCGCAGACTATCATCGCAATATGGGAGAAGTGCACTATCACGTAAAACTGTGTTTTTGTGGTTCGAGAAATTTAAAAGTGGTCGAGCATGTGTAACGCATTAAGGGGGAGCAGAAAGGCCATCAACCTCCACTACAGATGACAACATCCAGCAAGCTCGAGAGATGGTTCTGGCTAATAGGCGAATCACTATAGATGAGGTAGCAGCTGCTTTGAACATCAGTCATGGCTCTGCCCATCAAATCATCCACGACGAGCTCGGTTTTCATAAAGTCTGTGCACGGTGGGTACAAAGAAAGCTTACTGCACAACACAAGTTCACTACTGCACAACACAAGCGTGTTAGGGTCTGTCAACGCTTACTCACTCGCTTCAACAACGAAGGTGATGCATTTTTAAGTAGAATAGTCACCGGCGATGAAACATGGGTTCATCACTATGAGCCAGAATCAAAGCGCCAGAGTATGCAGTGGAAACACCCTGGATCCCCGACGAAGAAAAAATTCAAGAGTGAGCCATACACAGGAAAGGTTATGTTAACTGTGTTTTAGGACTCACAGGGGCTTATAATGGGAGAGTTCATGGAAAAGGGAAAGACAATCAACAGCACGAGTTATAATGAAATGTTGGAAAAGAACCTGAAGCCGGCAATAAGCAACAACCGCCGAGGTTTGTTGTCGAAGAAAGTTTTGTTGTTGTATGACAATGTACGGCTCATCACACTACTGAAACCATCAACAAACTGAAATTTGAGTTATTGGAACATCCTCCCTACAGCTCAGATCTAGCTCCATCTGACTTTCACTTGTTTGGGCTACTCAAGGATGCTTTGCGTGGTCACCGATTTGCCTCAGATTTAGACGTGCAAAATGTGGTGCAAAAGTGGGTTCACTACCAACCGAAAACCTTTTATTTGGAAGGAATACGTAAGCTCGTTGACCGTTGGGCCAAGTGCATTGATAAGGAGGGAGACTACGTAGAAAAATGATGTGCATAGTATAACCCTAGCATCATGTAAATAAACTGTAGAATGAAAAGTATAGATAATTTTGACTTGCCCTCGTACATAAATGAGAGAAGGTCACATCTAGGAACCAATAAGATCCATTCTTTCATTTTAACAGTTTTTAGTTGATTACATATTTGAAACTTTTATTGATACAGCTTTCACTTGAAAGCTTAACCTTTTAATTGGCTCACCTGTGTTTTTTTAATGAAAAACAATATGCTTGTTACCTCTTTTTATTTTTCTTTTCCGCTTTATCCAATATCCTTCTGCACACATTATGTATATTTAGTCTACTATACCAGTTCATAAGTTACTCGTTTCCCCCTTCCTTATCCATTCCGCATCTTTTCGTTTTGTTACAATGCTCTCTCTTTTCAGCCTCTCTACACCTTCCCAGTCTATTTCAAGTCTCCTTCACATATTTATATATTGCGCGACTAACGTCGTCTTTGTGCTGTTTAATCCTTTCCTCCAATCTTTTTCTGTTTCTCCTATATAACTCTTATCACATTCTTTGAATTTAATTCTATAAACAACTCCTTCATCATTTAGTTTAATCTCTGTTTCTTTTCTGCCTTTTCAATAAATCTAACATTTTTCTACTCCAGCTTAATCTCTGTTTCCTTTCTTTTCTGTATTTTCAATAAATCTAACATTTTTCCACTCCCTTTCTTGTATGTTCTTACTCGTCCTTTTTTTCAATAAGTTCTTCAAGACCCGTTTTTCTCCTATGATCTCTATTCCAATCCATCTTTTCTTCTTCTGTGTCTTATCTCACTTTCTTCTCCCTTCTTTCCTCATATTTCTTGCTATCATTGTTCAATCTAGCTTCACTATATCCTCTCGTTTTCGTCTCGAGGGCAACACTGAACAATAAGTGTGGTGTTGTATGTGTTCATTTAATTTTCAAGTTTGAAGTCTGTAATAACTTGATGTAGTGTCATTTAAACTTTATATTGGGTTGACAACAGTATTAATCTGGTGGTATCTCAGCTTATGCTAAACAATATCCTTAGTAGTAAACAAAAATCTGCTCAGGAACTATAAATTGATAATATTAATTTGAAAGTAGATTTAAAATATTACATGTTAAGTGCAGGGAACCAAGCCTACTTTGGGTCGTTTAGGAGACATACCTAATCTTATAGATATCTATCTGAAACACCTTTCAGAGTTTAAAATATTCATATCTAGATATTATAAATGAGGCTTCTAGTGTCAAAAGCATATATATATATATATATATATATATATAAGGGTGGTCCAAAAAATTCATTTTTGTGCTACAGCCTGGGGCACCCCCTAAGTTTTTTACATTCATACATAGTAACTTTAGGGTAAAATTTTGGATTTCTACCTCAAAGGGAAGATGGTGCTCAACGACCCCATAAAAAATCACATTTTCCCCATTATTTTGCTTTGTTATTTATATATATATATATTTTAAAAGCATATCATAAACGCGAGACATTATTTATTCTATTACAAGGTATATACATACAATTTGTGAGACATGAGACACGGTTAAGATTACTGTTTCTTACTCAAGTGTTCAATATTTAGGTATAAGCTTTATTATTAGTAATTATTAAATGAATTATAGTAAGTTAAACTGAGTTCGGGATAAAACTATAATACCCTTCAACGTAGTTGCGAAGTGATTTTAATGGTGTTTCGTTCTGAACTTGTCAAAAAATGGCATCAACTCGCTGGAGCTACGAAATTTTCCTGATTGGTGCCCGTGATTCACAGCCGCTATTAAGGTTGAAACAGCTCACAACTACGAAACAGATCTTATAACGTTTCCATTATCACCTAAAGGTATATAATAATTCGGTGCGAATGCGAGCCAGGCGATAACCGAGGAATTGATGATGTTGTGATCTAAGGTTGCAATTCCTAGAACTCCGAAGAAACATGTAGTTGAAAAAATAGAAAAAATCCATTGCAATTGGTTACTGCTGAAGAAAAAGAAGGGGCATGGAGACATCCAGATATACTCCAAGGGTGTGTTGTTTTCTGTTGAAAGCCACTGTTAAGTGTACAAGTAATAGTACAAGTTGCGTAGTAGTACTATGTTGTGCACGAAAAATCCAAACTGATGGGATAGTATGAGATCATTATTGACTACATGCTGTCTCAGCCTCCAGAGTAACACACGTTCAAATAATTTACTTAAGTGTGACAGAAGACTGATCGGCCTATAGTTTTCCGGGAGCAACGGGTTTTTTCCAGGTTTGGGTATAGTGATGATACAAGCTTCCTTCCAGGTCTTTGGGGAGTAGCATAGTTGAAGGATGGCATTAAATAAATAGGTTAAGAAGACAAGTAATTTCCTTGTTGGATGTTTCAGTATCTCAGTTCTAATCCCATCAAGCCCAGATGCTGTCCTTGCCGGCAGACGTTTGATATGTCTTTCTATTTCCCGAGGTGTTACTAAAGTGATATCATCTGTAGGGTTTTGTTTACTTATGGTATATATTGTGGTTCGGATGTGCTGTTGGAAATAAGGATCGAGAATTGCTCTATTTGGCTGGAATTGAAAATATCCGCTTGCGACTGAGGGTCTTGAGTCAGTCCTTGAGGTCCTTGTATGACTCTAGCTTTTGAAACGTTTGTAGTACGTTGGAATGCTTTGGAGTATGTCCAGATTTTGCGATCATTTACTGTAACATTTCGAAAAGTGTCTTCCCAGTATTGTTGGTTTTGTCGCATAGTCAGCATCTTGAGCTTTGCACGCAGTTTGTTCCATATTGTCTTATATGCTGGATGTAGTGTGTGCTACCATCGACGCCTAGCCCAGCGTTTCAGATGAATATACAGTTGTAGATGAAAACTGTCGCATTGACAGGTTTGGGTTGAAGAGATTTTAATGGTGGTACTTGCTGCCTCTGCAGTACGAAGTGCTAAAGTAACGTGAGAAACTGCTTGATCGATGTCCTCAATGGTGGCGGGTCTATCTCGTAGATCGATCATAGTGTTTAGTTCCCGTTAAAATACATCCCAATCAGTTTCTATTTGTTTGATGATAGGGGTGGTATGTTCGAGGCTGCAGTGTGAAATGACAGGATCACGATCAGAGTCTAAATCCGAGATGACATAAGGATGTACAGTAAAGGATACGTCTTTGCAAATAGAGACATCAAGCACATCGGGTTAACCACCGAATTTTGGGTGGTGAGTCGGGTCTCGTGGAGCACTGATGATGAAATTGGACGTTAGGATATATTGGTGTAAGGCGTCTGCAGCGTTGTTAGAATTAATTGAGTGCCATTCGCCATGCTTAGCATTAAGATCTCCAGCTAAGATGACTTTTGGCCCTAAGCTAGCTATGATATCGAAGTCTGTGGGCTTTAGTTGTGTGACCGGGGACCTGTACCCAGTGACCAAAGTTAATGGAACGCCTGGAGTTATTAGCTCAAAAGCAAGGGCCTCCAAAGTAAGTAGGGGTGGTATTGTAACCAACCTGGCTGGGAATGGCTTTTTGATTATAAGCAACAATCCTCCTTTCTGTCTACCAACTCTATACTGTCTGTACACAATGTAGTTGGGTAATCGCCAAGTAGTGATTCGAGCAGTAAAATGCGTTTCTTGTATAAACATAATATCAACTTTATGTTGGGTGAGAAATCTAATAAGCAGGTATTTCTGCCCTTCGAGACCATCTGCATTCCACGTAACAAGAATAAGGGAGTGATGGAGAACCTTCTTGGATTTAGAAGCAGCCATCGTCAACCATTTCAGCTATAGTTTCTATTACAACTGCAGTCTTGGAAGCTGAATCGACTGCTTGTCGGAAACGTGTAATCTCACGTCTGATATTATTTTCCGGAAAGGTAATTCCTTGAGGAAGGAAAGAACGGGCTTTAAGTACAGATCTTCTTTAGAGTTCCCTAGATTGAGTGCAGAAGTTGACTGGGTGTGGGAAGAAATGGGAGCTTCAGGATCATTATCTGTAGCCACTGCCTGGTTATTAACAGAAGTGGGAATGGAGGTTTCCTCTGTCGTTGTTTCTTGTAAATTTTTCTTGGGTGCTTCTGAGTGTTTCTTCGGCTGCTGTGCCGGTAATTTTAGTGCTTCAGAGTAAGATTTAAATATCGGGCAACACGGTAGTTTGCCGGGTGATCTCCCTGACAATTAGCACAAGTGACAGGTGTGGATGTATCTGGTTTACTGCAAGACTGTGTGAAATGCAGTTGCCCACATTTGAGACACCGCGGGTGAGCTTGGCAGGTATCTTGCGAATGTCCCAAGCGTTGGCACCTGTAACATTGCAGCGCTGAAGGAGGCTTATAGGATTCGATCTGGACCTTGTATTGTAGCAAGTTATTAATTGCGTATATCTCTTTAACAGCTGCAGTTCTCTCCAAAGTAACCAAAAACAGTGGCATCAGTATTTTCTTATCATCCGTCTTGCTTTTGCGAGACATTTGGTGAACACTTATTGCTTTGAAGCCCAATCGTATAAGTTCTTCCTTTAGGTCATCTAATTCGGTGTCAATAGGCAGTTTACGGACAACTACCTTTATGGGCCTTTCATTTTTTGTTACTCCTGTGGCATATTCAGTCTTCGTTTGTTCACAATAAATTTTGATAGTTATAGTAATCTTTGTTAGCCGCTTGAAGTCGGATGCGCTCCTTATTGGGCTGAGCTAAGGGAGGTTCCTTCAATGCTCGCGAAAAGTTGTTTATAAATGTATATGTGTTTGTTATTCCGTATATGAAAATCGGAGGCGGCCTGAAACTGGAGAGCTTGTTAGTCGGTGCATTGTTGTTGCTGGTACTAGCATTATCTGTTTGTTGAGGTGACAAAACATGGAACCTATTACTGGTGAAAATAGGCGGATATTCTTGGGTGCCATTATTTGTTCTGCCTTGTTGAGGTTCTCCAAAGACCACCTTCGTCGCTTGAGTGTTCCCACTACTGTGAAATCCATATCTTCAGTGTTATGTGACGTTGATGGCTGCGAATCACTTGACTGTTTAAGTGTAGTTGTTTTCACTTTTAGCTTCGCTGGGGCGGTTGATTGCTTCTTTTTGCTTAAAGGCAGAAGAAAATCTTCCGGTTTATACGTTGATCTTATTATTTTGCCCCTGATAGTAGGATTCTTGGATGATTGTGCCTTTTTTCTGTCTTGACTGGGGTCTCCTGAGAAACCGTCTTGATAGCTAAAGTGGGAGATGACGCCGGTTTACCACATAGGAGGGTAGTGGAGTACCTGGTAAAAGATATGTTCTTAGAGCGATGCTCTAAATTTCTACTTTAGTAATATGCCTTTTCATCCAAAGAGGAAGCACAGAAAGTAATCGTTAGCCGGTAGAAATGCCTAAGTCTTCAACTGGTTTGTCCTAGTATCTCTGCCTCCGAAGAGGATAGTATCAAAATAAATCATTAACCCTAAAGAATAGCAAGGTAGTCTAAAGATAAGATCAAGTTGGTGTGTCAGCCTCCGTGGAAGCACAAAAAAAATTCGACGGTTGTTTCCTTAACCTCGATGAAGTAAGTAATCCAACCGTATATAAGATGTTCGCAACTAAATTCAACCAAGGGAGATGGAAAACCTAAGTGACTCGCTTATTTTTCTCCGCCAGCTACGGATACCCTATTTTTTTTAAACCTGGTTAGAGCTCCAGGTGGCCAGTTCAAATTAAAAGCGCCTGAGCTCCAACCTATAACTTTAGCTTTCAAATCTTACATTTACGGTTATGTGTGATTTCACGTTTAACAGAGACAAACATTTTAAGTATTTGCACACTTTAAATAGTCTAAATTAGTTAACTATATCTTTTCCATAAAGTTTATGATATATGATTATTGTTCAAAGCCTTTGTATTTTAATGAGCCTTCTCTAAAAATCAATGCATGTGAATTGTGCTTCCATCTTCCGAGTTCTTTTAAACTATATGTTGAGGACGTTTACATGTTTGTGGTCAATCCTTTCGACAATTAGATCTCGGAAACTACAGGCTCTAGAAAGATGACGTTTTCACTGATCGATTGGAAATTTTGCGTAAATTGTTCAGTTCTAATTGAACATTTAAAAAAAAAACATGGCCATTATTTCTTTATTACGTTTTATTAGGGTACACTGGAAGCGTTGAAATTAAAAAACCTAAGGCATCATATCCTATACGTTATACATTCCAACACCACATTGTTGTATATTGGGGTTGTATATGTATCAGGCGTTTGTTTCATGGCCAAATAATAATGTAAAGGAAGGATAACCATTTCTTCAGTGTAAGATGAACCTTTATTTTTGGAGTGTTTTGCCCAATGAACACCATATATGACCGACATTATAATTAATTGTGTATGTTATGTATTTACTTATTACATACTGCATGCAAGAAGAAAGAAAACACTGGTCATACATGAATTAGAAACTCCAACCGGAAGTAGGCTCAAATCTTGCAAACGGTGCGAGATATTGAGAAAAAATAATCGAAAAAAGTCTCCCCTTTATGCTACTCCTTGGCTTTTTTCAATCAATTCGTCTTTCACTTGTGTCTGTAAAGGGACATGTACAGATGTTGCGAGGAATGAGATTTATGCTCATATGCGAAAGATGCGCTGTGTAGAGACCGCAGGTTCAGCTAGTATATATGAAAAGAATATAGACTTCTTTGTCCAGTTGCGTGGGAAAAAAGCAATTCCCACCCAAGAAAGACCTTACTTGCGTCGCAGAATAAAGTATAAATCGAAAAAATAATTACTGTCTTACGAAATATACAGAACGTCCACAAAAAATACTTCTATAACCTGGTGGCGGTTATAGTATTTGAATAAATCAAAGGCAAGTAAAAAGAAGAAAAGAAATTAATTAGAATAAAGTTCGGAAGAATGTGCATTCTGAGCAAAAGGTTTGAAAGTAAGATAGAAGGAAAACGAAGGAAAGAAAGTGAACAAAGATGGGTTGATACAATGGGTAATACTATTCTTACATGAAAAACGAACGGCTAGCAGAAAGCCCTAGTGGAAATAACCCAACTTGCCCAGTAAGTGGAGTGCCAGTCATACCCAGACAGCATGCTTTCTTGCCGCAAGCTTGCCTGCCGCTTTTATTTAATTTTATTTCGCTATCGCTTGTACACAAAAGCTAATTTCTGCTTAGCGCAAGCTGTAGTGTGGGCAGCTCAAGCTTCACTTCCGAGACTCTTTTCTTTAGATTGAAATAAAAAGCTGCGGGCATTCGAAATTCATTTGTTCTCAAAAAACACGTGACGCTGACCTCTTAACTTTCGGCGACAAGGTAGTGTTCGCGTTGTTAGCGTCTTTTTAGCATTCATCTTGAGTAAAGGACAAACTTAATTATTTTTTTAAATTGTGCCGTCTAGTACTCTAGTCCCACGTACCTATAATGTCGCTCTTTATTTCCTCATATTTTGGTAACCATGAGGTATAACGAATTGTAGTATTTATGTATAAAGCATAAATGTGAACATAGATGGTAGCAGATTTGAGCCTACTTATTTCGCGAAAGAATACAGAACTGTTGTAGATATTTTAATATAAACTTCAAGTTTAACTTACAGTATGAACTTTATCTGAATGCTGTATTTAAAGTGTAAACATGGGAAGGTTCTAGAACACAGGTCCCTCCATGTAGATTAATAGCTATGTTGGTTCCTCTCTCTAGCAAAGTTTAATATTTAATTCACACAGCATTGCCGAACGTGCGTAAGGGAGTGAAGGCGGGTTAGAGCCCCGCAGCTCACGTTGTTTTCTGTTTTTATTATAGCTAAATGGGAAGGGGGACCTGTGTTCTAGAACCTTGTCTGTAAACATTTTTCTGCGTTTTTATATAAAAAGGTAGAAATTTCAAGTACTCGCGACTAATATAGCAAGATATTGGATATTGGTAAGAAGCAACGTCGCGTTGCTTGTCACAACAAAACCGTTACTATTATGATTATTTTGATGTTTTGTATAAGCAGATCGGAGACGCGGCTGTTTTCACGGCTGTGCATTTGTTTCAATAATTGGGAAGGTGACGGGAAAATATATTGTAGATAGATTTAGTCACACGGTCGATATATATGGACTTCTTACTGTTTTATCTACATTCGCTTACCGCAAGCTTTCTTATCGGCTTGTTTGGCGTGTCTTTCGCTTTCAATAAGCTTAATAAAGCTTGCCATTGTTGAGTTACGCTTATACTTGGCTTGCGTTTGAGGTAATTTGAGTTGTGTTTCACTTGTGAAGACAAGCTTGCCTCAAGTCTTGCCCTGATGTAACTAACTAGCTTGCCACAAGCTTGCACCAAGCTAATTGGCTTGCATAGTAGAGCTTGCGGCAAGCTAATTGACCTGCAACGGCAAGTATGGGGCAATCTTGCAGCAAGTTTAAATTGCTGTCTGGGATAGGAAAATACTTACAGACGTGTTCAAATTATTAGACTCAATATTCATTTTCTGAATATTTTACTGTTCTTACAATATTAGTCAGAAAATGCGTTTGAACTTAGTCCAAATTACTGTTCTAATTTCTTGTGGTCATGGCACATGCTTTTCAATATGAATTAAACAAATGCATACGTGACATTTAAATACAAATACTATACAGTGTGTGTATCCAAATTGCAAACAAAAAATGAAATGGAATACTTACAAGAAAATGATCTCTCACACAGATTACTATTTCGTATGAAATCCGTTATTCTTTATCCTTTGTTGCATGCTATATACGAGTTGGCTTCAATTTAGCATCATGATACCACAAATTGTTGATCTCCTGGATCAATTGATGTTTGATTGTAATATGCTTCTTCTTTAGCTTTTCCTTCATGAAGCACCAGGGGTTCTCAATCGGGTTCATATCAGGACTATTGCCCGGTTACGGAAGAACACTAATTCCGTTGTTCTCGAAGAATTTAGCCACAGTTTTACCCCGGTGACATGGAGCTCCATCATGCATAAAGATGAAGTGTGCGTCATCAAATCAGATTGCAGTCTGGGGAAGCAGTTCTTCTTGAAGAACTTGTAGGTATTGGTCGTGCTTCATTGTTCCCTATATTACATGCAGTTTCTCAGGCCCGAAGACAGACATCATACCTCAGACCATGACTGAAGTAGGATGCTTCACTGTTTGTTAGAGGCATTCCATCTTGAATTCCTCCCCAAGTCGACGTCGCACATATTCTGAACATTCATCAGACAGGAAGGCACATGATTCATCAATGAAACACCTATTCTCCAATCATCAGCAATCCAATGTTCTAGGCCTCGTGCCCATTCGAGGCGCTTCTTTGCCATGATTGGAGTAATTTTTGATTTGTTTCTTGGCCTGAGTGCTTTTATTCCCTCAGCACAAAGAATCCTTCGAACATTTTGAGGCGAAATGTCTACACCATACTCAGCCAGTTTTATGCTTAAGTCTCTAGAAGTTACGTTTCTGTTTCCCAGAGCCAATCTTTTTAGTTTTTTGATACCTCTTAGTGATTGCTTTGGATTTCGCCCACACTTCCCAAGCCTATTTTGCTGATACATTTTTTTTCTTCTTGATCATCGCAACGGAGATTTTACTCACAGATTTTTGCCCTACCCCAACTCTAATAGCAATTTGTCGTTGTGTATATCTTCCTTCCGCCAAAAGTGTTTTGACAACTTCCACTTTACGCGAAGAAAGGTCTCTGGCTTTTCAAATTATGCCGCGATTACAGGACTTCATAGAATAAAAGATTAATACACAAAACACGTCAAGATCACTTTAAACTGGCTCATTCGAACTGTTGAACGCTTTGAATGTCGTAAGCTTTGACTGCAACCACAATACTTCAGATTGTAACTTGTTGGAAATCACAATACCTGTCTACAACTGAAATATCACTTTCAGAACACCCTCCCCTCTACTAATGCCATCTGCTGTTCAACCGTGATATCACCACTTCTAGTGTACAGTAAACAAATGAAGGATCCTATATTGGTGGTTTAAACCATTAAATTACATGTTCTAGAGCTCCGAAATTAGGACTGCAACATCAATTTCGCATTTTTTGAGGGTGAGTCTAATAATTTGAACACGTCTGTACAAGGAAAGGACATGAACCTGTCAACGGGACTTCCTAATCAAACCTAGTCCATTCGATAAACATAACAAATATATGTTCATGCACAAAAAATTAGGTGCCATGGATAACGGAGTAAGTTCCTGGGGCCCATTAACCCAGTTAGTATAAAGAAAATCGTAGACTTGCAGTGAAATAGCTATTGCATCAACGCTGTTCATTGGAAAGTCATGGTTTATAGTTCGTTCTCTTCAGCATGAAACAAGCTTTCCAGAGGTGCTATGGATTGGGGACCCTAACATACTTGAACAGGGAAAACTGGGAGAATGTCGGGAAAATTCCTGCAAAAATCCCTCCCATCAACTTTGGACCCCTCTCGAGTGACCCTTGGTAAAAGTGCACAATCCAAATGTATCTCAAAAAATAGTATAGGGGATAAGAAATGTGTATACCAAGTTTTATATTGATAGACTATATAACTATGAGGGAGAAGCCTGTATACCAATACACGGTTCCTTATTAGAATAGTAGTGGATTCTTAAGTGTTTTACTTCTGTGCTCAATTCGTTTCCACAATATACTGTTCCCACAGTAGTAATTTGGAACGAGATCTATACACAAATTGAATATTACCGTTAAATCTAGATTTGTAATTGAAATTGAAAGTGAAATAATCCATATCTTGAACCTTGAATTTTGATTATATTGCATCATAAATTTCTTTCTATTCCTCCAACAAATCTGACTCTTCTCATTTTCTGATGCTAGCGGTTACGGAAACATATCTATTTCTATGAAACTCTTTAAATTGTTATCTAAAGTTTACTTAAATTGTTTTAGTTTCGCACATAATGTTTATACTTGATCAAAAGGAAAAAAGAGAGCAATAGAAGCCCGTTCTCGTTTATTACATTACAGTTGACTGTGCTACTTTTGATCTAATTTCCAATAGGATTGAGATGCAGTCTACATCGCTGACCTCAGCAAACCAATGGCATCGTCGAAAATCTAATGAGGATGAGAAATATTGCATCTGGTTTTGGTTACATTTGCTCCGTGTCCCCTGTGATGTGGATGCTCGTAGAAACTTTCTTCCGTGGTAGTCTCTAGGGCTAAGTGGCACTGTGGTTTGTTGTAAAGCACGTCACGTCAGTGTTGCCAGCCGCTTTCAGGGGTTGTACACTGCGTCAAACACAAACGGTAAATTCAATTACTGTCAAACGAAGCAAATATCTTTTCTCAGTAATAGCACCTACAGAGATGCTGCCTTTCCTCTACTTCCTTCTACAGATAACTTTTATCCAAACTTTCGAAACAGGGCATTAGCAGAACCTTTCAAATTAAAGTATTTCTGTTTTCTAAAGGATAAACGTAATTTATTAGATACAAATAATGTCATTGGTATACAACACACAGAATATAAAAGTGTAAGAGTACATACCTTTTGTATATAGCCTATCTTTTCAACAATGAAATATGTTTGATGCTTCTGACCAGGTATTTAGATTGAAGCTAATATTTTATCTTTACTACGGTTCTATTTTAATCACACAAACATTTAATAGACATTTGAAAAAACACAATGATTAAGATATAAATGCGGAACTAACAGTACTTCTCTATTCTCATCAGAATGATAACTTGAACTGGAATAGCATGACATCACCATCTGTTTCTTGACAGGGCTATGGACATTTTTTTCTGCTCAACATGAGACTAAATGTTAAATAAAAGTCCTGATGCATTACGTGACATATTGTATACGTTACAATGATTATTTTTGAAAATAAAGATTTGTTTCACAAAGTAGTTATACAAGTAAATGGCAGAATATAGTCAGTGAACATTGGAGTATCAAAAAGGAAGGAGGCAAGAGCGAGTAAGATGTATTTTTATATACCACTATTCCTGCCTGTATGTCCCTTCACCGTTTGCTAAAATTGAGGAGTTAAACATGTCACTCGAAGTCATGACAAAATTTTAGCACGATTACACACGTAGTATGCAAAATGCTGCCCCGGCAGCGAAGCTTCAAAACAGAGGTAGTGGAGAATGAGTTTGTGAAATATAAAGAGATAGCAATATTTACCTGTTTCGCTCTGTATTAAACCTTTCAATTTTTCCTAAATTCAAAAGTAAACATTGGCTTTTCACACAGGAGTTTACAACAGCAATTGCAAATAGTATCAACGCATGTTGAAAATGGATAAAAGTTTTTAAACCATAGTAATTTATTTGAAAAAGAAACAAGAAAAAAGAAATTTCATGCACAACAATGCACTACTATCTTATTTAAAAGAAGAAATAAAATTGAGAAATTACACACAAGTCTCGTTTAGTATTTGTTTGAAAAGGGGCGTTGAAATGAAAACAAATAACTAAAAAAAAAAGAGGAAAAAAATTGTACTTCTTTTGAAACTTCGACTAAATGTATTGAAAACGGAGGCAGATAAAGTGATGTGACGATGATGATGTGTTATTCTTCAGTTCTTTCATTGTTTCCAGACTTTATATTCAGCCAATACAACTTCAAACAGTATTTTAAATTATGAAAATCATTTGAATACTACCAGTGGCGTATTTACGATTTTGTTTCGGGTGCGGGACTTTGCTAACTTTATTCCTGGAAATGTTAAAATTCTGCAAGATATTTCATTTACTTTAATATAGTAAATCAAATTTCGGGGATCTTAAGCCTGGAAGTCTTCCCCTTAAATACGCCACTGAGTACTACTTGCATTTATGCCCTTTGTCATTGTATTCAATGATTGGAAATGATCCAGTAAGAGTATACACTATTATTTTTGACACTCGCCCTTCATCCTTGCTTCATATTTTTCGTAAATACCTCATTAACAGTAAATAACAGGTTACTTTGGAAAATTAGTCATTAACTGGATATATATTACTAATAAAAGTAGTACTCAGTGGCGTATTTAAGGGGAAGACTTCCAGGCTTAAGACCCCCGAAATTTGATTTACTATATTAAAGTAAATGAAATATCTTGCAGAATTTTCACAATAAGCTTTTTATTTTCTTAGCTTATATTTAGCGAAGCTAAGAAAATAAAAAGGGACAAAAATTTCGTTTTTCTGTGGGTAGATTGGTCGGGAAATATTAAGCTTAAGAAGAATGCTGAAGACACAATTGTATATTCACTTAGAACACTGGAAGACGTTAGGAAGCTAAACTAAGCAATAAGAGTGTTAAGAATAAATGTTTTACATGTTACTATCAAAATACAAGAGGATTGAATACAAAATTGAATGAATTGTACACAAGTGTTCTAGCTGCTAACTTTGATATCATAGTTATTACTGAGACTTGGTTAAAGCCAAGTGTGTATGATAATGAAATTTTAGATGATAGATATAGTATATTTAGACAAGACAGAAATAGTAAAAAAGGCGGTGGTGTTTTTATAGCAGTATTAAACCACTTTCATACATATATAATCGACATCAACATAGAAAATATTGAAGCAGTTTGCCTTAAAATTATAGTAGAAAATTGCTCGTATCTAGTAATTGCTGTTTATTTTCCGCCCAATTCTAGAGCGGAAACTTATTATAATTTCTTATCAAGGGTGGAGGAAATCATTAAATCACATAATTTTAATATAATTCTGATTGGTGACTTTAATTTATCTTTGGTAAAAGACTCAAATTTTGATTTATTACAAGGTGGTACGATATATTCTTCTCTTGCTAATTTTATGTCATTGAACAACGTTAAATCTATAAATAACATAAAGAATCGATTTGGCAAAACATTAGATCTAGTAATAACAAACCTTAGTGAAAATATGAATGTATATAGAATATCAGAACCTTTTGTAGCTGAAGATTTATATCACCCAGCTTTGTTAATTCAAGAATCGATAATTGTTAGACCATCTCATGCTAGATGCAACTCGATTACAGTTTATAACTATTCTAAAGCAGATTTTTTGAGTTTGTATCATGATTTACGGGAAGTTAGTTGGGATGGAATATATAATTCGAAAGATCCGAATGAAGCATTGGATCACTTTTATAGGGTCTTTAACAACATTATTGAGAAAACTGTCCCTAAAAGAAAGTTATATAAGAAAAGATCATTTCCCAATTGGTTTTCCACAGACATAATTAAAAATTTGAAATAAAAGGGATATTATAGAAAGAGAAAACAACATTCTGACAAGTAAACCTTACGTTTGGGTGAATCGAGTTGCTGACTGAGACACATATGAGAAAGTAGTACTAAATGTGGTCAGTATTTCAGTGAAGTTTTAGGTGCGAAGCTCCAGGGGTTTAGGAGATACAGCTACCAGAACATCACATGGAAGTACAGAATAGTCTTCATACAGTTAGAGGTAAAAGCTCTGTAAGACCTCTTGTAACGACAAAAGGTGAATAACAAATATATGGGTACATATTAGGACTAGGGGGAAGTCATATAGTAAGGGTATACCTGACGGCGGCCATCTTGAAATCCGCCATTTTGAATTAAGGTTAAGTTTTTAAAATAGGAATAGGGTCATGTGATACATGATTTAAGGCGCAAATTCAATCAGAAGAACAATGGTGACGTTAATTTTGATTTACGCGCAATTGGTAAACAGTTACAGGGAAATTAAATATTATTGCAGCATATGTATTAGTAGTTTACCCCACCTTGTAAATTTTGTGTTAATGATGATAATTAAATAAAAGCAGGTGGATAAATATTAGGTCTATGGTAAGAGTTGCCTTGATGGCGACCATGTTCAAATCCGCCATTTTGAATCAGACAAAAGTTTTAAACAAAACGCATGACAGTGACACCTTATTAATAGCAAATTTTACCATAACTCCAATGGTATAACCATTTTTGCTTTATCATTAACCAGCACAAAATTAAATGGATCGCTCCTTACGACTACTGCTTTGACGGAATTGTTAACGACAAATGTGTCAAGTGTAACTCGATTGCCTTTGTCAGGTGTGCTCACTGTGAGCAGAGCATTTGTGCAAGTCATGCACTCTTTTCTGAACTACATATTGATTGTACTAATTGAGGACTTTTCTGGAAGAAAGACCCAAGTTTAATTATGACTCAATTCCACTTTGGTCATTTTTCCTTAAATTAGCAACTTGTTTATGCGATAACAAATGCTGGTTAATGATAAAGCAAAAATGGTTATACCGTTGGAGTTATGGTAAAATTTGCTATTAATAAGGTGTCACTGTTATGCGTTTTGTTTAAAACTTTTTTCTGATTCAAAATGGCGGATTAGAACATGGCCGCCATCAAGGCAACTCTTACCATAGACCTAATATTTATCCACCTCCTTTTTATTTAATTATTATCATTAACACAAAATTTACAAGGTGGGGTAAAGGACTAATACATATACTGCAATAATATTTAATTTCCCTGTAACTTTTTACCAATTGCGCGTAAATCAAAATTAACGTCACCATTGTTCTTCTGATTAAATTTGAGCCTTAAATCATGTATCACATGACCCTATTCCTATTTTAAAAACTTAACCTTAATTCAAAATGGCGCATTTCAAGATGGCCGCCGTCAGGTATACCCTTACTATATGACTTCCCCCTAGTCCTAATATGTACCCATATATTTGTTATTCACCTTTTGTCATTACGAGAGGTCTTACAGATATTTTACCTCCAACTGTATGAAGACTATTCTGTACTTCCATGTGATGTTCTGGTAGCTGTATCTCCTAAACCCCTGGAGCTTCGCACCTAAAACTTCACTGAAATACTGACCACATTTAGTACTACTTTCTCATGTGTGTCTCAGTCAGCAACTCGATTCACCCAAACGTAAGGTTTACTTGTGAGTATAATGAAATTATGTTTATTGAATTGCGTAAGAAGTTGAAGAAAATGATAAAAATAGAATATAATCTGTATTTACACAATCTTGAAAATAATCTTGATAACAACCCTAGTTATTTTTGGAATTACATTAAAAATTAAAAACTTAACAATCGAAACATCAACGCTATGACATATCATGGTTCACTTTTACTGTCTACACGGGAAATAGCAGATAGTTTTGCACAATACTTTAAAACTGTGTATGCTGCAGAACCTCCATCATACGGAATTCCAAGCACACATCACTTGACAGTACCTAATTGCTTAAATATTGATACATGAAAATGAATGCAAGGAATCAATAAAGAAATTAAAATCAAGTAAATCCAGTGGACCTGACCAAATACCTCAGTATATATATATAAAGGATGTCGCGATCTAATAGCGAAGCCTCTGTGTTATATATATAATATCATTCTGAAAACTCAAATATTTCCTGATAAGTGGAAGCTTAGTAAAGTTTGTCCCATTCACAAATCGGGTAATCTTGATGTGATTGAGAACTATAGGCCAATATCGTTAATTTCAGCACCCTCTAAAATATTTGAACAGATTTTGTACAAAAGAATATATAATCATGTAAAATCATATATTTCTGAATTCCAGCATGGCTTTTGTCCTAAAAGATCTACAGTGACAAATTTAGCAACGTTTACTCAATTTATATCTAATGCAATTAACAAGGGTTGATGGTAACTCAGTTGATGTAATTTATACAGATTTTGCTAAAGCGTTTGACAAACTTGATCACTCTATCTTGATCAAAAAATTGTCTATGTATGGTTTCTCTAATAGTTTGTTGAAATTGATCATATCCTATGTATCAAGTCGAAAACAGTACGTTTCCTATTATCAGACTAATTCAGTACAGTATGAAGTACTATCAGGTGTACCACAAGGTTCCAACTTAGGACCATTATTTTTTATGTTATTTATAAATGATCTACCGCAAACAATTAAGCCATCTCATTGTTTGCTGTTTGCAGATTACCTTAAAATATATAAAGTAGTTAACAAAATAAATGACGCTTTAGATTTGCAGGCTGACTTAAATAATTGTTACAAGTGGAGCATAGAAAACAGATTGTTTTTTAATGTAAGAAAATGTCTTGTTATATCATTTTCTAGAAAGTTAGTAACATATAAATATGAGTATACGATGAATGACGAAATACTACGAAGAGAGGATAAAGTGTAAGATTTAGGTGTGACAATTAGTTGCCGTCTTACATATGAAACCCATATTGAATCTGTTATTAATGATACATATAGAACATTGGGATTCATAAACAGAAATACTGTTGATTTCAGAAATATAAATGCAATTTGCAGTCTATACAATAGCTTTGTAAGAACTAAATTAGAATATGGATGTATAATTTGGGTTCCCTGCTATCAATATTATATAAAAAGGATTGAACGGGTACAAAATAAATTTCTAGGATGTCTCTTTTATTAAAAAAACATAAAAGATCATCGTATCAAGAAAGAATATCGTATAAAACCCTTTTAACGGAATTTCATTATGATAGCTTGTGTGATAGGAGGGAATTAATTGATCAAATATTCTTGTACAAAATAGTTAATGGTTTGGTCGATAGTCAGGAACTATTACATTCATTAAATTTTAATATTAGGAAGCACAGTCTACGAGTTCGATTACCTTTTCACTGTTGTAAGTCTAATACACTCGTACATCAAAATTCGCCAATAGCAAGGATAACTAGAAAGCATAATCTATTAATGAAAGAATGTTGTGGTGTCGACTTTGCAATGAATATTGAATATTATATTAGAATAATAAAAGAATACATTAATAAGTAAAACAGTACTTTTGTAGCTAATGAAAACCTATTGATTTGCAATGCGATTTGGACCATGTATATTTAGAAACTACAAAACAAATATCAAATACATATGAAATTATATATAGGAATATCTACGGTTTGCACTTTGTTCATGTATTCATTTTAATACACATTTATAACAAAACAATGTATTTACTCTTTTACTATGTAATGTATTGAATGTATGTACTATTTTCTTTCATTATTCTGTATATGTTTGTTACTTTTCTTTTCACTTTGTTTATTCTTTTCTTTTTGTAATGTCCGTCTTTATTAGTTTTACTGTGTAATTTTATAAGAAAAGTACCTGTAATACCTATTGTAAAGGGAGCAATAGCTCTGTAATAGGTAATAACGATAAAGAAATTAAAAGAAATAAAAGAAATAAAAGTACTACTCATTGCTTTCAAAGCCTTTTATATTGTTTAGAAAATTGAGTGCCTGAAATTGTGATATTTTACATTGCACAATAAGATTTCTATAATTGGAAACAGTTAAGAGTTTATTTAACAGTATTATCTAGACAATATCTGGCTCAATTTGTGACTTATTAATACTAAGTGTTCCTCTCAAGCCTTTGGCTCGCTGTATGCTGTAGGTTAATATTGTAATTAAATAAAATGTCTAATTGTTTACATTTAACTTTTTCTTTTAGTTTGCCCAACTAACTTTCACTTACACAAATATTGATGCTGAAGCCTAAATGTGGTTACAGTCTGTTAATGGTAATATGTTTCATGTGGGTTGACGGTAAAAGTTGTTAAATATTGTACTGTTTTAAAGGTAAACGGTAATAACTGTCTGTAGCTTATGTATTTATTATTCACTAAGTTTCATACAACACAAGGTCAATTAGGTGAAACTGATCAACATAAAACCAAAAATTTTAGGAATGCTCCAAAAAAAAAAAAAAAATCAAAGGATTGTGATCTTGGCCAATAATTTTAGGAATGATCAAAAAATGTATCAAAAGATTGCAATCTTGGACAATTATTAGTTTTTGGATCAGGGGCCACAAAATTTTTGAACAGCCCCTAAATAGAGTTTTTGTATTTTCTATGGAATAAGCACGTCATATTGACAAGGAAAGGACATGAACCTGTCAACGGGACTTCCTAATCAAACCTAATACATTTCATTTCATTCGATAAACATAACAAAAATATGTTCAAGAACAAAAAATTAGGTCCCATGGATAACGGAGTAAGTCCCTGGGGCCCATTGACCCTGATAGTATAAAGAAAATCTTAGACTTGCAGTGAAATAGCTATTGCATCAACCTGTTCATTGAAAAGTCATGGTTTATAGTTCATTCTCTACAGCATGAAACAAGGTTTCCATAAATGCTATGTTTTGGGGCTGATAACGTACATGAACAGGGAAAATTGTGAGAATGTCGGGGAAAATTCCCTCTAGAAATCCCTCCCATCAACTTTTGAGCCCTCTGGAGTAGCCTCGGGTAAAAGTACACAATTCAAATGTATCTCGATAAATACTATAGGGGATTAGAAATGTGTATAGCGAGTTTTGAATTGCTAGACAGAATAGGTATAGGGGAATTCGTGTATTGGTATACAAGCTTTTCTCTCATATCTATCCCGTCTATCAATATAAAACTTGGTATACATATTTCTTATCCGCTATACTATTTTTTACATATATTTATATTGTGTGCTTTTACCTGGGGCCACTCCAGAGGGGTCAAAATTGATGGGAGGGATTTCTGGAGGGAATTTCCCGACATTTTCACAATTTTTCCTATAATAAATAGCATCTAATAAATTTCCTATAATAAATAGCATCTATGGAAAATTTGTTTCATGCTGAAGAGAATGAACTATAAACCATGACTTTCCAATGAAGAGTGTTGATGCAATAGCTATTTCACTGCAAGTCTACGATTTTCTTTATACTAACAGGGTCAATGGGCCCCAGGAACTTACTCCGTTATCCATGGCACCTATTTTTTTGTTCCTGAACATATCTTTCTTATGTTTATCGAATGGACTAGGTTTGATTAGGAAGTCCCGTTGACAGGTTCGTGTCCTTTCATTGTGAGTTAAGTGATGGTTTTGGCTTTAACAACGTATGTAGTTCTCCAGATTAACGCCTACAAGAAAATTTTGATTCAAATATATTGGATCTTTTGATCGAAAAATAAATAAATAAAAATAAACTAACAAAACAAACACAAAAAAGAAGGTTCAATATACAATAGTCTCTTCAGTTAAGTTCTAAAGTTTCGCTCAGAAGTAAAAATGCTGAGAACTGTTAAAACAGTATTGTACTCTTGTCTGGTAAGCTAGAAAATTAAGAGAAAAGTTCGCCCCGAAAGTTAATATGTGATAGTAAGAACTCAGAATTAATTTTATCATTGATAATCTTATATAGGTAAAGAAAGTTAGCAGCACAGCGTCGTTTGTCAGGGATAACATAGTTTCATTAAAGACATTAATTCCTGTCTCGAGTGATCTCGTAACTCAGGAATTCTAAATCTAACTACAGCAAGAAAAAAGTTTAAAACCGAGTCAACGCAAGATAGATTAGTAGATACTGCCATATTTCGTATAGATGAACAATATTCAATGATCATGGAGATGAACGCCTTATAAACATCATAAGGGCAGGGAGATCTTGTATTTCAAAACATCTAAAAAGTAGACCAAGTAGTTTCATAGCTCTGGATGAGGTTGATATGATGTGATTCGCAAAGGAGAGTTTTTCATCGAAGACAGCACCTAGATATTTTTGAAAAGACGAAACACGTTTAATTGGTACATTATATATTTGGTGAAGTACATTCTCTTTTAAATAGATAGAAAGGGTAGAGCATTTGTTGGGGTGTAAAGACAAATTCCAGTTAAAGCACCAACTGCTTAACATATCCATATCAGATGGCGGTGAAGTTGCATCACCTACAGAATTAATGGCTCTAAAGAGTTGATAGTTCTTATCAGCGATAAGCAAAATATTTGTTGAAAATGAAAAGATGCCCTCAAGTTGCTTAATTAGTAAATTATAATTCTGCTTGTCATGTAGTAATTACTTGTGAAGTTTTAAATAAGTAATTACAAACTTATCTACATTTGGGCATGTCCACGGAAACAGGGACAAAAATTCATGACAGAAATATAGTTATAATTTTTAGTCAAGTTGTTCTTTTGATAAAAAATATAGTTGTATGTAGCTGGCATCATTAATTGTTTTTCAGAGAATAACTATTTTCTTATTTTTTTTCCGTGGGTTACCTTTAATCTACTAAGTTTTAATGTTGATTATGCCATACAAGCTTTATTTATTATTACATAGATCTTATTTTTTTCTGTCGGTATCCCAAGTAAAATTTCATATAACTGATGAAACCTTTTCTTAAAGTAAAGTTCAATGTTCAACTTAATTAAACTGTGCTTATTTCAAGTTAGTATAAATGTATGTTGCTTATACTTAATAATAAAAAATCGTTGACAAATGTAACGTGAGTTACCCAGCTCTGTACATATTCCACTAAAATAAATAGTCATAAAATGTAAATAAAAATTTAATATTTTTGCCATAATTAAATTGTGTGTGTCCCTATCTTACATAGTAATTTCATGCACATAGCTATGCCAGCACAAAAGAAAATGTACTGAAAAATCTCAGGTTCTGAGTGTAGGGAAAAAATTTGTAACGTGAGTTACTATAGTATTTTCTTTTCTCCTAGGTTTGCTATATCATATAAAATGACGGTATTTGGTAATTATCTGTATAAATATGACAGTTTTCCTCTTTCTAAAAAAAAGCGGAGCTTTTAAGTTTATTTATGGTTAGTATTCTTCAAAATATACGTCATTACGTAACGTGAGTTACCATGGACCTACTCATTTAATACGACCCTTGTCTTAATAATAAGACATCAAAGCACGTTCATGTTCAATATCATCATTAACTACTTTTAAATAAATGCATGTAGGTAGGCAGATAGCGAACATAGTGAAGTCGTGATTGTTAACTATTAGGAAGTAGCGTTACTGATAGACTGTGATGATTTTGTATTACAAGTTAATTGTCTTTAAGTGATTCATTTTCATTCAAAATAAATTTTGGGGAGGTAAGGAAGACCCTTAAATTAAAAAAGTGAATGGAACGCCACTATAACATTTATAAAAAGAAATAAATTGGACAACGTAATTTTTCAAACTAGATTCAATTTTTACGTAAAGGTTTTGTTTATTCAAACATCATATATAACTTTTCTGCTTAAAATATTTATTACTATTGGTTTAAGTTACATTGTTATAATTTAAATAAAACAAGCATATAAAATATCAATAAATTAATATCTTTCCAACGAAGCTTCTTGTTATAAATAAAACCGTTGTGCAGGATATTATCGCCCATGACAGGCATTCAATGTCTTATCTGGAAGTAAAAAATTACAACAGATTTTATAATATTAATTATAATACTTATCCCAAAAGTAACATTTACAAATTTAACTATTTGTTAATTTTACTGTTCGTTACTAACTCTTTAAAATCCATGTTTTCTTCTTTGTAAGTCTATTTGTGAAACTATTATACAGTGTTAAATATTTAGATATAAATGTTAGTGGCTCAGCATTACTCCAGGAGGAATAATGTAGAAGAAAATGATACTGTAGTTAAATTATTGTAGTCATTAGTAATGTACAGCTTGAAGGAAGAAGCTAAATTTCCTCTTACAGTACTGCAGAATGATACTAAAACAATAGTTATTTTGTTCAGATTGTAGTAAGGGAAGAACTCGTGATTATTAGAGTAACAGTAAGTGAATTTAACAAATATTAGTCTTATGTTGATCATTACCATAGTTTTTTTTTCTAGTCGTTGGAACAGATTTGTTATTTTCTTATGTGTGACAAAAGAATACTTAGATATCATAGCAATAGCTTATTCCTATTTTACCCATTGTAGATCATTGGAATATGTATATGGTTCTATAGAAAACACAGTGTGAACGATGTTGTTGGCAACCTAAATTTTTCGTTGAAATGCAAGAACATACTGGCCTAAATAGTATTTGCTTACAGTAATATACTGGCAACAGCAATGTAAAGCAATTTTTCGCCATTTGTGCATCAAGAACAAAACCCGACGTGTAATTGGTGGAATTTAGAGAAACGTGTAATTGATGTTGAAATGAGTTCAAATATATTTGCTTTCAAAGTTTACTACGTTAAAGAACTACTTTTAAAACCATTTACCTACCGTAAATATGCTTAATGTTTAAAACTGGAAGAATATTTCATTGCTAGATATGTGTCTAAAGTTTGTGTACTCGGACGAGCACACGCAAACAATGAAAAACGATATTTGCGTTTTATAATACTTTTAATGTGCTCATACAGTTAACCACAGCGTGATAAATACATCTATAGCTAAATGCTTGATTCCAGAATTGTGTACGTTTCACTTGAGATAGTAACTTGCTGATTACAAATTCCTTTGTTTTTAAAAAATGGATTGGTCTACAGCATACAAGCACAACGATCATAGAACATAGTTTAATTAAATTTGCTGTTAACAAAGATTTCTTGTAAATTAATTTGTGTTTGTTTTGTAAAACTTGTGTTTGTAAATTAATTTTGCAATAGATGTTTTGATTGACTTTGAATAATGTAGAAAAAGGAAACTAAGGAATTAAACAAAGTACTACTATGGTAACAGGAATAACCTTTGTATCATTTAGAGTCTAAAATCACGTGCATGAAATTTGTCTTCAACTTGTTATAATATACCTTATTTACTACCTAAAACTACATTGAAACATTAATACTTCCACCATGCTTTGAGCTCATAATTTTCGTTTAAAAATTACTGTAAAAGTTGAGATTATATAATATAATCAAAGCCAATTATGAGTGAACTATACCAAATATATAGTTTCCAATACGTACCTTACGCTGATGTTGGCTGTGCATTACAGACAACGTTTTGTGGCCAATCACATTGATCTGTCTCAGTATTAAAATAGAGTCCAGCATCGCAGTGCAGTAACCATGCCAAGCCATTAGCACATTCAAAATACTTCGTGCAATCATATGGATTTGGAAAGAATCCTTGTGAAGCAGGACACTGAAGTAAAACATAGAAACGATTTATATAATTTGTAAGAACATGTTTGGAATTTTACTCTAAAAGTGCAAAATTAAACCACACTATAATAAAATTATAATAAATAACACATTTGTAATCTCTATATCATCATGCATGCATTATCTATTTTGGGAGTAGGCTCAATCTTTTTGAACAAATCTGTAGAATATGCATCTCTAAGTACGTTTTAAATATACATTTCTACTTTACATTCTTTATCCATTTAATTCTATGTTCGTAACATTCTTACAAATTCATTTTTATTCAGAATGTAATTTTGAACTTCACTCAGAAAGAGACTTACAAGAAACATTTACGCGCCTGATAAGTTACGAAGATTCTAAATTTATTGGTGACTAAAACTTCAATTAGTTTTGAGTATATTTCTATAGCTAAACTTTATATCATGTTATAATACGCAATGTACAAGGAATGGCTTAACAAATAATTATTAAATATGTCAGTTTTTTTAAAAAAATAGCAACAAAAACTGATTAAGGATAATATGTATCAAGATGGCATGTGTATTGTCACATAAGAAGATAATATGTATTTATTCACGTGCTATTCTGTAATGTTCATTCGTTATTAAAGTTTTGCATGATTTATCTACAAATAAATAATTAAAGACTGAAGAAAGTTCTATAAATACTGGTAAAGCTTGACTTGAACTGTAATTGATCTCAACATTGTTTTTTCCCATATGCTAATCTAACTCCATCTTAAGAGGCCCACTCACGGTCCATGGTTTGCGCAAACAAGGCTGTTTGTGCAAACAGTTTGACCGTGTGTGGCGATGTATGAACTGTTTGCGCAAACGTTTGTGCAAACATTTTCCACATCGAACTCGTTCGAAATTTGTTTACACGAACATGATGTTTGCGCAAACACGTGGACCGTGTATGGGCATGTTTGTGCAAACACGAGCTTTATTTCCGAGTAGGAAGCCTAGTGCACAGACGCTTATTTCTTTCGCTATGGCGTCAATGAATAGGAATCAAGAATTCTGGCGAGAATGTATTGACCTTTATCGAAATTTACCTGAACTGTGGAAGGTAAAGAGTGAAGATTATAAAAACAGGAATTTGAAAAATGCGGCATATGAGAAGTTATTGCAGATTTCAGATGAGAAAAGACATGGCCTTTTGTTGGCTTCACACGGCGTCCAATTGGCATTGAGCGGTGTTGACAGTTCGCGACAAGCAGTTGTGCAAGCTGTCTTCTCGCGCTACTGCGAATCTTGACAATATCACAGGCGCTACTTAGAAATATTGTACTAGCACATTAACTGCTCACTTTACCAAGTAGAGAAAAGAATTACGAACAAATACGTGAAAACTACATCTTTCTATGTCAACTGGTTGTCATGATAGACGCTTTGAAAGGTTTCCATATAAAACAATTAGTAAAACTAGCGTTGAGTCCCGCGTCTAATTTCCATTGGATTTTGTTTCGATTTGCAAATAGAACTCACAACTTTTATTACAGGATAATCAGGGGTGTAGCCAGCAAGTTGTTCTAGGAGTTGTAGGGGGAGGCAAGCTTTTCACATATTAAAAGCAGAACAAATTACCTCTTTCACAACATGAAAGCATTTTAACTTACCATACATACATACATACTATGCGCATTATTATATTTTCACAATGCTTCCTTATCAAAAGACGGATCGTGACAGTACTGAAGTTAAAAACCGGAGTCTAAAAGATGAATCAATAAGCTATTCATAAGAAAATAAATGCTGTTTATAGCAGTCTGTTTATCTGACTTTGTGTTTATGTAGGTTAAAATACTAAAGAGGAAAAAAAACCGAAAAAATATTAACTCCGATATTATTATGCAATAATATAGTAGTGAGTTCACACTGCACCCAGTTAGGGAAATGAGAATATAAAGCATATGCTTAATTTTAGTTGATTGAATTAGGTATAGAAACCGTATTGATGATGATTGATTTTTTTAAAAAATTTCATATTTTATTATAAAGTCCTTCATTTGCATTCTGTTAAAAAAGTTTATTAAACATATACTAGATGAACCTCATTTTGGAGCTGGAAATAGTTCGGAAAGACAGAGTCCCTTTTCCCCCGTAGCTACATACCTTTGCAATCTTTGCCATCATCGTAAGAATAAAGCATGGGACGTTTGTAATTTGTTTTGAAATTTACTTCAAGATAGACCCTTTCTTATTCGACAGAAGGAACGCAGTATGTTTCCTGTTTCTTTTTTTCTTTCACGTTCCACCGCCTTATTATGTGTGACTTTTAACACCCTCTTTTCTCCTCTATAAGGGAATCAAAAGCATCAGGCGTCTGAATGGTGTCATAAATTATCGTAACCCAAAACAAACTCGAGCATATCGAGTTGCTTAGGAATCAGATGGATTACTTTCGTGGCACCTACACGAAGAACAAACGTGCTACTTGTTATGAAAACGGAGAAGGAAAGAAAGGGGCTAGTGTAGAATTCATCAGTGTCTCGTTGCTTTCTTTCGTGGTAGTTCGTTTATTCTCCAAAATTATAGTTGACAATGTCTTTAAGCATACCGAGTACAGCAGAAGTTTTATTTTCTGTCTTCCTTTTTTTCTTTTTCCTTCAAGTGCTACGAAGTCAAGCTCGAAGAATTATTTTTTGTGCTTACAGTTTTTGGAACCGATAAAAATAAATTTACAAGAGTCAGATTCAGACAAAGACGAAATATTAACTGACATAGATGATAGTGAAAGTAGTGTTGAAGACAAGTGTTTAGCATTTTCACTGGAAAAGTTAACATGTAAGTAATTTAGTTGCTATATATACTTCTAGGATGCACAGTCAAAATTCTTGAGTTTGCTGGAATAGTACATTTACATTGTGAATAATGTTGCCAATGTATGTGTCATAATCAACCACTCTTTCATCCACACCCTCTTCTTTCTTCTTGGTTTCGCGGGTATTTCCGCTTCCAAAGCACAAGCAATTACTATCGCTAAACAAGCTGCTTCAGTGGACATGCTTACGCGATTAAACTCAAAATTGAACTGAAGTTTGTGCAAACAGTTGTATCGTGTGTGGCCGAGTGTTTGCGCAAACACGATGTTTGCACAAACATGATGTTTGCGCAAACCATGGACCGTGTGTGGGCCCTATTAGAAATTATGTTTACCTTCATATTAAAGTTCGTTCAGTATAAAAGATCATTAAAACATATTTATATATATGACAAAAGCTTCTATTTTTTTTCTGATTAGAGATTCAGTAGTCATTAAAATGGCAAAATAATGAACCCTTAATACTTTCGGACAGATAACTCTGATACTTACTTTAAACCAGTCTGCTGGAGTAGGTGGTGGTGCAGTTGTTGTTTCTGCAAAAGTAAACGGAACTATTAACATCATTTGAACTATGCTTTACAAGCTTCTTTCATAATCAGATCTGCTAACAATTAACATTTGTATGAAGTATCTTTGTATCTCCTATTTTAACAGTTCCGGGACAGACCTGAAAATATTTTGAGTTCTGTGTAAACTATCATAGAACAAATACTCTCAAGCATAAAAATGCAATGCAAAGGTAGTGTTTATTGCATTCATAAGAAGTAAATAACAAATGACAAGTAAGTTCATTTCTGAGCAAGAGTCTTACTATTAACGATTCCTTTGTATATTCGGAAAGGGTTCATTACTAACCATGTCTCTGGAATATAAAAAGAATTTCTTAACGAAGAAGCATATAAACAGAAATTTCTGGAACATAGTTATGACGCAAGTAATATATTAATTGTAATGTCAACTATCATTCTAACACATCCCATCAACTAATTGTCTTCTTCAATGTTTGTTTCCCCTCGTTATGTGACTTGCCATATCTTTCTCATTGGATAAGATTTTAGAGGAAGTATTTAACGTAAACCAAATATGATATTTACAAGGTGTTAAAGCATTAGTAGTATTAGAGATCTTAGTAAGCTCACTAAATGCATATGTGTGATTCTACGTATTCAACATGCAAAACAATAGAACGCAACATGCAACTACACATACGTGAAGCTGTCTGAAAGTAAGCCAATTAACTGAGCACATTAGAGATAATATGCAGTAAAACAGCAACCAGATATTAGAAAATCGTAAATATTCATGCCTAGTATAAATAGCGTCAGTATTGCTATCCAAATTTAGTTCCGTTCAAGTTGACGTAAATATATTTCATTTCCTTACCCTAAAGAGTATATTCGTCGGACGTTAAACTAAAATATATTTCAAGCGTACTTGTTCGTCGCCTTCTAATATTTTATATGATACATTGATACCAAACGTAACTGTTGAGGTTACTCGGGATCTCGATTGCGACTTTGCAACTCATCTGTTTTACATCAATATTTTGTTTCGTTTTGTTTAAAGTATATAGATTGTTAAGCTTCAAAGAAAAATATAATAATAATGAAGACACAGTCAAGACAATATCAGTAAGTAGGTTTCTGTGCTATCTTGTTTACTGTCTTTGTTTCTTTTATGCATTTTTAAATTTTTTTTGTTCTTCAGCTCGAATGTATCAGTCCTCCCGAAATTGTTTCTTATCAACTTTTTTAATTTCAGCTCACTCCTCATCACGATTAAGTTGTGGGTACTAACTACATTCGCTCCTGGACAACTTCTGTACTTCTGTATTTAGTTTTCTTGAAAATTTCCTTAAGGAGAATGCATGTTTCTGATGTCTTTGTTGATCTGGCATTTTTATGTGCAAATTTTACATTTGTGTTTGGAACCACTAGCTTATTCTTCGTACAACACTCGATCAGTCTTCCTCCTCTTTCGTTGATTTTTTCTAGTTCAAATTTTCCTGTTTTTCTTTGAGTATTTTTCAACGAACATACCTAAACGACATTTTAGCCTCCCCAAAATTCAGAGAGCAGATGACTTCGTAGTATGGAATTCTGAGTTTTCTGCTCTACCCATTTGCAGTGATTAAGTATTAACCAGTTGAGAATGCTCCAAGACAATTGCTAAAACGAACTTTAAAAGAATGGAGAGATGAAGCGGGAAGGAAAACTGTGATTGTTCCTACATGTAAAGGTAAATCTTTTTATCCACACCTTCCTTTGTTTCTCGCAAAAATGCGCAAAATATCATCTCTCTATGACTTACGGTTCCTGAGATGTGGCTCCTTAATTCTCCCGAAATTCGAACTTTTTGGCCAATATCTGGGTAACGGTGGCCACTGGTTACTATTTGGTACCAAAATGTTCACCATTTTCTTAGGTATTGACCAACACTAATATGATCTCTATATGACTTACGGTTCCCGAGATATGCTCCTAAAATCTCCGGAAATCAGTCATTTTTGACCAATATCTCGCGGAACGGCAAGAGAGACGCAAAAACTTCCATCACTTTCTCAGATAGCTTTTGATGCTCTATTGAATAGGGAGCTCAAAATTGAAAAAAATCGCAAATAACAGACGAACGGACAGACACACAGACATAGAGAATTCAGTAACGAACTTTGAAAATCACGTTTCCATGCTGGATGTTACTGGGGAAGATACGACGATGATTTCCCCTTGCCTTTCACTGGTTGTACAAATACACTTTTTTTCGATATTCCACTGACTCTTTCTGTTAATCACTGCTACCGCAGGCACATCTAGACTTTTTCTGCAAATCAGACTCCTCACTATGGACACTTTATGGGTCAGAGAGTCGTTGCTCCGGGGCTCGGACCTATAAGAGTCTTGTGAGGCGTTCTAACACATCCGAAATAGCTTTTTAAAATAATCAACATAGTGAATTAAGACGTGTTAAATGGTTCTTTTTTTTTTTTTTTTTTTTTTTTTTTTTACTTGAAAATAAGTTGGCTTTATATTTCTTTTGTCTTTGAAGAGTGAAAGCGTGTATAGTAATTTTAGGTTTTTTTTTTTTCAAAAAATGCTTGTAGTGAGGTCAATACCAGCGATCGATACAGGTTTCCTGTTGGTGAGGTGATTCATTATCAAAGTAAATTGAAAATCCTCTCAAAAATAAATCAAATATTAGTAGGCGCTTCATTTCAGGATCGACAATTTTGTTCTTAAGTTGACCCCTATTGTCAGCATATCACTTTCTGAATTGTAACTTAACGATACTGCTAATTTTTTAATATAAGGAATCAATTGAAGGACTGATACACGTACGAAAAACTGGGCAAGTCAAAAGCTTCAATTTTTCACGAAATGAGAGAAAAAAACGGCTGCAAGGAAGCAAACTGGTTCACACTGTTTTTTCATGAATGTAGTAAATTAGACTACGAGAAACATGAATTTGAAGTAATTTTGAAGATTCGAATTTCTGAACTCGAGATATTCGAATTTGAAGTTACCAGGGAAGCAAACTGGTTCACACTGTTTTTTCATGAATCTAGTAAATTAGATCACGAGATACATGAATTTGAAGGAATTTTGACGATTTGAATTTCGGAACTCGAGATATTCTAATTTGGAATCACCAGGGAAGCAAACTGGTTCACACTGTTTTTTCATGAATCTAGTAAATTATATACTGCTAGGATAGTATAAATATAACAGTTTGTTTTAAAGTCGTTCACATAAACTTCATAATTCATGAAATTTGTATTTAAATATTAATTACCTGGAAATAGCTAATTATTACAAACTAACTTGTAAATTAGTTACAAATTACATCCAACATGAAGCTGAAACGATATGTACCGAAAACATTATTTCTTTCCTGCCTCTATAGAGCATCATATATAAAAGCCCCTATAGTTAATATTTTGCACTAGTTTCTTGATAAACTCCACATTTTATCATGCGTAAGTAAAACAAATTATTTTCATATACAGTGAAATTTGTATTAATCGGAACTTAAATAAGGCTATTATCTACCTATATCGGAAACCTTTTAAAGTCCCAGAGGTTAATTTTATCTCTTCCCAAATTTGCACAAAACGGAAATCTGACCCAAACGGAAGAAAATGTTGGATCCAATACGTTCAGTTTCATACAAGTTTTACTGAAATAATAATAATAATAATAATAATAATAATAATAATAATAATAATAATAATAATAATAATAATAATAAGAAGAAGAAGAAGAAGAAGAAGAAGAAGAAGAAGAAGAAGAAGAATTATGAGGAGGAGGAGAATCTTTTCTCCGATATATTGCTGTTTCCAAAGCAGTCGAACAGTATTACTTCTGATTGATCGTCACTCGTTTTATTCACTTGTAAATATTTCTATATTTTTAGGTACATTATGCTTAGGTAGTGCCATTTGCTATTTTTTACATTTCTACTTATGTTGCTTCAGCGTGCAGTTCAGTCAATAAAATACAAAGGAGTACTTTAAATATAGTAGGCTAGTAGAAAAATATATAGTAGGCTACGTGCCAAAAACTAAAAAGTAGAATTTTCGTTAAACAAGAGTTATTCGTTATATACACTACTATGTAGGAATAAATCAATCAAACTATTACGAATCGAAAAGTTCTAATTACTATATACGAAAGAAAAAGTGAAACAAATTTTCATGTATCGGAGTCCACAGAAAGGTTCATATCAAAATTATACAGGAAGCCGTCGCCACGGCATCCACATTTCAAAATCAAATATCTTCAGTTCCAAAAGTATGATCGTCAAATTTATTTCAAATCAATGTTTCTCCTAGTTTAATATACGATAATTGTCAAAAACCGGTGTGAATCAGCTTGCTTCGCTTTTTATTTCAAATTCGAATATCTCGAGTTCCGAAATTCGAATCGTAAAAATTCCCTCAAATTCACGTATCTCGTGGTCTAATTTACTAGATTCATGAAAAAAAGTGAGAACCAGTTTGCTTCCCTGGTGACTTCAAATTCGAATATCTCGAGTTCCGAAATTCGAATCGTAAAAATTCCCTCAAATTCACGTATCTCGTGGTCTAATTTACTAGATTCATGAAAAAAAGTGAGAACCAGTTTGCTTTCCTGGTGACTTCAAATTCGAACATCTCGAGTTCCGAAATTCGAATCGTCAAAATTCCTTCAAATTCATGTTTCTCGTGGTCCAATCTACTAGATTCATGAAAAAACAATGTGAACCAATTTGCTTCCCTGCAGCTGTCTAATAGTTTATATTGTACGATAATCACGTTGCCTATAAAGATGAAGATAGAAACTGAAGTACGTATACACTAGTCAAGGGTTTCACTATTTTAAAATTTTTAGCATTAAATTTTTTAGTTACTCACCATCTTGTTAGTATGGAATTTAGTTCATGCAAACTACACCTTTCAGACTACATAATTCTGCCGTTAACTCATTTTCGATTATTTCTTGACGTGCTCCCCCCCCCTTCCTCCCCGTGGTCTTCATTTAACACTAAAACACTGTTTGAGACCCAAGACATGGGTGAGTTAGTGTTGCTAACGGTTGAAACGTTTCGTCTCGATTCTAGTTTTGAAAACTAGACGAGAATTATCATGTTTCTCATCTCAATTTTAAAAAGATACTTATATTCTCAATTCTCATCTCAAGAGAAATCTCTCGATTCGTTAGCAATACTACTTGAAAAGTACTTTGATGAAGAAAAAGCGCTCATCAAAACTAAGAAACAGAATCACATTATTAATCATCACAGAAATCAAATATCGTATTAAATTTAGTAGAATTTTGTGATATAGTATGTCACGTTCCCTACCAATTGAATCAGTAGCATAGATATGTATGTATGAGTGTTTACGGCAGTGATGCCTACCTGGAACTTTCTAAAATCCCATCTTGAAAGGCAGAATTCCCTTTTTACTCTTAAATTTCCCACTCACTATACTTACACAAGTTTTAAAATTCATAAAATTTGAAAATTGAAAGTACTGTATGTTACTTTATATATATATATATATATATATATATATATATATATATATATATATATATATATATTTATATATATATATATATATATATATATATATATATATATATATATATATATATATATATATATATATATATATATATATTTGAGTGAATTATTCGTAACTTTTGATTTTCTAAGTTTGTAGTATGTACAGTATTTCCTTTAATTAAATGAGGCTATTGAAATTGTTGAATTAAACAAGCTTATTTTGTATTCAGAATTGAATATTTTCATCACGCTTTTATGGCGTAATGTTCTATAGAACGTAATGAAATTAGACAAACTTCATTCTGCAGTCATTTCACGTGGAACGTTTTAGAAATTTTCAGTTTCTCATGTGGTAATTTACGTACTTTCTTTCGTTCAGATTTTTTAATAAAACTTTAGAACCCACTTTACGTTCCTTATTGCTTTTTTTTTTAGATTTACAAGTTACTGTAGGTATATAAATCACTTTCATACAAACATTTACTTTCAAATAACAAAATCTGACAATTAACACTGATGTCACGTTTATTCAAGCGTCATTAGTCTACTTCCCTCTCATAGAGAATTTTGTTGTCGTTGATGAAGTAAACATGTGAAAAATCTCATACATGTCGCTAACTTTTTCTAAAATTCCCTTCCTATCCGAAAAATTAATGTAAAAAATCCCACAAAATGTGATTTTCTCCATGTATTGGCAGCACTGGTTTACACTACAGACAATTAATAGGAGCGAAAATTCTTGTTTATAGTTTCTCTGGAAGCTCACAATTGAGTCCAATACCAAAACTTAAAACTTACTTGGTTGTTTCATTAAAAAATACAAAGTAAAAATAAAATAATCAATGTTTTAACTAATATTATAACACAACATCTGTACATCAAAATTGTTTTATTATAACTCTCATGATAAAAGCAGAATATCGTTATTTTTAAAAATTTTAGTTAAAATATACAAGTTTTATATCATCAACGGAATCTTACTTGACGTAGAAAGAAGGAAAAGTTGTGGTGACGGTTCACTAAGTTTGCCATACAAATTGTTCGAATTTCGTGGGGACTAAGTTGAGACGAATTCAACATGAAAGACACAGAATGAGATATTACCCGTGGCGGCAACAACAAACACGGTATTAATTTAAAAACGCTCATAAAGGAAAGGAATGACTCCATTGTAGTTGTTATTACTCACTAAAATACTTTCAACCATTGGTTTACATTAACGGTGTATAATGTATAATATTTAGTATATATTAAATATTCTAAATATCTTCATCTATTTATTAATATTTCATGCAACCAGTTTATTTCATATTTAATGAATTTTCTACTTAATGCTCTGTAAAGAGATATGCTTTACTTGAGTCAGTTTCTTCTATCCTTGTTTGCGCCTTAGAGGTGCATGTACACAGAAAGAGAAAGTAAAAGATGCCACCAAGAGCACATAAAGTGCTCAAGTTCAAGAGGTACACATAACGATATAGTATCGAGTTCATGTGTACAATTCATTGTTGGCGGAAAGTTTTCTTCCTTTCCTTTTCTCTTTTCTCAGCATCAAAGATTTACACTGAAAAGTCTACAGAAATTAGACGACGAGAAACATGAATTTGAAGGAGTTTTGACGATTCGAATTTTGGAACTCGAGATATTCAATTTAAAGTCACCAGGGAAGCAAACTGGTTCACACTGTTTTTGTCATGATTATAGTAAATTAGACCACAAGATACATGAATTTGAAGGAATTTTGAAGATTCGAATTTCGGAACTGGAGATATTCGAATTTGAAGTCACCAGGGAAGCAAACTGGTTCACACTGTGTTTTCACGAATCTAGTAAATTAGACCATGAGAAACATGAATTTGAAGGAATTTCAACAATTCGAATTTCGGAATTCGAGATATTCGAATTTGAAGTCTCAAACGAAGCAAACTGGTTCATACTGTTTTTTCATGAATCTAGTAAATTAGACCACGAGAAACATGAATTTGAAGAAATTTTGTCGATTTGAATTTCGTAACTCAGATATTCGAATTTGAAGTCTCAAGCGAAGCAAACTGGTTCGCACTGTTTCTCCATGAATCTAGTAAATTAGACCACGAGAAACATGAATTTGAAGGAATTTTGACGATTCGAATTTCGGAACTCGTGATATTCGAAGTTGAAGCCACAAGTGAAGCAAACTGGTTCACACTGTTTTTTCATTAATCTAGTAAATTAACCTTTTCGGCTCTGGCGGCAAAATATGTGTACATTGTATTTTAAGATTATTGTATAATTAATCTGGAGGATTCAAAATTGCTGGGTTTTCATGTCAGTATTCTTTAAACTTCTCTAAATCATTTTTCTATGGCGCTTTCATCATTTGTCAGGTAGCTACGCACGTTTCTTGTAGAATAGTTGCAGGGGTCATCACAATGGACGAAGCTCAGCCACTGTTTTTTCATGAATCTAGTAAATTATATATTACTAGGATAGTATAAATATAACAGTTTGTTTTAAAGTCGTTCACATAGACTTCATAATTCATGCAATTTCTATTTCAATATTAATTTCCAGGAAATAACTAATTATTACAAACTAAACTGTAAATTAGTTACAAATTACATCCAACATGAAGCTGAAACGGTATGTACCGGAAACATTATTTCTTTCCTGCCATCTATAGAGCATCATATATAAAATGCCCCTATAGTTAATATTTTACACTAGTTTCTTGATAAACTCCACATGACATATCATACGTAAGTAAAACAAATTATTTTCATATACAGCGAAATTTGAATTAATCGGAACTAAATAAGACGAAAATCTATCTATATCGGAAACCTTTGAAAGTCCCAGTGGTTAAATTTATTTATTCCCAAATTTGTACAAAACAGAAATCTGACCCAAACGGCAGAAAATGTTGAATCCAATACGTTCAGTTTCATACAAGTTTTACTGAAATAATAATAATAATAATAATAATAATAATAATAATAATAATAATAATAATAATAATAATAATAATAAGAAGAAGAAGAAGAAGAAGAAGAAGAGGAGGAGGAGGAAGAGCAGGAGGAGGAGGAGGAGAAGAAGAATCTTTTCCCCGATGTATTTCTATATCCAAAGCAGACGAACATGATTACTTCTGATTGATCATCACTCGTTTTATTCACTTGTTAATATTTCTATATTTTTAGGTAGTTATATTATGCTTAGGTAGTGCCATTTGCTTTTTTCTACATTTCTACATGTGTTGCTTCAGAGTGCAGTTCAGTCAAAAAAATAAAATACAAAGGAGTATTTTAAATATAGTAGACTAGTAGAAAAGTAGCCTACTATAGCATAGTAGGCTAGTAGAAAAATAATAATAGGCTACGTGCCAAAAACTAACAAGTAGAATATTCGTTAAAAAGAGAGTTATTCGTTATATACACTACTGTGTAGGAATAAATTAAACAAACTATTACGAATCGGAAAGTTCTAATTACTATATACGAAAGAATAAGGGAAACAAAGTTTCATATGTCGGAGTCCACAGAAAGGTTCATATCATAATTATACAGGAAGCCGTCGCCACGGCATCCATATTTCAAAATCAAATATCTTCAATTCCAAAAGTATGATCGTCAAATTTATTTCAAATCAATGCTTCTCGTAGTTTAAATTACGATAATTGTCAAAAACCGGTGTGAATCAGCTTGCTTCGCTTGTTATTTCAAATTCGAATATCTCGAGTTCCGAAATTCGAATCGTCAAAATTCCTTCAAATTCATGTTTCTTGTTGTCTAATCTCTAGATTCATGAAAAAACAGTGTGAACCAGTTTGCTTCCCTGCAGCCGAAAAAAACATATATACATATTTCAAGCAATGATTTCAACAGAACAGAATCTGTCGTAATACATTGTTATTTTAGTAGATGCATATTGAAGCATTTTGCTCTTGTCGGTTTTCATATCAACTATTCATTTCTTTTTACTGTCATAATACACATGTAAATGGTTTGATTCAAATTGTTTTTCTTTTTTACCTGAACTTTACACGTTATACTGTATTTTTAAATTCAAATTTTCTGAACTTGCTTGTTGTAGATATGATCGAACTTTGAATTGGGCCATTTGAGCATTGTGAACAAGCTAATAGCAGGATATCTTAAACAGGATATATAGGTGTTGATTTACAGTACCATTCTAAATAAAATGTTTACTTACCACCACTAACAGCAACACCAACAAGAGCACCTGCAAAATAATAATAATATTATTATAATTTATTATTATACTAAGCAAATGTATAAATTAAGTTGAAGCTAAAATTAACATTTTTACACTAAGTACTCAATATTTACCGGTACGTTGGTATTCTTTAATTTTTAGTGTATTATAAAAATTACATTTCGGTAATTCTGAATAACGAAGGAACACATAACAGTAATTCTGTTAGACTTTCTTTTAGCTGATGAGTAGCCATTAATAGATCTGTAATTGAAATAAATGAACTGTCATAGTTTTCTGTATCCACAATAGCAACCTTAGAATGATAAACTCTTTTTGACAACACTCTAATAACTATCTTATTGAGAACATTGCAGCTGGTCATAATATTGAGCTTAGTAACTTTTCCATTAGTTTCTTAAATCATGTAATACTATACATGATATACTTAATTCAATTATAACATCGAAAACGTTGCTCTTCGTACTTATTTTTGTGGTGCACAGTAAATCAAGAATTGATTTAAAAGGAAGAGGCTCGGGTACAGTTTCGAGACGCCGATATTCAAAGTTCACCAAAAAAATTAATCGAATGATATACTATATAAATTTTAATAAAATGTGAAAGTTTTCATTAACAAGTTAAATAATAAGTAAATTGATTTATGTATTTTAAGTAACTTCTCATATAAGATGTATGTAAAGGTGTTCGAGAAGTCCCTGTACCCCTAGGTTTGAATATCACATAAAGCCATGTCAGTGTAATTTTAGTTGTGATATTGATAACACTGCTTTCGTGCTCATAGATAGCACTACTAGAATAGAATCTCTGCTTTCAAACGCTATCCGATATCCCTGCGTTCAAGGTGCGTGGAGCATTTTAGTTGTTAAACCAAGGTTCGTGTTAGTGATTGCAGATACACAGTTGAACACGCACACCAAAGGCACACTCAAAAACAAATCGAATACAGGAAAAATATAATAATGATTAAGATTATAGTTACATTACATGATTATAATTAATCTCAGTAAAATTTCAATTAAAATTCACAATAAGAAGCAGTACGTTGTTAATCATCTTTTGAATTAAAATATTGAATTACTGATGATTGAATCAGTGAAAGAGTTAACAATAACTCGATGCATCCTTACTTTTTAAATGCATTGTTTTGCAATAGCAAAAGTATATTGCATTTATTGAAACGTTTGTGTATTTTATGGGTTTGTTACAGCGCATATTTCCAAAAGATAATTGATATTAACACCAGCGCAGTTAAGAGTAAATAGAAAAAAATGCTTCAATTTATTCACATATATCTACCGTATGATGTTTGTATATTTGTGCATGAAATTTCGTTTGATAAGTCCTATATTTTGCCATTAACAACAGATAACTTACCGGCAATAGCAATAAGCACTAAAGACTTCATGTTGTCCTAGTTTTCAGATGAACTTGCTTTCAATTTGTTCTAGTTTCCAGACGAACTTGCTCTCAATTTCAAACCCATCCCTTTTATATAGACACACCTTCATGACGAGTAGCACTTGAAATTATATTATCATATCATTCACTATCGCATTATCATCAGGTCATAGCTTCAAAATAAAAATGTTATTTGTTCTTATGTTCATGTGCGTCATGAAATTTCTGTGAATTTTATACATTTATAGCTATATTCACTTAACATTGACAGTTTAAAAGATAGTATCAAACACTTTTTAAGGTGCACTATTCCTGAATTCAAGGAAATTTAAAGCTTTTACGTTAATACAAAATGTAACTTTGACGAGAGCAGGGATTGCGTTTAGTAATTTAACGGGCTAGCAAAATAAGTCACCAATTGTAAAGTTTTCCCTCGATGAACATCATTTTAAAGACGCCTTTATGTCTCTATTGGAAAGAGTGGAGTTGATTTTAGTTTAGCGTCCCTTTCAGCAGCGAGGCTATATGAGACGTGGACTTACTGATTAACGTGGAATCCTAACCACGTAGCTACCTAACCACCACCGGGAAGCTAAGTTGAGAGCTTATCGGATATACCTAGGTAGTTTACTACCAGAAGAGCCTCCTCTGACAAATTAGTTTAAATTTCTAATTGGGCTGGAACACTTCTTTCATTGCCTTATGTAGTTTGATCCAGAATTCCAAACTACAGTAGACTTCCGACTACCCGACCTTATGTGGCAGAAGGACAGGACAGATAAAAAAGACGCATATGCCAGAGTTCTATAATTCTCGTTTCCTGCCACACTCGTATCAATAAAAGCGTACTTTTTATACCAAAACCCGTAGTTATTCATATTTTCATAATTTTTAGTTCACGGCAGTACTTTATTAACCCTTTCACTGTGGAAGGCGACGGAAAAAAAATTCCCTAACCTGCGATAGTCGACGTGTTAAAATTTGTCTGTATCTTGGGTTTGTCGATTGTAGTCGCCAAAGGTTTTCTGTATGATTTCTATTGTTTATCGAAAACAATAGAACACAAACAAAAATGAACGGTACAACTTTGGCGACTACTCTCGACAAAGCCAAGATACGGACAAACAAATTTTAACACGTCGACTATCGTCGACATTCGCGTGTTAAGGAAATTTGGTTCTGTCGACAAAAGTCGACTTCCTCTGTGAAAGGGTTAAGGTTTGTTATGTGCTGCATTCTTCTTAAAAATTTTTACAGAAAAAGAAGTCCAAGAGTTAAAATATTGTAAACATTTGAAGATAGATTTTGTGATGACTAATTTAATTACAAGAAACATAAAATGATATTCACCATATATACATACAATTTTAAAATAAATAAAACATTAACACAAAACGTAGGCCTCATTCTTTAAACCAATAATACAATAGAATAATTTTATTGACATTAAACAATATTATTATATTGCAATAGGCAGTGTCAACAAAATCAGATTACTTTTTACAATTTACTATTTTCCACAAATTCACTGATACTATAAATAGATTTTTTATAAGAAAGCTTTACAACTATTGTCGAAATCCTTATTACACATAAGTCGAATAAACCGGTAACATATTGTATAGTTTCATGCCAGTATATTTATAACTTCTTTGTGTTGTACTTAGCTTGATATATGGGGGTTTTAAATCGTCTTTATGTCTAGTGTTACATAAGTGATTATTATTGTGTTAACCAATATTATCCATATTTTCTCTAACTTGCATAAGGCATCTATAAATATACAAAGAAAGAACTGTTATTATCTGCGTCTTCTTAAAGAAAAGTCTCTATAGTACATGTCTAGTAAACCTTTTATTGCTATTATAACCTCCTTCTGTCACTTGAAGACAAATTGAGCTTCAGATAAATTGCCCCACAGTACCATATCATACTATAAATGAGACTGGAAAAAGCATAATATGCTGTGAGAAGTAGGATTTCCGTAAGTATTGTTTTTAGTGTGAGAATTAAAAATAATATCCTATAGGTAGATAGTTTTTACATAGATTTTAAGTATCTACATTCCAATTTACCTTTGAACCAAAAAAGATTCCCAGTAGTTGTACAGAATGGCACGCAACTATCTCATCAATCTAATAATTATTAAGATTAAAATGTGTAGTATCTATTTTAAATTCATTGAGATGAAATTTATTGTACTTTAACCATGATGATGACATTTTTAACATTCGTTGTTTTTAATTTTAACACCCATTAAAGTCTCATCTGCATTCAGAACAGCTGTGTTATAAATATATAAAACAGATCTATAAGGTAAAACATAGCAAGTCGTTTATATAAATAAGAAAAAGTAGAGGTACTAACACACTCTCCTGAGGTACGCTTGATGTTACCATAAAAAAAAATGAACATTTATTTGAAATAGGGGCAGTCTGTCGTTTATTACTAAGATAGGACTTAATTAATGACAACTCAGTTCCCCTAACACCATAATAAAATAATTTTGCAACCAATATATTGTGTGACACAGTATTTGCTCTGTCCAGGTTTAACCTGGTAGGCTACATTTAACTAGGCTCGTTTTCAAAACGATTTTAGCTCAGCCAAAACTCAGAGTATAAAAAGTGAGCTAACTTACGTTTAAACTCAAGGGGCCTTATGCAGAGTCGTTTTGACGACTGATTAACGACCTACTACGGGTTTGACTAACAGATGGTTATCAAAAGTGTATTCAGAGTCTCTGATTAGGACGTTGTAGTTGACGAAGTTAATGAAATGTGACTAAATAATCTATGCCACGGTTTAGCTTGTGAGACACAACATTTCATATTTCATGTATTTTCATGTTTACAGACTACGCATGCGCTCATCTACTTTTCCGTAGTTGCCACATTTATTTTTCTCACCCGATGTCTTTAGGTGTGTTAGTTAATCGTACTCAAATCAATTTTTAGTTGTATTCAAAGTAGACTCTGAATACCAAAAGGTACATCTTCCTTAGTAAAGAGCTAGTATGCTACTAACTAGTCTATGACTAAAACTTGATTAACGAATTTTCTCTGAATACCGCCCAAGATTTTTAAAAGAAGCGCGCTCAAGTTCACACACAACATTTGGAAAATTACAAATATCATAAACCTGTCTGATGATTTACTAAAGAATATTTACAATGGTGCAGATTGAGATCGGTATGGTATGCATTTGGAAATATAGGTAAAATATATTATCTTACAAAGAAAGAATAATATCTAAAGAACTCATTTATACAAGCAGTAAAGCTGTAGTTGAAACTAATAAAGTAGAACGTGATCATCATATGTACCTCATGTGTCTACTATATGTGCATATTAGTGTACATGAACACTAATAAAGTAGACGTGGTCACCATATAAGAGAAGCACTCCACATACACAACATCTAATATGAACTTGTCTAAAGTATTGTAACTCTGTGTCTTCGAAGAGTGCCCACCCCTGCACATTCGGAGCCCTGAGCATTATGCTATTCGCTTGCCTTTGCTCCCTCAGCATTTGCACCTCCCGGTGTGTTGTGAAACAAATATCCTTTTCAAGCATGTTTAGCGAAATGGCAATCAGCTAACAGAATAAATGTATTCAAAGCATCGAAAAATTTGTTTGACAAAAAATAAGCACTCTTTTGGAGCCATCAGCCATGCAGAAAAGCACGCTCCTGTGTTGCCCTTATAAATTCCCAATCCAGCTACATGCTCATTTTTGTCAAACTTGGGCTTAATTGTAATCGGGATAATCACCTAATACCTTAGTGACACCAAGAAATATGGATTCGAGACAAATATTGGTCATTTGAGACATTTTATTTTTCACTTCCTTTCACCCTCCATGTCGATGGAGGCTGAACTTAGACATCAACACTATCGGCTATTTGTGTGACTATTTGTGTCAGCAAACATAGAAAACTATGTATTCGACACTAATATAGATCATTCATTATTATTTCTATATGTTCCCTTTTTCCCACACCCCTCAAGGGCTAAGGGAATCTTACCCTCACTACGGAGCTGAAGAGGACTTAAAGAGCATCAGAATCGTCACCAGTAGATTTACATTTAGGAAACTATGAATTCGATATGAATATAGGTCGTTTTCAATTTTACAAGTTACCATTTCGCCTGAGATGTTATAATGACAGCTGAACTTGGACTTGAACGATATCGGGTGTGTCACCATTCATCTCAGTGACCCTGAAAACTGGATTCGACACTAATATCAGTCGTTTTTTGGTCACTTTTGTGTCACCCTCTCCCATTCATCCTTCATATAAGGTCATTGCGTTGAATATGTGCTCCCTAGTACCTCCGTAAATAATACCATTAGCAAGCATGAATAAAAATGTGTACAGAAAGGCATCATACACCAAAATATGCCAAAGGGTGATAAGGGCGCATATTTCCCGACGCTGGGCTAATATACGCACCGTGTGTAATTACATTTTCAAACCAAAATGTAAAAATACTGATAAGCAATACATCAAATATCTGACACTTTAATATAGAACCACGTTATGAAATCATACAAAGAAGCAATACTACAAACATATTATGAAAATACCAAGAAATTATGAAGAAACTTTCTTGCAAGGAAACGTAAATTTATTTTTTTCTCTTCGTAACACAACAACGATCTTTTGTTATCACTGAAGTATTTTCCCTGTATAAATAAATCATAAACGTAGTTCAAAATCATTCTTTCAAGTATTATAACATCTACTATAGGAGTTGAGCACTTAAACTGTTCACAAACTCTTATGTTGGTATAACATGAATTGAACAGTTACAAACAAAATACTATCACAAGGAGTAAAACTATCTTATTTGTGGCACTGATCACAGACGAAGGAGATATTTTCTTGGGCAGATATGCACGAAACATGATACCACAGGGCGTATATGATACACTGTATTCATTCTTGTCCATTTCCTTCTGCGTAAAAGTATCCATTACAGAGATCACAATAATTGCTTTGGTTACGAACTGCCGATGATGAATGTCCCTGCAATGCAAAATTTTTCGCGTTTGTGACTTTCTTATTTTTCTCTTCTGTTTTCTTTCGGAAGCAGTAGCCTTAGTAGTTTTTACTTGACGTAGCACAGTCATATAGTGATCAGATGTAAGAACAGTAGCACTTTGACGTTTTCTTCCCGTAATAGCAAGAGATGAGATGTGTCACTGTATGACAATGAATGCAATGACGCAAATGACGTGGTTGACGATGGCCGTTGAGATGTGGAGATGTTGTCATCGGACATACATGAAACATTGCTGCATAACACATTGGGTTCAGTTTGAGGCAACAGCGCAGTCTCATTATTCATATTTCGTACAAGCTGGCTCTCCTGATGGAATTGGTGATTGTCTTCTTTTGTTGGAGATCGTAAACCCGTAGATCGATTGTAAGCATATGCAGGAACAGCATTTGCGTTTAAGGGAAAAGTACCAGTCGCTCGAAAAGCGTTGAGTGAAGTACCAACAGTTGCAGATATACCCCGCAAGAAAGTAAACAAATCCTTTTCGGCCAAGCGTACAGGCTGAAGTATATTCCGACATTTGTATACTGAAAAAAAAAATTATAGATTTGAGTGCCATTCACGTTATACAACCCATTTTGAGATCTAGGGATGTCTAGGTACCACGAAATGAAAGTTACAAAGAAATTTTCCGGAAGTCGTAACATGGTAACCACTAAAATAGGTAGTATTTCTTTCGAAATCTACCAACAAAAGACATTAGTGGATTTTTAAAGGTTAGTTCCACCTCCCGTATTGCTTACTAATGTAGTCGTCTTGCAGTTCCATAAGGAATTATACTCATCTTATTGTTGTTCAGACTGCGCCTTTACCCCCAAAGTAGCAGGGCGCATATTTCCCCAATCATAGCACACACATGTATATGTCGCCCTACAGCGAGACTCACATGCTGCTCCAAAAATTGCCAACTCCCTGTGTAAGCCAGGAATTGCTTTCGCGGTGGTTACCGGAGTCGCAGTCCTCTTTGCTTTTCTTTTTCTCCTTAAGCAAAATACACAAACACTTAATATTAGATCTGGGACTTTTTTGATGCCACACATACACATTCATACAATAAATGTCAGTAACATAGCTGTAGTTGTGAGCGAAATTGTCCTTTCTGTGTATCAACACATAGCAGCGGTATGAACGTCTTCCTGTCAGTTAAGAACATCTTAACTTAGCAGCTTCTGCCACATGCTGTCCATTTTCTTACGAAGTGCGCATTTGCCCCCCCCCCCGGGCGCATATTCGACGCAATGACCTTACTAGGAGATTTTTACCCCCACTGGGGACTGACCTGGGACTTAAGTCACCAATGTACTTAGGAACACCAAAAACATTTGCAAATTGCTGCGCGAAAAGCAAAATCTAAAAGAATCGCTGATTGTATATGTAATTTCAATTAATTACATATACATGAAAATAATGAAAATACATACACATATACATCATGAAAATAATTTTAGTAGACCCCAACAAGAAAGAGCCGGCCAATGAAATAACTTAATCCTGGCTACAGGCCTTGTCTGGGGGACTTCAGCCATTCGCGGGCGCCTGCCCCTTGCCCTTCCTTTAGCGTAATCACTGGGGTACACATGTAATATTCAGATTTTTTTCTTCTGGTACCATCATTACTACCGTTTTCCGTGGAAGTAAGAAATTTTATGCTTTCCATTAATCTTTCTTCAATTTTAGTTTCTGAGTTTTATTGCAGAAATATTGAAGAAGCAAATGTATTTTCTGGATAATGATAAAATAGTGCTTAAGACTCCTAATTGTTTGGCACCTTTAAAAGCAAAGGAAAATTCCGTATTTATGAAACCATCGAACAAATGCACAGAGAAAAAGAATCATATATGCTATACGTGGAAATGTGCCTTACATGCATAATTCTGTAGTTTTTAGACTTAATGTACAACTATACGTAACATCATGCTGCTAACATATAACTGAAAACGTATGTTTTATAATATTTTTCATATAAATATTCCATCTACATACTTTCCATATGAAAGAAAGAACTGTATATAGGCAGTAAAGACCTCACATATAGATGAACGTATGTAACATATACAAGACGTATGTAACATACATTTACGTACATAATGTACGGAAGACTGTTATATGTGAGACATCCTGCAGCGACATGATGTAACAAACATCTAAGCGGTAAAAGGGCAATACATATGTAATATATGGATAGCATGTGGTCCGTACAGATTTCCGTAGTAAACCTATGGATCCCATATATTTGTACAATATACCGCTGTCCGGATAACGGATTTTTCTCAGCGTACAAGTACTGGATATTCAAAGTCCAAAGAAAACCACATAACAATCGATAGATTTTGTTGAACTGAACAAAACAATACGGTAAGTGTAAATCCTCATGTGTAGTTTTTGAGAAAAGCGAGTAAGAAAACAACGGATATTCTTTCTTGTCTTAACTACGGATATTTCGATTTCGAAATAGTACTACAATAACTTTTGTAACACTGGGAATTCTGTTTTAGTCCTGCGTCAGAGATCTCTGAATGCTGCTAAGACGACGTAGGAGGACTGAAGAAACAAATCAGCCACAAATACTTCACCATTGTTAGCTCAAACAAGTTCCCTACCCCTATTTTTTGCTTTCTTTGCCATCCGTCTGAAGTTTTGTTTGGCAGAAGTCATAAATTATTTCTGTTGTTACATGGAAAATGCCTGTGTTAGACTTGTTAACTCCTGTTTACATTATGGAAAGGCCTTCTTATGTAATTGGTGGGACAAAGGACCATCTCTGTGTGTGAAAATTTTTACCTAAGATCAGGGTCTTTTGCGATAATCTCGGGCATTGTGAGAATTCTTGATAAAATTTCTCCCGCCTTTACTGTTCAAGATAGAAGCTTGAAATTTAGCACACACATTTAGTCTAACGAGTAGTATTTATCAGATTTTTTTTTAGATATCTACGTTCACACAGGGCCGTTTCAAAGAGGCCCAAATTGTGTAAAAGTTTTTCCCCGAAATTTTCCCTTTGACCTCACTTTTTCCCTCTCTTGGTATATGGTATGGGCATGTAAGTGGTATCATTTGAAAGCCTAGACATTCGTGAACACACAACGTTTTTGTTTCATGTGTCTTCGATAAATAGTAGTGAAGAAATGGACGTCTTTGTAAATCCTTACGAAAACGCTTTAAATGGCGCCGTAAAAGGAGGGCTGCGACATTTAAATCCCTCAGCAGTTTAAAGGTTAAGTAAGTGTGGATCTGCTATTTCACTTTTGAACGAAATTACGATTCCGTATGTCTTTCTCTTGATAACTTACTTTGGAAGAACACGTTAATGATCAATAGAAAATAGAACCATTTTTTGGGTTCAATTTGGTTTCGGTTTACTGTTTGAAACCGATTTGTACTACAAACTGAAACTACAGTTTACGATTCCTCTAATCGAAAGATATTCTAGCCTTGACCATAAACTGGATCCGCGTTTATATATATATATATATATATATATATATATATATATATATATATATATATATATATATATATATATATAGGTAGATAGATAGATAGATAGATAGATAGATAGATAGATATAATGAATTTTTCTCATTCACCTCTCTATCTCTCTAAGTCAAGAATGCCCAATGTTGTTTTGAATCCATCGGGCCACTTGCCCATTTGGGCATCATATTGTGGATCACAATTAAAAAAAATAAAAGCTGTGTCCTAAAAATCACTTTCTTAAAATCGTGTCAACGTTTTTGTTAAAGTTAAATACCAAAAACTGAAGTTTAGTAGTTGTCTCAATTTTGAAAGTTTGTTAATACTAATTTAAAAGCTTTACTCTGCTGGAATTTATATGAAAAAGTGGCGAATTTGAAAATATTCTTGTTTTAACATTTTTCACAATGGGCATAATTAATACAAATGTTATTTATTTCAAACCTTTTTCTAGCTCTTCTTGGATTGTAAAAGCCAATGGCTTGAGTTTCAGATTGTTTACATTAAGGAGCACTCTGATTGGCCAAATTTAAAAGACCTCAACGATTTATCCCTCTACATGTGACGTCTTCATCATCTCCGTGGCGAAGTCGGAAGAACGGCCGCCTACTGATCATGAGGTTGGTGGTTCGCGGAGTAATTTGTAATATTGATACTTCCAATGTAAGATAACATGGAAAATATTCAATTTCTCTCGGTCTTAGTGTTGAGACGACTTTCTTCAGTGCACTTGCAACAGAAAAGTTAACACACGTAACATAACTACAAGATGACGTCAACTGTATCAATCTTGATTTATACTGTCTGCAAACGTAGCGAACAATTGATGAATACGTAAGTCATATCGTTAGTATGAGTGAAAAATACGACTGACCAAACACGAACGTTATTGTTTCCCAGCAATTCCTTATAAGTTTCTACTACTTCTTCTACTACTGTTAGAAATTATAATGCTTTTTTGAGCAATTCACCATTTCAGATACGTTTCATATCACCAAAAGGACTTGAAATTCAATCTAAAATTTCATAAAATATATATCCAACTATCGACGTTCCAATAATAATAATAATAATAATAATAATAATAATAATAATAATAATAATAATAATAATAATAATAATAATAAAGGAATAACAGAATTGCAATACCAATTACGTAAACAATATCTTCCAATAAAGAAAGAATAATTGTCACGACGGAATTCGAACCCGGTCTTTAGCATACGAGTTCTATGCTTTACCACTTTAGTATAAATTCCTCATATGGAGATAAGAAAATAAACTAGTAGTTACGGAAGATAAAAATAAAACTCTTTATTTCTACACCTTTTGATAAAATTCAAAGAATGCGTAATAATGTCTGCCGTCTTTTCTTCTTTGGAAATTACAAGTTAAGGTGTTCAAGAATAGTGACGTAGATCTGAACAATCATTAAAAACAATGATGTAGCTTCACTTGAAGAACGTTTCGCGATATTTTCTTCATTGACGAAGGTTTATATAACTTGTTTTTCAGTTAAAGAAGGAAATCTCGAGTAAGTCATTGTGACTTTCACATAAGGGACGTCTCCTTATACGAGCATTAGTATCTTGTGTATAGTCTTACATGCAACGATTTTAACTAGCTAATAGTTTTGGTCGATGCTGAAATGACACGGTAGGTAATCGGCGGACCCGGGTTCAAACCCCCGCCAGGTTTAAACTTTTTTCAAATGTTTCAATATCAATTTCCATGCATACTCAGTGTGACAAGCAATGTCTTCTCTCCAGAAAGCAAAATATGTTGGAATGAGGAGAATTGGACAAGGTCTATCAATGGAGGAAATCATTTACAAACTCATTTCCAGCAATTGTTCTTGATTTGATATTTTCATCTACTTTCAAGCATTTTCTGATTCATGCGTGGTCAGTATTTTTATTTCTCTGAACATACAGTACATAACGAAATAATAATTACATTCACAACAATATTGAGAACAATATATGCTGTTGATTGGACAACATGCTCTGAACCGTAGAGAATAACTCAGAATGGAGAACTTCATCTACTCATAATTTTACCAACTGCTGTCAGTTCGGAGGAAAGTTACGTATAAGTTGGGTTGCATCTGTCCAGGCGTTTTACAACTTGAAATGATCAGGTTCCGAAGGGTGCAAATACTTTTGCTGGTGTCTTTACAAATATACGGTTTATTCATGCATACTAGAGAAATCAATAGGAGCATATGTTATCCATATGCTACATACGCACTGCCCTTAGATGTTACATCATGCCGTTGCAGTATGTATGACATCTAACAGTCTTCCATATATTTTATACATATACGTATATTATATACGTCAACTATATGTTACACGTCCGTCAGATCCTGACGGCCTATATGCAATTCTTTTCGTTCGTACGGAAAGCAAGTTTATTCGGAACACTCGTGCGGAAGGTACGTATAAAATATACTTTTTCAGTTATACATTTGCCCAAGTTAAGTGCTAAAACTACAGGATTTACACATGTAACCTACGTTTTTACGTACGCCACATACGTTTTTTTATTAGTATATGTTTGTTTCTTGTTACATATTTTTAAAAGGTGGACTTACATTCATTTTTATAGTCTCAAAAGTTAATTAACTGCACTGAGAGACCATTTATATTAATTCATTAATTTTTTGAGATTCCTTTAAATTTACACATTTTTAATCAAAATGTACTTTGAATAAATCCAGTTTTCTTTTCTGAACTTAATAATATTTGTCCGTTGTTTTGAACTTTAACGGAACCTATCACGGAGATCTAGTGGCTGACGCATGCGTCTTTGGTGTACATGGTTCCGATTTCGATTCCCGGTGGGAAACCATAAAAAAAAATCACATTCATTAATCATTCGTCTCTTTTAGCCTACCGAGCATTATCGTGGGACATTAAACTAAAGAAATATGTTGTATGAGGCATGAAATTTCAACATTGTATTCGAATCACACGAATCGAACCAGAATTTTTTGTAATTAAGGTAGGAGCTCTATTCATTTAGCCAGGTCGAAGGTCACATAATGAAACTCAACATATAACTTCTATACTCATGCTGATAGTGATATGTAAATATAAAACTTTCTTTGTTCACTTTTATCACTTTTCCACATAAAAATGAAAGTAGTATTAATTCTGATTAATTTTACCTAGATAATTTTGAGTACTCTGTCACAATTAAAACACTTAAACAGTGTCGTACTCAAAAGGAAAGATAATATTAAATTTAGCTTATCTGTTTGTTTCCTGTTTCGAAAAAAGCTTAACTATGACGTAAAAGAACCTTTGATGATAAAGTACTATTGAACAAAGATTAAACAATAATAATATTTTCTGAAGGTTCCTGTTGTCCAGAGCCAAAGCCTTCGGTAATACTAAGGATTTAAAAGTCCTTTAGTCATCACTTATGTGTGTTTTAGAAGTGATTGATTCCACCAGGATTTGGAAACTGGGAATATCTTTCAAGGAATGGACATGAGCGTGTCATCTGGACATCCCTATCGAACCTAATCCATTCGATAAACATAACAAAGATACGTTCATGCACAAAAAATTAGCTGCCATGGACAACGGAGTAAGTCCCTGGGTCCCATTAACCCTGTTAGTTTAAAAAAAATCGTGGTCTCGCAGTTAAATAGCTATTGCATCAACACTGTTCATTAGAGAGTCATGATTTATAGTTCATTCTCTTTAGCATGAAACAAGCTTTCCAGAGGTGCTATGTATTGAGGCCCATAACGTACTTGAGCAAAGAATATTGGGAGAATGTCGGGAAAATTCCCTCCAGAAATTCCTCCTATCAATTTTGGCCCATTGTGGAGTGGCCCCGAATAAAAGCACACAATCCAAATGTATCTCGAAAAATACTATAGGGGATAAGAAATATGTGTACTAAGTTTTGTTTTGATAGACGGAATTGGTATGAGGGGAAGGGTTGTATATCAATACGCTACAAAGCTGAACCTATGACCTGACCTATAAAGAGAACATACTATAAAAAAATATAAACACAGTACTATTTATCCTGATATCAAGATATGTATCACATTCTCTGTAGAATGAAGCAAGCGTTTTAAACAGCAACTGTGCTACAATTGTATTGGGATAAACCCATTTTATCCACTATCATTCCTACCCATGCCCTTTTGTTCTCTATTCCGTTCTTACTGTGTCATACTATATCTTCTCCCTTGTTTTAAGGATATACCTCTTATCTGTATACCTCATACTATTTTTCAAGGTATATTTTAATTCTGTATTCCTACCAGCGTGCGATTTACTACGGAGGATGCTCGTGTAATAATCAAGTGAACGGAAAATTGCATTTATATTTACAACAATTAGATTTTTAATTTTGCAGTTGTACTTTAAAAGTTCTCCACAAAGAACAGTGGAATAAATATCGTTGTACAGTATATTTACAAATTAGGCCCGAGAAATATGGTTGTATATTTAAAAATTTACGGCCCGAGCTCGGCCCAGGTCCGAAGTGATATATGTTTTGTAGGTCCGAGTCCTACCCGCTGGAGGGTCGGGCTTGAGCCCGGGGCTCGGCCCGAACCCGTGCAACCCCCTAGATCTGAACTACAGTTATGCGTTTAGATTTAAAAGCTTTCCTACCAGGATTCGAACCCGGAAGCCCATGTGCCACATATGCAAATTGTTGTACGAGGGTCACTACGAAAGTTTTGAGATCTGAAATAACTTACATACTTAAAATCAATTTAACACTTACATTTACTCAAAGTATTCACCATTACACTGTACACACTCTTGCATCCTCGAAAACCACTTTTGGAAGCAGTGTTGCCAATCTTTTTCTTCAAGTGTTGAAAGTTCATTCTCGTAAGCCACTACAGCTTCTTCAGGGCTGCAAAATCTCTTCCCATGCATGCGATCTTTGATCCTGGGGAACAGAAAAAAATCACACGGGGCCAGGTCAGGGCTATACGGCGGATGAGTCATAAGTTTGACCTTCGTAGATTCTAAAAACTGAATTGAGTGCCTGAGAGTGAGAAGGGGCTATGCCACACAACTTGAAATTTTTATGTAGATACAGTTCCTGTTGGTGCTGCTAACAATTTTTCCAATTACCCTGTTGATATTTGAAGGCAAATAAGCCATTGCCCAATAACAATACCCATACATTATGCATGTTGTACTTAGTCTAATAAATCTTCATTTTTCTCAAAACTATCTGTTTGTGGCATAACCCCTTCTCACTCTCAAGCACTCAATTGTGATGTTGGCCGTGTGCGCGGACTCGTTGTCATGATGAAGCAGGATCCCACGCAATCCAGTTCTTGGACGCCGTTTCCGAAGCTTCTGCAACACTTTTGTTAGGCAACAGTGGTGTACCGCTGAGCAGTAACAGCCCTTTGTTCTTCAAGTGGAACAGTTGCAACATGGCCAGATTTGAAGAAGAAAGTTGCGACCATCTTCTTCCCCACTCTTCGCAGTCGCTTCACTTTCGTGGGTGGATTTTCGTCTGGAAAGATCCAAACTGTAGACTGGCGTTTATTTTCAGGGTCAAATTGATAGATCCAAGTCTCATCACCAGTAATAATATCAGAGACGCGTCGAGAATTGCCTCCATCAAATCTTGCAAGCATTTCTTCACACCATTTCACACGCATGCGCTTCTGCTGTTCAGTCTAAGTATGAGGCACCCAACGAGATGAAACCTTCCTGAGCCGAAGATGATCATGAAGAATTTTTGTTACTGCTGGCGATCCAATGTTCACTGTAGATTCAATGTCCTTGAAAGTAGTTCGAGGATTTTCTCGAATCATTTGTTCCACAACGGCAATATTTTCATCTGACACAGCTGTTGAGGAACGTCCAGCTCTCTCTTCATCTTTAAGCGATGCCCAGCCTCTTGTGAATTGACCAAACCACCGAAAAATTGCAGCACGGGAAGGAGCAAGGTCCCCAAATGCCCCCTGCAAACGGTCAAGGCTTTGTGTCTCGTTCAAACCACTTTTGAAATCATAAAGGGTCATTGCCCGAAAATGTTCCCTTTCGAGCTCCATTCTAGACAGCCGAATACTGCTCACATCAACGAACAAGTGAAGGCGATACGGCCACGCCGATAAGCGAGGCGAGTTGAAACTTGCTTCGCATCTTCGCTCTGGATACCATTATCGAACGCAATTGTTGGAATTAAAATACTGTGCCACAACAATGAGTATCTCAAAACTTCCGTAGTGACCCTCGTAAACGCTGTATGGAAAACTGTCAGATTCTGTGGAATAAATATACTATATAAAAAGTAATATATTTTGTAAATGTTACGTTTCTGTTGGTTTAGTTCTTCGTACTATTTTTGTTCAGATATTCCTGTGATTATGGATGTGACACATAGAGATGATCTTCATTAGAGACGAGAACGCTTCGTTTAGCTCGAAACATGTTTCTTCGGAGGCAGTTTTGATTGCCCGTTTGAGTGATGTTATTTGCTTCGATTTCGTATAAAAACCCCAAGATAAACCAACAATTGTCCAAACAGGTTTTAATATAATCACTGAGTTAATTGATGACAATCATGGAAAAATATATCAACAATTATGAGCAAATAATTTTTAACGTTAGGAAAACAAAGAGAATTGTTGCAACAATACGACTATAGCAACATTTCATTCGTTTCTTTCTATTTTCTTAATTGATCACATATAACACTTTCTTTAAATTTCCTTATTTCTTCATCATCACCATTTCTCTATACACACATTAGCACTCTATTTCACCCTCTCTGTTTTCTTTTTTTTCTTTTTTTTAAAATAACAAATTCTTTGGTAAAGTTTCGCAGCAAAATTTTTGGGATTGAAAGAATACCAAGGGGTTTGCGTCGAGAAATACCAAGGAATTTGTCAGAATTCTTCCCGCCCTTCATCTCATCATCATCCACTAGCAAGTTACTTGATAAAGCACCGCAGCAAAATCTTTGTCAGTAAAGGAATTCCAAAGAGTTTGCTAAGTGAAATATCAAGGAATTTGCTAGAAACTGGTTCTCCGGCGTAAGATCGTATGGTGCATATGATCTTACGTCCCTCTCCAGTCAACAGTAGGCCCTCACAGAGGTGGAGACCTTGACAAGGTTGTGGGGCTTTAAACCAACATCTCCCTGCACCAACCTTCTAAATTTGTTTTGAACAATAAATAATAATTTGTCGTTTTCTTTTCAGGTGCACAAGGGATTTAGAGACGTAACCACATCATGAATTATGGATGTTACAAGAATTAAAAGTGACCAACTTATGCTGAAAAGTGGAAGTATATTCTTACTTGGAAGTTAGGAGATGAAATTAGAAGTTTACTGAGGATTATCTTGAACAAGGAAAATATACTATACTAACATCTAGACCAGAAGGTTGAAAGAAGCAGCATATTAAAAATCAATCTAGAAATACAGACCAGAAGAAGACTCTGCTTTTTAAAAATATTTAAAAGCTCAGACATATTTATCTAGAATCCACAATAATACTCTTAACTGCATAGGATGAAACATTTATCAAGATCTCACTTCTGGAATGGGGAAAAACGCATTCTCTTTAAATATAATAAGAGTGGTCCAAAAGTGTGGCGATACATAAATTTAAAAAAAAAGGAAATTCAATTTCGCCTAACAGTATATGAGACGTCCTTTAAAATATTTCCTCTGAACTACTTGTAGTTACTGTAGAAAACTGAAATTTTACAGTTGTATTGATACATATATCTATAGGTTACGAAGAATATTTCATCTCATAACACCCAGTATTTTCTGTGTTACAGGTATCAAACTGAAGGAAAGTGTGAAGATAGGTCCAAGTGAATCCCAAATGGTGATAAAGTTTCTGTACTTAAGAAGCCACACATCAAAGAAAACATTTGAGGAGATGAAAGATCCTTATGAAGAAGAAGCCCCATTATATGATGAGAACACTTCAATCTTTAAGTTGTTCGGATTTCTGTACAAACGGCTCCCATTACAGGATGATCTCAGTCGATGAAGACACCACTGGACAAGAGGAAGACACCATTAGGCAAAAAGGAAGTCACCACCTTGGAAGAGTGCCGTTTAGACATTCTCCAACTACCTGAAGATATCAAGATAACTGTGGTGAATGTGTAAAAAATAATCCATGCGCATTTACAAATACATAAGTGTCTGCCCAATGGGTTATTTGGCCACTGATACTTCCTCATAAGCACAAACGAGACGCTTTCTTCCAGGAACTTTTGATCCTGTACTACGAAAACCAGGAGGACTTTTTTGACAGATTAATAACTCAGGATAAATATGGGTCTATTATTATGACCCAGAGACTAAGACTTGCAAAGCAATGGAAGCATTCTTACTAACTCCAAAGAAAGAATCTGTCCAACAATCACCGGACAAGGTCATGTTGAAAGTTGATTGGGACCAGCAGGAAGTAATGGATTTCCTGGCAAGAGGTACTACAATTACACGGACATACTACGTTTCACTGCTGAAGAAATTACGGGATTCTATTAAAATTAAGAAGTGTGGAATGCTGGCCAAAGGTATCGGTATCCTTCAAGACAATGCTCCAGTTAAAACTCGTATGTCATCCAGACAGAAGCATGATCCTGCAGGAATGAAATCCTTCGCCATTTTCCATACTTTTCTAACCTTGCATCATGTGATTTACATCCTCCCAATCATTAAATCATTTTTGAAGGGAAAGCATTTCAAATACGATTAAATGTTTAGTTGCTGAGGTTGAGTCAGGATTCTGGAATAATCTGCGGACCTCTACAAACAAGGTTTCCACAAGTGCATAAAGCAATTGGGAGAGTGTGTGGGAATTGAAGAGAACTAATGTCTGTTCCAAATTTCGTTTATCATAGTCAACAGTAAGTGGATCAGAGGACATCTTTAATAAACACCCCATGTAATAAACAGGGTGGCGCAGGAAAACTGGAAAGTTTCAATGGACATAAACTGCGCGAATAAACACAGGAAAAATGTATTTAAAGACGGAAATACACTATAGAGTATGCAATTTAAATTGGCATAAAATATGACACTTACATGTGACTATTTCTCGACGACATCGGAATGATGAATTCCATCTCAGCGTACAGAAACCTCTAGACTGCTCGGTATATTGTTTCGAGGAATGTAAGCGATTTCATCTTCAATCCTTCGTTTCAGTTCATCGATTACTGCAAGACGTGATAAGATCAAGACGTGCAAGGTTAGCTTCTCCTTTGAGATGTTTTACAGGAAAACGCTGTGCTCACTGAGCTCAGGGAATCTCGGAGGCCATGGAATATCACCGTTCTTGTCAAATGCTTTAGAAGTGAACATACAGTATCTTGCGCACAACTCCAATGTTTTATTATTACTAAATGTCAAAGCCTTCTCAATGATCTGTAATCAGTTTCGAACAAATTCTAGATTTCCACAGTGTTGCTAATCCTAGATTAAAACTTCCCATTTCCCTGCTTCACCCTGTGTCTGTAATAGCCTCGTAGACATTAAGAAACAAAGCTGTTGTCTTGAAGTTCATCATCTGGAGTGAATGTGAATTTTTAAATCTCACCACTGATTATAAGCCTTACCTTGAAAGGAAATCATGAATTCAATGATATGCTTGTTTTTGCCCTAAAGTCAACCTTTGGTACATAGGGTCCTGAGTTCGTTTCACTATGAGAGAGCGTGGTTCGGGTTCCACCCAACTAACCAACCGATCGTAGTGAGGTTGTAATTGATCTTCTTTTGTTGTAGGCGATATAATTCAAGTGATACACATATGGCACTGACAAGGAATGGAGAAATGTCAATAGCAAAAGAATGCAGCATGAGGGTATTTCAAGCTCTACTAACTCGATAGGGTAACATCAGAAACGGTACCGCGAGGAAACTACTCGCAAAATCTAAGCAAGCAGGCAGTGTAGCTAAAGAAACCCAAAGCAGTTTAGGTGTGGACGAAGATAGCAACGTTAGGGTCCTTCAACAAGAGTCTCTCTCATAGCATGCGTCGTTTAGCCCAGGGATAAGGCCTTAGCCGAACGTTCATTATGCGCATAAGGTGTTGCATGAATGACATCCATAAATAAAACTTAAGTTCCGATTATTTTTTATTGGTTGATTGAGATTTAATGAGGACGTCAGGATCGAGGCTAATTATCTCCGTCACGATCAATTCAACTGCCGTAAATAAAACTTAGAAACCAACATATCAAAATATAACAAAAAATACCACTGCAAAAGAGAAATAAAAATCTAAAAGAGATAAAATAATAAATATATAATAATAACAAATACTGGGTGTCCCAGAAGTAGTGACTCACTTGTTGTTACGTGAGGTAGATCGAGCTCTATGATTGATGTTGTTTGTTTCTTGTTTTGTTTGCAGTATGGTGTGATGGTGTTGTTCCTTTTTTCAAGACAGTGCTCCGCCACACTTTGCCAGGATTGTCCGTGACTTTTTGAACAACACCTTCCCGGGCAATGGATTGGTCGTCGGAGAACAGTGGAGTGGCCGCCACGGTCACCAGACCTCACCCCTCCCGACTTCTTCCTATGGAGACATTTGAAGGTATTACAAGGTATATGCAAGACCCATAAACAGTTTTTTTTAAATCGACGGCGCGAATCATCGAGGAATTCAACAACATTTCCCTTCAGATGTGCCGAGATGCGAACAGAAATGTGCGTCTCCGGATGCACCAACGCGGATGCATCTTCTGAAGCATGCATCGATGTTAATGGCCGCCAGTTGGACCTCCAAATGGAGAATATAGATTAAATTAGATACTGTAAAGCATTTGATTTTTACAACATTACTCTGTACCTACAATTTTGCTTCATGCCATTCTTGTCTATAATATAAATGTACTGATCATTCAAAAGATAAATCACTTCTTCTGGTACACCCTGTATATAACACTAACAACAAATATATATCAAGAGCAATAAATAGTAATAATAGTAACAATACATAAAATGGGTCTAGGAAAATTCGGTGTAGGAAAATTCGGTGTACGAAAAACTCGGTGTGGGGAAATTCAGGTGTAAGGTAGGTTCGGTGTAATACATATTGAATATTACCATTTTCGATAACTTACGACACTTCATATTGTGAAAACGAAAACCATAAAATGTAACAAATAAAATGTTATTACTAAGGCCCGGATTTTTATGTTTTTACATATTTTTTCCTTTGTATGTACGCTGGTGGAAATATGAAATGTTCGCAAATTATGAAATAAAGAGCCATATAAACCAAAATCACGTTACATATTTTTACATATTTTGAAGTCTGTTACATATTTTCCGTCTACTGTACATATTTTTACATAAATTCAGTTTCCTTGCTCCTTTTCGCTAATTTTCTTTAATACAAATAAAAATAGGCCAATATATGGAATAATAACTCAAAAAGTACTTTATTTAATTATCTATTTTTTCTCTCACTTTGTTCAACCGATTTGCATTGCGGGAAAGCTGGGTTAAAACAAATCGTACACCCTACAATATGCAAAGAAACGTCGTCAGTTATCGCTTCCAATCCTGAAAAAAAAATGTTTTTTATATATAAAGAAAGAAAACCCAAAACAATATAAGGATTTTTGTGCTTATCGCCTTTGCAAGCAGACACCACTCGGATGTGTGCCGACAAAACAAACTAAAACGCACACAGTTGGCTGGCTTTCTCACCTTTTTTTTTTTTTTTTGTATGTGCAACCTCTACGGGTGGGGGTGGGGGTGGCGGTGAGAGGGAGGTGATTGGAGCGGCTAGGCTTTATCACTTGTTTCTTAAATCGATTAAAAGATCGCTTTTGTATGACTCGGTGGCTACTCCGTCACTTCTTCCTTCAAACAAAGGGAAAAAGAATTCAGTTTCGCGACCGGTTTGTTAGTGAGCTCCTCCGTGGCTAAGCGGTTAGCGTACGCGCCTTTGGCTCGGGAGACCCGGGTTCGATTCCCGGCGGGAGCTCATGTGGTTCGGATTCCACGTTAATCAGTAGGTACACGTCTCATATAGCCTTGCTGCTGAACGGGACGATAAACTCAAAATCAACTCAACTCAACCGGTTTGTTAGTGTGCAGCTTGTGACCGAGTCAGTTTGTTTCTTGTTTTCAATGATGGCTTCCTCTTTAGCGTCAAAATTGAAATCGTGGATAGCTATGGATGACGCTTATACCACAGATGGTAAAATTGTATTTTGTCAAGTATTCGATAAGAAAGTGGGCTGTTCAATGAAGTCGCAATTGGATCAGAACATGAAAACAGCTATTCACATGAAAAACAAGGTGTTACAGCGTGCCACAAAGCAAAAACTTTTAACCCAAACAAAGCCAGCATCTGAAAACAGTAGTGAATTTTACAAAGACCTTGCCAATGTGTTCATAGCAGCAGACATACCGTGGTACAAATTGCAAGTCCCACTGTTCGCGTCCTTTTTGGAAAAATATTGGAAGGGACACATTCCTGACGAATCTACTATCCGCAAGAATTATTTGGATGTGTGCTATGAAGATACTATCAAACACATTCGAGCTTAAATTGGTGATTCGCATATATGATTTACGATGGATGAAACTACAGACGTATTAGGATGTTTAGTTGCCAATCTGGTGGTAGGAAAGCTTGACCCTGATTCTCCATCACGACCATTTCTGATCTGTTCAAAAGTTTTGGACAAAACAAACCATTCCACAGTTGCACGTTTCGTAAATTATGGACTGAGAGTGTTGTGGCCAGAAAGTGTTCCTGCAGAAAAAGTGCTTCTGATGTGTTCTGATGCTGCGGCGTACATGTTAAGAGCTGCCGATGCGCTTAAAGTGTTCTACCCAAACCTCATTCATATGTGCTGTTTGGTCCATGGATTACATGGTGTAGCAGAGGAAGTGCGGATCAACTTACCTGAAGTCAATGAGCTTGTGTCTTCTACTAAGAAAGTTTTTGTGAAAGCCCCTGGTCGTGTGCAGTGATACAACAATATGCTACCAAATATGTCGCTACCACCGCAGCCTGTACTGACACGGTGGGGCACCTGGATACAGGCTGTTAACTTCTACAATGAAAATTTTGATGCTGTAGTCAGTTGTCACCACATTTCCTGCAGAATCCAGTGCAGCAATGCGTAATTCTCAAAGCACGTTCAAAAATCATGTTCAATGTTCACTAGCGTACATTGCAAGTAATTTCGGGTGGATTGCAAACGTTAGCGAGAAGCTAGAAAAAAATTCAATATTTTTTTTATGTTCAATAATGTGATTTTTTACTTTCTTGATACATATTTTCATTTGTTTCTCTTGAAAATTTGTACGTATCTGTAGGAAGTTATTTACATTTGTTAAACTTTTATTACATAAATATGTTACAGTATATTTATTAGCTAAGAAAATAGCACAGACACAAAATAAACACGAAAAAATATTTTTACATATTTTCATATTTTTAACATATTTCTTACATATTTCATTGATTTTTGTTACATATTTATGTACATATTTCGGTACTTTGTGCTACATAAAAATCCGGGCCTTAGTTATTACCTATTTCAAGAAAAGCAATTTTTTTTTCCCTTGTGTCCAATCCCTCTTGCATGTATTTTGCGGGGTATTACTATAAATTACTTTTCATCGTACAATGAAGCTGACGCTTTTTGTCACAAATAAAACAATTTCAACTATAAGTTCAGAGAATAGTTATAGAAACAACTTAAAACACCTTTCATATAGTATATCATAGAACATATACAGGGTGATTTTAAAAAAAACTCAGGGATTTCATTTGGGTTTAGAATTTCTAACTGAAGTCCGATTTTCATGTGACTTGTGGCAAATGATCAAGGAAGGATGGGAGAATTATGGAATTGTGTTTACTGGTTTAAATTTCTTTGGATTAATATCGGCCACGCCTCTAGAAAAACAGCAAATATTCGCCAGTGTACCTTACAATTTGAATTAGGTGAGGTGCGGTGGGGAGATTTGAGTTTCTTCATTAGATTGCCTTGCAAAGGTCAATAACAAACAGGAAACTGGGGTATTGTATTGAGAATTATGTTGTGCTATTGTATCAATATGATTAGGACACAGTTACAATAATGTACTCTTTGGAGCAACGTGATTTTATCGTTAATAAGTTTTTGGAGAACGGAATCAGTTTTGCTACGCAAAGTGCATTTACACGCAACTTCCCCAGACAGGAACATAATATAGTCGTTAATGAATAAATTGCAAGAAACAGGATCGCTTCTGAGTGAGATAGGGAGTTGATTGAGTTGATTTTGAGTTTAACGTCCCGTTCAGCAGCGAGGCTATATGAGACGTGGACCTACTGATTAACGTGGAATCCGAACCACATGAGCTCCCGCCGGAAATCGAACCCGGGCCTCCCATGTCAAAGGCGCGTACGCTAACCGCTTAGCCACGGAAGAGCTCTGAGTGAGATAGGGAAGCATCGGACTCCGCTGACGAATGTTGTGGAAGATGTCAGATTGTCAGTTACCGACTCTTTAAATCGCCCAAGAAATCTCTCTGTCGTTTGTAGCGAGAAACCGGCTATAGCTATTCAACATATGATTTATGGTGTTACCACTAACACTTAATTTGTATTCTCACTTACACTTAATGGGCGGTATTCAGAGAGGATTCATTAATCGAGGGTTAGTCACAGACTAGTTAGCAAGAATACTAACTCTTTACTAAGGAAGGTGCACTTTTTGGTATTCAGAATCAACTGTGAGTACAACAAAAAATGATGATTTGGGTATGATTAACTTATATAATCCTGCATCGGGTGAGAAAAATAAATGTGACAACTACGAAAAAGTAGATCAGCGCATGCGTAGTCTGTAAAAATGAGAATATATGAAATACGAAATGTTGTATCGCACGCTAAACCGTGGGTAAAAGATTAGCCTTTGCTCTGGATTAATTAGTCACATGTGATTAACTTCGCCAAATCAGAGACTATGAATACAATTTTGATAACCATTCTTTAGTCAACCCCGTAGTATGATGTTAATCAGACGTCAAAACGACTCTGCATAAGGCCCAATTTGTATTCTTCAATTTCGCTTCAAATATCCAATATCTCATTCAAACTGTAAGGTACACTGGCGAATATTTGCTGTTTTTCTTGCGGCCTGCTCGATATTACCCCGGATGAATTTAAACCAGTAAACATAGTCCCATAAATCTCCCATCCTTCCTTGATCGTTTGCAACAAATCACATGAAAATCGGACTTCAATTAGAAATTCTAGAGCCAAATGAAATCCGTGAGTTTTAAAAGAATCACTCTGTATATACATATGTAAGATGCAAAAATATATTGATCAAAATGTCTTAGTGAAACGGGCAATATGAAGCAGGATGGTTTTATCAGATAATAGTTGTATATACAAATAGTTGACTTCTCCTCCAATCAGACACTTCAGTTTGTTTGTCTTAATTTAAAGTAAGCAAGTACTGCAACCTTATTGACTCCTTATTGACTTCTCCTCCAATCAGGCGTAGATACTTTAGTTGAGGCATTTATTTTTACACCTTTGAGTAACATAAATAAACTATGTCGTTTTTGAAGACTTTAGATTTAAATATTTATTTATAAAATCGACATAAAATCATTAGAACATTTTTGAAATATCTGCAATTTTCAACTTTTCTCGTCCAGTAAAATACATTTCTTTTCGGAAGTAGAAAATTCTAGGAGACACCCTCTAAAACAGCATAAAAACTTAAGTTTTAAATTAACTGTCGATTGGTAGCGATGGTCGCTTCGCTAAATCACACGAATGGACATCGAAAAACTAATTTTTCGTCATGTAAGGGCCATTAATGTTAAAATCCGTCGAAATCTAGAATTCAAATTATTTCAGGAACTTTTTTTTTTTAATTTCCTTATAGTAGACAGTAAAAGTATGTTCTACACAAAGTTTGAACTTAAAACTAATACGCTCCTTTATCTTCAAACTTAAGTTTCTAATGGATTCTATGGTCTACTACAACAAATCTTTCTTTACACCTAGCATAACCCACACCAAATTTTCCGTTCACCAAATTTTCTTACACCAAGTTTTCCTACACCGAATTTTCCTGCTCCCTACAGAAAATATATAACAATAGAAAAAGTAATAAAACATCATAAATCAAAGTTTGATACAAACCTTTCTACGTGAGCCAAGTACCGTCTACTCAGTATCTACCAGGTCGTCTTCCACCCACCATATCCTCTTTCCAAAAAATAAATAAATAAATAAAATAAAATAAAAACTGCAGGTGGCTTACGAATAGGCGAAGATTTTGTTCTTTTCGGGGAAAGGACTGCATCATTGAGTTGGAGTATATACTGGCTAAGTTTTAGGTCGGTGATATAAAGTGAGCGGCGATGAGCTTGAGTTCGCCGAAGACCACGCTAATACAGTAGAAACGTGGGATTTTGTGGAGTTTGCTAGTCGATGCGACTAGGATCTGAATTTCTGGACTTTTGTCAGAAACAATATCAGTTTGGGAGGAAATCGGGCGTAAACTTAGGTAGCTGCAACAGTAACAAAGGGAACAGGAAGGGATGCTTTCTTTGAAACGACGGTTAGTATCGGCAGCAGAGATATTCTCCATAATCATTAGCTCTCGGATATGTTTCTCGCGTTAAAAGGCTGGACAGTCTCAATATCAAGCAGAGTGCTCGCCCTTGCTTCTTGCAGTTGACATTAAAGGGTTTGGTCGATGTACAGGATTCTGCATCATGACTATCCTTGTCACAATTCATACAAAAAGCGGCGCTCTCATTACACGACGTTCTGGTGTTAGAGGTCTGCATGGGTCGGAATTTTTAGCCTGGACCCGGTCCGGGCCCTGGATTTATAAGTGAGGCCCGACCTGAGTCCGAAATATATTTTATCATTTAGGCCCGAACTCGTGTGATAATCAAATAAACCCGAAATAAACCCAAATTACAGAAACATTATAATTTACGCAAAATTGTATTTTTATTTACAGCAATTAGAAGTTTAATATTGCAGTTGTGCTTTAACAGCTCTCTAGAAAAAACGGTCCAAACGTAAAAAAAAAAAAAAAAAAAAAAATCGTTGTACGGTATATTTACAAAGTTAGACCTGAAAAGGCCCAAGAAATATGGGTGTATATTTAAAAATGTACGCCTCGAGCCAGGCCCGGGTCCATGCTTTGTAGGCCTGAGCTCAGCCCGAGCCCGTGCAGACCTCTATCATACAATGATCTATACATCAAGTTAAAGGAAATTTTATGTAGAATACAAATCCACTCACAGAAGTTAGGATTGTCCATCTTTACAAAAATTGATGATATCCAACAAAATGTGTGGGAAAGGAAATCCGTCATGCTAAATGATCATTTAATAGATGACTTGATGTTGCTTTCAGTGAGATCCGAGCTCAATAAGGTAATCCACGTTCCAAGCATGGAGTGTAGTTTCTGCTTCCTTACTTGTGTAGGTGCCCTGGATTACATAATTGTGTTGTTCTAGTAGTGTTACTTTTACTGACAAATTTGAAAGTGATAGTTTTACTCATAAGTATTGATTTACCGTTTATAAATTATTGATATCGGACATCGACATGGGTAAAACGTGTGACATTACACCACAGAAAGCCACTAGAATTATAACATTAAGTGAGTGTGGCAAAATTAATGCTGAAATAGCCTGGTTATGCAACTGTGTAAAAGTACAGTGGGAAAGCATCTGGCCAAGATTCGGGAAGCAGGGTGTATAAAAAGTGGAAGAGTTGGCAAATGTAGATGAAAAATGAAATCCTCGCCTAGACAGAGCAATGCACAGCGACGGTTGTGTCTTGCAGACAGGTTTGAGTCATCAACAAATCTTGCTACAAGTTGGAGGGAAATATCTGGTGTCGACGTTTGTCCGCGAACAGTAAGGAACAGGTTAAAATCAATGGGTTTGCATTTACATAGAGCTGTCAGGAAGCCTTATCTTACACCGGAACAACGTAAAAGGCGAATAGAATGGGCCAAAACTCACAAGGATTGGACAAGTGACCAGTGGCGCTAAGTTCTGTTTAGTGATGAGACGAAAATAACCATTTATGGCAATAATACACGCGCTAGAGTTTATCGCATGACTGGTGAAGCACTTAATTCTGCGTGTACTGTAAAAACTTCCAGGTACTCTACCAGTGAAATGATTTGGGGATGTTTTTCTTTTAGTGGAATTGGTAAAATACACATTTGTGATGGTGTTGTTAATATAGAAACTTACAAACATTCTTGAAACCAGGGGGGTAAAAGTGTGAGGGAACGCCGTTCCCCCACCTCCAATAAATAACCAGTTCCTAAAAAAGTAAAGATGGACAAAGATAGGCAGAGGGACGGCGGGACGCCATGCAGCTACCTACCGTCCCCCTACTTTTTCAGATTCACTTTTACTCCTGCTTGAAACGACAATTATACCTGCGGGTAGAGGTTTATTCAACGGTTGTTCCTTTATTTTTCAAAACCATTCTGTTCCCTGTCATCGTAACAGAGTTATAAAAGACTATATGCTGTCCTTACGTCATGTTACCCAACTTCCTTGGCCTGGTAATTTACCTGACATAAACCCAATTGAAAATTTATGGAGTGTTTTGAAGAATAAGATTCGTGCAAGACATCCTACAACGAAAGCTAATTCAAGTGTCGACGTCAAAGTAAACGACGTCTGGCAACCCTGCATTTCAATAGAGATACTACAAAACTTGGTAAACTTCATGCCGCAACAATGCAAAGGCGTTATTACTAACCGTGGACACTCAATCAAGTATTAGCTTGAGCGAAAATCAACTGAGTACACGCTTCACTTAATTTCACTTACTTTTACGTCACTTAACAATTGACGTCATATTTTGTTGAATGTCAATTCTTGTAAAGATGCGTAACTTCTATGAGTAGATTTGGATTCTATATAAAATTTTCTTTGATGTATATATCATTGTATGTTTGTGCATTTTTAGGTAGAAATTTCTTGGAAATCCTTATAAATGCTTAAAATTCCAGAGAGTTGCTATTAATTTTTACATCACTGTATGTAGTTGTGAATGAAACAAGCGACATAAATAAATCGAGAAATAGTGAATATCCTAATGCTGCCTCTTACAGAACCTGGTGAAAAGCTTCGTTGGATTAGGAATGTTACAACTGAAAGCTGTAATGCAGATATAATTGTAGAAAAATCTTGATGTTACGTAAAGGATTAAAGTGCATACAAATAACGTGATTGTCTTAATATCTGACAATTCTCCATACATGAAAGATGCTGATGCGCATTTATCTGAAATTTGTAGCAGGCTTTTACATTCAACTTGTTGGGGACATTTTCTTCATCTTTATGGTGAAGAAATTAGGTCTGAATTTAAATCTACTGATCAGTTAACAGTAGCTGCAAAGTTAGCTTTAGCTAGGACCTCAGGAGAGACGTAGAGTGAAACGTCAGAGGCGTATATTAGGAGAGATATACAGAGCATAACGCTAGGAGAGATGTAAGTATCAGGAGTAGTGAAACAATTCTCCTGGAGGAAAGAGCTATCATTTCTTATAACTCAAATCTCCATATAACTCCAATCGCCACTGTACTACCTAACTTTCTCTATTGTAGTACAGGGATTCTTATACCGAGATAGTAAACGAGTCCTCAAAATAGACATCAGGAGCGGATTCAGAACCGACTTCTGGGGGGGAGGGGAAGTGGGTTGTCATGCTGCTACATTTAAGGGCTCCGAACTTTTGAATGGGTTTTATTTATATATATAAAATAAGAAAGCTTCCTCTTCTGGGGAGCAATCGCCACGATCGCCCCCCCTGGATCCGCCCCTGATAGACAATTTTTCTAAAGACGTTTATGTTCATGGAGTGCTTATACTCGAGAAAATACGCTATATTAACTAAATAATACAACGTAACATATGTTATGGGCAAACTTGTCCGCATGCAGATAAAATACGGCATATGGGAGGGACTCCGTTAATTCAATTTTTTCTCTATTATGTTACATATGTATCCAAAATCTTGAAATCGTGTTTTTGCGAATGATCACCTTAAACTCTCTCCCCTCCCCCTCTCCTCCTTGATAAATCCTGCGTACACTACTAGGCCTCTGGATATTTCTCAAATGTAAGAAAGAAGAAAGCAAAATGAATGATAGAGCAGTATCTTATATATAAATGTAGTTTCCGTTCAAGATTTCAAGGCATTTGATTTCTTGTATCTTGGTGTTTCCTCCTCCGCCTTTCAAAGTTTGTCGTCTCTGACCAGGCGATTTTCCCCCGAAGGGATTTCTCCTTTTTAAAATTCCTTGCGGAACGACTGGCCTCTCCGGTAGTTCCGCGGTGTGCATGGCGACTAGAAAACAAAGTTCTCCTAGGACATCACGACAATACGCTCAATTTTACGCTATTTGCAAACTCTGCCACGTGATCTGGGTACAATGACAACGTGATCTGGTTGGCCAGAAGGAAAAACAATCGAAAATCTATCTGGTTGTCCAGAACTCTTTATCTTTTATTCTCTACTACAGGAGAACCCGAGGGAGAAAACAGAACACGGTGTTTCTTGAAATTCAGTATAGAATTTAACCCTCACAAAATGCTTTCTGTTGGCTTTCAGCGGAAGAACAGATTAAAGAAGAGAAACAGTTGAGTTGACTTGGACAACAAGAACAAAGAGAATGAATTGATAACTTTTTTTTTTCAGCTCTATCGACTAAATTCTAATGCCATTGTTGGTAATATCTATCCAATTACTTAACAAGTAATTAGTTTTCCGATTAAGCAAAAAATTATCCTTCTTTGATTAGGCCCCCGCTCCATTTAATGGACCATTACATATGGACCAGAACCATTACATAATAAATACACATTCCATTTTAATCATACACAAAACATTCTTCAGGTAAGTTTCATATACATATTTTCCCTTAATTTTGTTCCAAACAGCAATTATTTAATTTTATTTTATTTTATTTATTTTTTAGAATACTTGACTAAGTCTCAATTTCAGCGATGAGGCCAATGACTCTGGAACTAAAGGCCTGCAAAGTAAAATATTTCATACTTATATTATGGAACCCAAACTCTATTTCTATGCCAAGTTGGGTTAAAATCGAATGATCTCTGTACGAAGAGAAGTAAAAAAGTTCCGGAATTACGTTCTAGCTATTTATTATTACCACATATAAGTACAAATTTATTTAATCGCCTTCAAAGTAGGCATCTTCGGATCACACACACTTGTTCTACTGCTGTTACCATTGCTGGAAATACCGACGAAAGTCCTTTTTTTTATCTTTCGAAGTTCTGCCTAGGGGTGTTCGATAAGGCTGAGGACCTATCGAACTTCGAGAGTGAAAATTTATCGAATTGTCATCGGTTACTCGAAACCGTTCGAGTATTTGAAATTATCGAAGTTTCGGGTATTATCGAAATTTCGAGTATTATCGAAGTTTCGGGTATTATCGAAAGTTCGAGTATTATCGAAGTTTCGAGTAATATCGACATTTCGAGTATTATCGAAGTTTCGAGTATTATCGAAGTTTCGGGTATTATCGACATTTCGAGTATTATCGAAGTTTCGGGTAGTATCGAAAGTTCGAGTATTATCGAAGTTTCGGGTAGTATCGAAATTTCGAGTATTATCGAAGGTAGTGATGGACAGTTCGGTTTTCTTCACCTCTCCAATGATTCCTTCTTGCAGCCAAACTAGTCAAACAGCTTTTTTTTTTTTTTTCATCTGATAAGTTATTGCAAAGTTGTATTTGTGAGGAGAAAGGAAAGCGTACAGAGAGGGATTGCTTTTTCGTCCGACACACACACACTCACACACACATAGGAAGCTCAATTTCTTTCTGAATTGTATCTCTTGTTTGTTATTTGCTGACAGATATTGGTGTTGTCAGGCATACGGTCTTAAACGTACAAATAGGGTAATTTGCTCTTCATACGATATAGTATACGCCCAACACCTCAACCATATTAATCGCGTACGGTGTTGCTAAAATGTTATAGCAAAATTTTATTTTGAAGCCAAATGTGTTATCTTCTGTCGTGTTTGCTTTCTGTTAATGGCCACTAGTTCACACATTGCCGCAATCAGATATGTTGATGCTTTGGGCGCAAACTCCCCCTTTAGCCTTTCAGTAAAATAAATGTTGTCAAATCAGTGGTGATTTCAGGGGATTGTTCAGGAGAAATATTCTCTCACAAACATATCTCTGATCATGTTCACCGTGGCTTACCAGTATTTTTGCTACTTTCACTCTCCGTGTATTCAAAATCCCCCCGGGGCACGATTATCATAATTTCTGGATATTTTTAAGAATGGTGTGTGTTTATTGAGAAGTTAAGAAAAGTCTAATAGTAAGTTCCAAAAATGCTTATGCTCATTTTCTATACTTAAAATATATTTTTTATATTATTGTCTTAATTATTTTCCTGAGTAAATTATTCTTGCGAAGAACACCTTATCGCTATTTTAATTGTTTTAATAAATATCAGCACAAGACTGAAATGCAAGTCAAGCACTTGACCAGAGATAGCGAAATTTCCCAGTCTTCCATTTTCCCTAAAATTTCGGACATTAGTTAATCTCAGACAATTTTCCGGACACAGGCTTGAATCTAGGACGTATGGTAAGCCTACCGGGGGAAACCTTGAAATCATCACTAATCGTAAGTTTAATCAAGTTGAAAAACGGAAATAAATCTATTTCCTCGACAGTGAATATACAGTGTAGCATATGTTCTATACAGTCGGTTTGTATATACATTATGATGAATCCACACACTAACGGATCCAGAAGCGTCGTTTGGTGGAGGCAGATTGCTTCCTGGACGAATAATGTAGGTTTTAAAAACGTAAGACTTTTGCATCAATTCAGAATAACGTGGTGCATTATTTTATACAGAGTGTTTCAAAACAACACTGCCAACGTTTGGGAGGAGATTCCTGACATAGGGTTGCCATATTACCTGATTTTAACGGATACCACCAGATTTTCAGGTCTTATATTCGTCTCCCGCTTAATCATCTCTTAATGACGTAAAACCACCCGCTTTTTTGGATTGGAGAAAAATCTAAGACGACTTTATTGATAAAGTGTTGTTATATTCAACGTAAACCGCTACATTTCTTTGTCAATCTCAATCGCGAATGGACAGATGACAGAAACAAGATGAACGTAGAAACTGCCAAATTATTACTACTGGTTTTGTACAATATGAAAGACGTATCATGCGTAGAATTTTATGATAAGATTTTATGCACTCGAGATTTTTAAAAAAAAAAAAAAGTTACAGGGAATGAGAAATGTAAAAACATTTGGCATAATCATACACATTTTGGTTCAACCCATGAATACTAATATATGATCTCATGGGTGCGTATTTCTTTGATCAGAAATGATTGCAAATTGAACTACGGTGTCCTTAGCATTTTGTTTAGATTAGATTCATTATTAGTATTTTTATCTTTTAAAATGTTTATACTGTATTACATATATTGTGAAACTGTGGTAATTTCGTATGTTAGTATGATTTCAAGTAGCAATCTTTGAAAATTATTAGAAATTTTATAAGAGATGGACCAAGACTCCTAAATATGTTTTAGCTTTCTTACGATAAAAGTTTAGAAATTATTTTGTATTTCTTAGAGAGAAAACCGTATGAGCATCTGTGATATATCGCTTGCTTTTTATTTATTATTATTATTATTATTATTATTATTATTTTTAAAAAACAACTTGTCTTATAGATATCCTTATTAGAGATATCTTACTGTAATACTTACTTTACAATTCGAGACACACATTTGTTGAACTTAATAAAACATTAAAGGCAAAAACTAAATTTGCTTTACTTTAGTTTTGTTAGAAAAGTATATTGGAAGTGTCACTTAACAAAGAAATCACTAAAAAAATTGTCAGAAGGAATCTCAGTATTTGTAATACACAAGTTCACATCAGTACTTACGGTTTAGAATCCCCCGCTTTTCTAATTTCAAAATATGGCAACCAAAGTTATCGTCGGATACCACATACAAACAGACAGACAGGACGGCCTGTAATAGGGAGCTTTGTACCCAAAATTCTCAAGGTTTGTTTCACGAGAATCTCAAATACTCGAAGGCATAGAAGCGCCGGATAGTAAATTTTCGAAACGGAAGTTTATAAGTTTTCAGCCTTATCGAATTTCCTTACCTCTACATACAGAACTTTAATTAAATCCTCGAAATCATATGTAAAATTATTTTTCTGTCGTTATTGGCGCAATCGGCAAAGTGACTATTAGTAGACTAATAGTGTCTTGGATTCCAATTCCTTTAGGTGATGCATGTTTTCTCTTCCTTTTTCTCTCTTCTGACAGACTGCTTAAACCTTGTACAGATCTGTGGGGAAAAAACTTTTCCTTAACTTCATTGCTAAGGAGAGAAGTTTTAAAATGAACACCCTGCATATATGTAATACATATTATATACAACTATGATAACTTCGAATACATTGTTTCTTCCGAACACTCCGATAATCCCGAACTTTTCAAAATATTCAAGCGACTCGACAAATGCGATTTGTATTTGCTGCTTTCAAACAATTCGAGACTCTCGAACAATTCGAGTGTCTCGAAGTTGTCTAATGTTTCTTACATTTCGGGAGTCTCAAACATTTCGAGAGTCTCAAACATTTCGGGAGTCTCGAACATTTCGAGAGTCTCGATCATTTCGAGAGTCCCGAACATTTCGAGAGTCTCGAACATTTCGGGAGTCTCGAAAGTTCGATAATTCGATAAAATTAAAATTCTTTATCGATGGAACGGTTTTGAAATTTTATCGAATTGTTATCGATTACTCGATTATCGGAACAGCCCTAGTTCTGCCGTCGCGTTGGTTTTGGTCTCTTTTACGGTGGCGAAACGGGTACTTTTGATGTTCATTTTTAGTTTTGGGAAGAGCCAAAAATCTGATAGTGCTAAACTGCTTTTAAGACTTTCAAATTCTCTGAAGTAAATTTCCCCAATTTGGACTTGAACTTGATGTTTGCAAGGTGCTCGAACTTCAACATTGGATCAACTGATCACCACTCTTCCGTTCAGCTACACAGAGCTATATGCCATGAATGGCTTATTACCAATGACGCAATATTTCTGTGCCAGGACTGAAACTTTTGCCAATACCCTCATATATCATCATCATAGGTATTCTGCCTTTATTGGCAGGTCACTTGCCGCAGCTGAGAAGCTTCCATGCTCCACGGTCCTCCGCTAACCTTTTCGTCTTCGCGTATGATCTTTCTGTTTTAATATCATCCATTAATTGTAGTCTCCTTCGCCCCCTCCCTCTCTTTCCCGCCACCATACCCTCTAGGACGTCCCTCATGATGCAATCTCTTCTTAGGCAATGTCCCAACCAGTTTCTCTTCCTCTTCCTAATAATATCTAAAAGTGTTCTTTTCTCACCCACCATTTCTAACACTCTCTCATTGCTTTTCCGCTCGACCCAACTAACTCTTTCCATTCTTCTCCACACCCACATTTCGAAGGCTTCCAGTCGATTTTCGTCACCCTTACGCAATGTCCACGTTTCCGCCCCATACAGCACAACACTCCACACGAAGCATTTTATGAGTCTTTTTCTCAACTCTTTGTTCAAGGTCCCACAAAACAGACTTTTCTTTCTTTTAAAGGCTTCTTTCGCCATTCCTATCCTTGCTTTTATTTCACGTTCGCATTTCATGTCATTACTAAGAACACTACCCAGGTATCGAAAACTATTCACTTGTTCTATTTTCTCCCCTCCTACTTTTATATTTGACACAGACCCCTTTGTTCCAATCACCATGGCTTTTGTCTTTCTAACATTTATTTTCATCCCATATTCTTCAAAGCCCCTTCTCATTTTTTCTAACATTTTATTGATTTTCTTTTCACATTCTGCAATAAGGGCCATATCGTCTGCAAATCTTATGCATCTAATCATTCTACCTCCTACCGAAATGCCATCATCATCATGTAGGCTCTTTTTCACTATCTCTTCTAGATAGACATTAAATAGTGTTGGCGAGAGGCAGCATCCTTGTCGAACTCCCCTTCCAATTTTACTCTCTTCCGTCAGTTCTTCCCCTATCCTAACACTTACTTGTTGGTTCATGTATAAGTTTCTTATGAGTCTTCTATCTTTCCATTCCAACCCTATCTTTGTTAGAACTCCCAACAACAATTCCCAATTCACGCGGTCAAAAGCCTTTTCTAGATCAATAAATACAACATACACCTCTTTCCCTTTTTCTATAAATCTTTCACCGATCACCCTTAATAATGCAATAGCATCTCTTGTGCCCTTGCCTCTTCTGAACCCGAACTGCTCTTCCTCAACATCTTTATTTGTTCTTCCATATAACCTTCTGTTCAGTATTCGGAGCAGAATTTTAGCTGCATGAGATATGAGACTAATAGTTCTATAACCCTCACATCTTTTTGGGTTCGATTTCTTAGCCATCGGTATCATTATCGTTTTCAGAAAGTCTCCGCACCCTCATATATGGATGCAGAAAATTCAGTCACGACTCTAAATATATGGATATATGTGTCTCTACATAATAATCTATACAATATAATTAGGAACTAAACGGCGTGCTAAACACCTTGGCATTTGAAGGCGGCGCTTCAAGTTCCCTTTAAATGCTGCTAGCAAATGAGAGGCCAGCGGTATTGCCACGTTTATTTTGTACACATCCACGTCTAACCTCTGCCACCTGGTCGTGCCGTAGTTCGTCTGCTTAGTCATAGCCACACCCCTTAGCACTCGACAACATCGCGTCAGAGTTTGCGTTTTATTCGTTTAGCTGAAATGCCAAGATGTTTGTCACAGGCTTTAAGTAGAAACACTTAAAGGTTTCCACGGTGACTCAGTGATATAGCGATCACCTCTGGTGCGTGGGGTCTTTGATTCGATCCCAGCTCGTGCCAAGTGAACTTTATGGTGGACAAAAAAGTATGTGTGTGTATTCTCGGGGTTCCGTTTCCTTCCACTGTTTTCATTCCACCATTTTATTAATATTCCTCTTCACTATATCTTTTAGTCTCAGTTTATAATCATAGGACACTAAACTAGAAATTTCATTTCTATTAGGATTAGGATTAGGAATTAGATTTATGGGTTTTCTGCATTTATGGCCATGTTAGCCCGTCGCACATATGAGGGATGACGTCCCTCGGCGATTATACTGCCCGGGGAATTGGGAAAGAAGAAAGGAATGGGGAAAGAAAGCAGACTGCGACTATTATGTTAGGTAACATTCCGGCATTTCCCCGTGCCGTAAGCGTCGGTGGACCACCGATGGGTAACTAGCGACATCTCGCCAAAAAATTGGCGGCCTCGCAGCGACAATTCTCGGTGGTCTTACTTCCGTTTTGAAAATTATACCACCAGCGGCAGGGACGAGACGAAACGCCAATCAATCACGAAATTACTCCTCCAAAATATGTTAAATCGCCTATACGCGTAGTTTGTTTATATTAAGGTGAGTCTATAAACACTTTTTAAAAAGTTTAAAAGAAGTACCCCAGGGTGGGCGCGAAACAGAGTAATTTGGCTAATCAGAGTACTCCTTTAACCACGTATATTCGACGATAACAAGTTTGCCATTTAATTTTATAACAAAATGACGAGCGTCTATTTACTTTATTTCATAGTTCTCCTATATTCACATGATCGGCAACAGTTGCCATCTAAATTCATACAATTACACGCACTCACCTGAAGATTTTTCACTTCATGATGTAGAGGCAGGGGTTACTCTTGATTCTCGGAGCTCACTTTAGGAACAATTCGTCCGGGAAATATATATATATATATATATATATATATATATATATATATATATATATATATATATATATATATATATATATTAATAACCGCATGCACATGACTGGTGATAGTTCGTGTTGGTCCCTTCGTGATTATCCGCCACTAATCGAAGGGGTGCGGACCAAAATGAAGTTCTCGCTGCTACGTGGTGATAACTTCAACACCCCGACTCTAGATATCTCTGTCTACTCGAAGAAACCCTGTCGCCAGTGACACACTAGCGACAATCCTTCAACAAGTCGCTACATCGACGATCGGCATTTACCGGGAAGTGCACAGAGAAAAATCCGTTCTCCGGACAGCGGTATATTGTACAAATATACGGAATCCTCTTGCTTACCATAGAAATCAGTACGGAGCATACTTTATCCGTATGCTACATAGGCACTGCCCTTAGATGTTACATCATGCCGTTGCAGGATGTCTGACATCTAACAGTCTTCCGTACATCACATGCATATACTTATGTTACCTTCTTCAGCTATATGGTATATACCGGTACGTCCGTTTGTATGTGAGATCCTGACCGCCTACATTGTTTCATACGGAAAGAACGTATAGATGGAACACTTATACAGAAAGTATTATAAAACATTCGTTTTCAGTTACACGTCTGCTGTACGTTAAGTCCAAAAACTACCGGAATTACGCATGTAATCTACTTTTTTAAGTACACTACCTACATTTTTTTCTCAGTGTGGGCCAGTAGGTATTGGCGACGTTTACGGCATGGGGTTGCTTGGTGTGAATCAGGAAAGGCCAGGAAAAACCTTCTCAGGATGACTAGCCTGAAAGAGCTGTTACATCTTTTTGACACACCGGAAACCGAACCCGGAATCGCTTGCACCAAGGATGAGAGCGTTAGCGACTACGCTTCGGGGGAAATTTCATTTCGAAACACAATACAATTTTGCACCAGTAACGAGGGCCGTCATCACATTACGTGGTCTTACAACAAACTTTGAGACAGATGCTTTCATCTTCAGCCCAAAATTTTAATTACACACTGATTAACAGGCTGTACTACTATTTCATTGCAACTTCAGTTGTGATCTTATTCTGGTGCACTTAATATTTACCGGATACAAGGACAACTTGCCTTAAGTGGGCCATTTACTCGAAATATAGAAAAACTTTCAGAATTAATTTCTTACAGTTCTGCAAATTCTTGCTTACTTTGGATAAACTGCGAGTGGAGAATAAATGTAAAAAAAAAAAAAAAAAAAAAAAAAAAAAGGTGCTAATTACTGGTCCAAGCACTTTATCGTCATGTCTTGAAATCTCTTTCCGACAAAAAGAAGTCGAACTGCTAATAACAGATACAGTGTCAACTATTGACACAGTTACTCTAGAATCAGAATCGTCCTGGGTAATATGAACTATAAAGGGGTGAAATATGATTAAATAAATGATAGCTACACTTTTGGTTTAAGATGAAGAATTCTTATTCTTAATGTATCGTATTTTTAAACTTAGAATCTCGTGCATTCACATTTACTTTTATTGTTCATTTGGTAATATCTATTATTAATAATCATCATCACAATAACAAAATTTCTATTAGATTTAATGTTCGACAAGTTGGTAGTTCACTTTTGTTTCAAACAAATTGCAGGCTTGTTCAATCGCCATTTCAATGTAATATTATGCTTGCAGAATATAAGGTGTGCTCAATACAGCTGGAAGATGTTTCAGTGGCTACACCTTGAAAATATATTTACTGGTATGTGTTGCACATGATTAGTCTGATTAATTCTGTCATCTGGTGTTACATGAAAATGGTGTTATTCCCAAAGAGCACGCATTAAGCAGTACCCAAAGAGTTCTCATGCATGCTCTTTAGGGACAGAGCAATTTCCACAAAGGAAAATTCCTTGAATCTTGAACACTGAGAGCCACATAAGGAGACAAGGTTGCAAAGGGCAGAAGCGCTTGAAATTTATGCTACTATACCTTCCACATCTATAAAACTTCAATATGTCATCTGCTCGAAATGTCGGGAAAGCTACAAAGAACCAATTAGTAAAGACTGAATTCAATGTAGAGGTTGCGAACAGTGGTCTCATGAAGTTTGCTCTTCATATTAAGGACAGGGTGCCTTTCAGTACCGGTATGTCATGTATTAGGAATTTTTTTATATCATCTCCATAGACACTTTCAGATGCGTACTTTTGAGAAAGCTTTGTGTACTCTTTAGGGACCAATCCCCTAAAAGTATTATTTTGAATTCATTGAATTCGTTAGCTATATATTCTATATTTTGTTTCCATTTTAGCTCCTTACGAAAGAAAGATACTACTTAAAAAGTAAGTGCAATTGTTTTGTTTCTGTTTATTTTTGTTCCAGTAATATGACGTTAAACACAAACTGCGTACTTTTATAGGAACTAACTCTACATGCATACAATTTTAAAGTAAAAGATTAACGTAAAACGTAGGTCTAATTGTTAAATAAATGATTTCAGTATGTTTTACTATTCAGCACTAAATGATTACACAAATATAAGAAGCTAAGAAGAAAACAGTCAACTTACATCTAGTTTTGAAAAATGTCCTCGATAGATAACTGCTTATCCTTGACAAAGTCCCGTTTTTATGAAGGCGTTAGAAGTCGATAAGATCGTTCAAAAAGAAACCACATATTTCTTTGTTAAGGATTTTTTTAGTTAGGCCGGATAGTACGGAGGTTGAACAGCCGCAGGCCGGATACTCGATAGAATATTGTACGTGTTCATATCAAATACATAATTCTGGTGATCACAATATTGTGGGATTGTTCCAGAGAAGAATTTTTGTGTATTTTCAGTTCATCATTTTTTCTAGGATTTTTAGTATAGAGGCACACTATTTTTAAATATTATTTTAAATGTCTATCATTAGTTGTATACTTAATGACTTTGCAAAAATAATATTATTATTGATAAATAGTTGGTACTACTGTTATGCAAGTCATTTCTCAAGTTGATCAGAAAGCAAACGTATGTTACATGTTTAATATCTTTGGGAAAAGAGAGGAAGCAGCATCATAGCAAAACAGTAAAGATTCTTCTACACAAACAATTACATGTCTTTAGCAATACAAACTTCAAAGTTGCCCACCATCTGCATGTGATGTGACGAGGCGGCTGTTTCAGTGTATCTACCGAGGCCTTCGTTGTGAAGTTGTACTTCGCATTGTCTGTCAGCGTTTGTTGGATGAAGCCGACAAAGGGAAGCATCTTTATACAGGCTTCTTAGCACAAACCTGTCTCTATATAATTAAGTGTATCTGATGTTAAGCTGTATAAGCCTACCAAAAGATGAACAACAGAGGGACGGCACCTCAAGCGCTCTGCTTCTCTTGTTCTTCAGCCTCAACACATTACAATGGAAATGCTATTGGGAGACCTTAGATTTTTGCAGAGTCATGCACACACTCGACTATAAAGAATATACCGTTTCACAGTCTGTTTTTTCAGTGTCTACGATGTAGAGATATTTGATCTGACATAATGAGAATTACATCCAGTCATTTTCATAATGGAAATAAGTTGCAGTTTCGGCAGTTACTGTATTAAAACAATGACAACAGAAATTACTTATATTTGGGCAAAAAAATGAAACTTGAAATATTTGAAAAACGATGTATTCCACTTAAGTGTTGAATATGCCAATAAAGACAAGGGTCAGAATGTGTGATCAGAGGAAACTTCAATAAAAGAAATTATTGCCCATAAGACATTCACTTCATAGCACTTTACTATTACTTTGCTTTCCGGGCCCCTAGTGTGAGAAAGGAGGATATTAACATTGTAATGGCCTTAATAGTATAGACATTAGTATTCCATAACATTTTTTACTTTCGGTGACGGTACAAGAGAAGTGAATATGGTAACGTGAAAAAATTCGTGATTTGAACGGAATTACACGTTTCATTGCTCCTAGGTATCGAAAAAGTGGTTTTCGAACACCCCACCGTCCATTTGTCGCGATGTAAACATACTCAGTCACCTTCAATGAATTTGGACCAATTTTAAACTTGAGGTTTTTATAAGATTCTCTAGATTTTTTTCTTTGAATTTCCTTCCTAATGTAGTTTACTGAAGGTGAAAATATGCGATTTTCTCGAAAATGGCTTCACTCAACCCCTTACATTGCTAGGTCTATATTTTCCATTCACAAAACCGCAAGATTATTACAAAAAATGGTATATTTTTTTATTTAAACATACCTAGTAAATGCAAACTAATCCTATAAAAAGTTACAAAAGTTTGATAGTTGCAAGCGATGGTACAATTGGGAAAAAAGTTGAAAGTCATAGTTAAAGTACAAAAATATAATATTATGGTAATACCAAAACTACACATTACACCAGTTCTATTTTAAAGCATACCAGTTCTGTTTACTAAGATGATTATTTGAAAAAGTTTTTAAATGTGACAGTTGTCACTTCAGAGTAGGGATGACCAAAATTTTCCGAAATCGGAAATCTCACTGTCCGGATTTTTTTCGAAATCGCAATTTTTCCGAATTCTGAATTTTTTCCGATTTTACTTTCCAAAATCCGAAAAGTAAAAATTCCGGAATTGGCCATCACTACTTCAAAGGAAAAGCATAATCTGTTAACAAAAGTAAATCTGTATACTCCTGTATATTTAAAACACAAATAATAATGATAATAATTAGTGATGAGCAAATGCAAGACCAAGACCAAGACCCGGGTGGTCTTGGTCTTGGTCTTGGTCTTGCACATGCGGTCTTGGTCTTGGTCTTGCACTGGAACTCTCGGTCTTGGTCTTGGTCTTGGTCTTGCACACCTAGTCTTGGTCTTGGTCTTGGTCTTGCACACCCAGTCTTGGTCTTGCTTGCAAGAGTCTTGCAAGTTTTGCTTTTAAGAAATCTATGATTTTCATAAGTAAATTTTACTCTGGATATAAGGGATGATAAATCCTACATTGCGTCAATAGTGAGGGACATACAATGTATGTTTCTAAATGTAATATATTTTACCTTCGTGTAAGTGTGATGATACTGTACAACATAGGCGATGACCTTTACTTTTTTTTCAATGGGTGATTACGCTTCAATACTTATAAGATAAATCACAACATTTCGTAATATTTTTATATGTTTTAACAGATCCAATACTCCACTGGTTCCCAAACTGGGGATGCTACCCCTGACAGTGAGACGCATGAAAGAAAACCAAGACGGCACAAATACCATAAATTGCAAAATTATTTTTACACTCTAAAGGCGCCAGATTGTTTTCTTTCCAACCACGATTAGCTCATCTTTGTATTGAACAAACTCCCAATTAGGTATTGAAATTTTGTTTTACTGATTCTAATATGTACTGTATGGGGCAGAAACAAGGACATTACGCAAAAACGATGAAACAATTAGACTTTCGAAATGTGGGCATGGAGAAAAAAGGAGAGAATAAGCTGGGTTGAACGGAAAACGAATGCGAAGGTTTTAGAAATATTAGCAGTAGGGGAGAAAAGAAAAATTTTAGATGTAATTAAGAGGAGGACATTGGCTGAGGAGGAACTGTATTATGAGGGACGTGCTAGAGGGAGGGGGCGAAGGAGATTGTAGTTGAAGAAAGATATTAAGACAGAAAATTGCTACGTTAAGACGAAGAGACTAGCTGAGGACCAGAGTCATCGAAGCTTCTCAGCTGCAGCAAGTTACCTGCCAATAATGGCAGAATAGCAATTATAATGTCGATGATGATATGTTTTGCAATATTGACCAAAAAAGAGAGAAAAAATTAAAATAATAATAATTAAACCTCTTAATATTTTAGAATATGAAATGAAATTAAATCTGTGAGTTTTACATCCCACGATTATGCCGGCTAGGCTAAAGGAGACAGTGATGATGAAAAATGAATGAAAATGGTGGAAAGAAGAAAGTGGGAGGAAACTGGAGAACCCCGAGGAAACCCACGTACACTGTGTTTGTCTACCACAAAGTTCACTTGGCGGGGGCTGGGATCGAACGCGGGACCCCAAACACCAGAGCTGAACGCTCTACCACTGAGCCACCGCGGCCCCAATATTTTAGAATAATTTGAGTGAAAACTGAAAACGACTCAACTGTCTATGTCTTTTGTGTAAATTCAATTTATATAAATACTTTTGACCTACATTAGAAATACATAATAACGGCATCAAACTTCAAGTTATTTGAAATAAGTACGAAATCACTCTCAGTTGTGAATATAGATTATTTATTGTTGTATAATGTTATCTTGTTGAATCCTAGATATGCCGTATACCTAAGGGGGCTATAAGTTATATTGATAAACAATTATTCAACGTATAAGCATCCACCTATGAAATCAAACTTGCGGTCACAAGCGCTAAGTTTTTGTCAATGTCATGAAAATGTTATTTCAGTGTTAATTTTATAAGTACACATTAAAAATTTCCAACGGATGCTTGAACCTCAGAGCCAAGGCCATACCCATGTAGTCGGCACCTATGGTGTACGGAATTGCCGATGTTCAATACTACATTTCTTTAGTTTTGGAAGAAGAACACCACTAATATGTTTTGAAATGAAATGAAATATCTACTTTAACGTCCCACGATTATTACACTGAGGCTAAGAGAAACAGTGATGATGAAAAATGGTAGAATGAAGAAAGTACGAGGAAACGGGAAAACCCACGCACAGGGTGTTTGTTCACCAAAGAAGCTCACATAGCGCAAGCTGCGATCGAACCAGGGCCCCATGTACCAGAGGTGAACGCTCTGCCACTGAGCTACCGTGTCCATAACATGCTCTAGTTTATTTTTGCTTATCCACTTCTTATGGACACAACTATTCTTCGTATTATTTCCCAAAATCCAATCATGGGCCGTCGTGAATGATCAAAAGATGACCAAAGTAAATCAGACACTGAAATTATTATAGCTTGTAACAATTCATAGAATTATGCTATCGGTCGTCTCGTGAACAACCGATTCAAAAAACGACATTCTGTAGCTATATGTTACAGGAGCAGATCGACTCACATGGATTGCATAAACTACTGGGAACACATTCACTCCGGCGGTATTTTTACTGGAGCCAAGAAGTTCACGTGAAAGATGTAATGATTTTCCCCCTTCCTTTTTACATTCTATAAAAAATCAAGTAGTACCATACTTGTGCAAGACTCTTGCGCAAGAGTCTTGGTCTTGGTCTTGGTCTTGCAGGTATGGTCTTGGTCTTGGTCTTGGTCTTGCACCCCTTGGTCTTGGTCTTGGTCTTGCATCGGGATTCCTGGTCTTGGTCTTGGTCTTGGTCTTGGTCTTGCATGCAAGACTCTTGCAAAAACTGCAAGACCAAGACTCTTGCGCTCATCACTAATAATAATTGCAAAAATACCAAAAGCACCCTTTTTATTTTTTAACTATATCATGTATGTGATAAAAGGATTCTATAAAAAGAAGCTTCAAAAGTGTCATAGTTGTAACTTATGAGTAATGACACAATTTGTAACAAAACTTAAAACTGTATATTTTTGTACACGCAAATTTTTAAAAAAATACAAAAATATTAAAAGCACCCTTTTTATTTTTTAACCATATCATTTATGTGCTAAGATGATTATATTAAAAACGTTTCATAGTTGTAACTTACGAGCAATGATACAATTTCTAACAGCATTTAAAACTGTACATTTCCGTACATAAAAAATAATAATTACAAAAATACAAAAAAACACCCTATTTATTTTTTAACCATACCATGTACGTGTTAAGATGAATGTACAAAAAAAGTTTCAAAAGTTTCTTAGTTGTAACTTTTGAGCAATGGCATAATTTGTAAAAACCCTAAAATTTGCTTTGTATGCCCATTAATGTTTGACAGTGTAACTTTGTGCAAGGTTACTTAAGATCTACTAAAAGAGCAAAAATTGAGTTTTCATTTGACACCTAGATGAGCCCAATAACTTCAAAAATAAGGAACTTATGGTAATTTAGTTCCATGATGCTGAGTGCCAAAAAGTGAAATTGAAGCAAAATTTACATTTTTCAAAAATTCTCCCCGGCCCATTTCTCATCCAAAAAATCGAAAAACAAAATAATTTAGCATAATTTCATTGGTATTAACGGGGGATGTCCGTGTTTGGGGTCGAAATTTTCGATTTTTGGAAAGTAGCATTTTCAGACTCTATACTCTTTAAAGTTTTATTGCTGGATGTTTCATGTTCGTACGACATGATATTCCCTTCGAGAAATGCAAATTATTGTGTGCTTCCGTTGTATTTTCAGGCTTAAAAATATCTATTTTCTGTTTCGACGTTCATTCCAGGTTGTTTGATCATCCTAACCTTCTGTAATGATGTAGTAAATAGATTTTTGCTTTATCGTTCAAAAAAGAATACACAGATCATTTGGCTTACTGTTGTTTACTGTTCTGAGTTCACAGTTCTTCGTTTTCGTTGTTAGTTTGTGTTAGTAAACTTAGTGCCAAAGAAATTGATTACTTTCCCATAATATACCTCTAAGTTATCAGGGAAGACGTTGGCAACCTGCAGGAGATGCTATAAACAGTGTGGGCAACTTACTTTCATAAATATTCAACTGACGATAAACAAACGCATATGCTTTGCCCCAAAGGAGAAAATTTTGGTTTGGATATAACATATCTCAAGCAACTGAAGAACATTATGAACATCAGCATTCATTGCGTGCTGCAGTGATGGATGCTATCAAATCTATCTACAGAGCTCTTGCGGATCCCGCCCTTTTAGGAAAATGTTTGTGTGGAAAACACAGAACCCCAATGAAAGTTTCAATGCACTAATATGACAACGATGCCTAAAAACTAAATTTGCGGGTTCAAAAATCGTACAAATTGCAGTGTATGACGCTGTTCTGTGTTTTACTAGCGGCCGTGAAGCAAGAACTTGTGTTCTGGAAAAGATTGAAATTTCAAACGATAAGTACACCTCCAACCTACTGCGAGACATGGACAGAAAGTGTATACATTTCTCAAAATTGCATTTTAGGACATTCATGTACATTTTTCTCACAAACTATTAATGCTAAAGTAACCAAATTTTGCACAAATCTTACTCATATGTAAATCTATTTACTGAACTAAAATTGTAGCATAGTTCCTTTATTTCTCTCAATTACTGTTTGGTGAATATAAAAAATCACATTAATAAAATTGTTCGAATTATTTCAAAAATAATTATTAGCTTTGTATGCAATCTAGAAAAATAATCCTAGTTCAGTAGCATTACCAGCTAGTGTAGGGTGCGTGGTATAAAAATTAAACGAATCCCTTCAGTAGTTTCCAAGAAAAAGGTACAAACATTTTTAGGGCTGTGCTAAAAATTTGAGCCCATGCCATATGCGTCAAGGGAAGATTCAGGGGAAAAAATTGTCACAGAGACGCAGAACTACTATACACATCTACCCACCAAAAATTAAACTTCTGCGAACAATAGTGTTGGTTGGCAAAATTCTCGTAAGCAGCAAAACACGGACATCCCCCCTTAATATATGAAAATTTTTTGAAGAGAATCTGAGACATTGAAGCACGGTCACGTTTTAAAATTAGGCGATTTGACATGGAATGAGCCCCCTACATTGTGGAACAAATCATTCATGTGGAAAGAATCTAGAAGGGGTAGTTTATTCTTGGAGAGTGAGTTTTTCAGACAATTTTCTCAAAAACGACTGAGGATATTTTCTTATCATTTCTTAAATATATATTTCATTAATATCTTGACAATCTGACAACTCATTTGTCTTGAAAATACCTGCAAGGGATAGTTTACCCTTAGTGGTAAGTACTTTCAAACCATTTTCTCAAAGATTACTCAGGCAATTATGTTCATATTTTTTTTTTTTAAATATTTATTTCACGAATAATACTACAGTACAAGATAAATAATTTATTTAAAAATCCACAAAGATTAATTTACTCTTGGGAGTGAATTTCTTTTCGGATGATTTTCTCAGAAACAACTGAGATTTTGTTTATATTGAACTTACAAATATTTCATTAATAATTCTAGGTATATAATATTTCTTACAGACCTATTATATTTTACGAAAATATCCACATGGAGTAGTTTTCTCTTGGGGTGAGGATTATATATACAGGGTGTCTCAAAAGTCCTCTGACATAAGATAACTCTGTTATTATCAGAGTTACAACAAAATGTAATAGGGAATACTGTCTCCAAATATAATGTTTTCAATCTAAAGTGAAGGATTTTTTAAAATCGGACCAACCGTTTGGGTTGTACACTCTTTATGTGTCCAATGTTAAATGAAAATGCAACGTTGCCATTTACCTGAGCCCACAACATAATTGAATGAAGTTACTATCTTTTACACTAACTTGACGATGGCCATTCCTCATTTCAAACATGCCCCCATTCACCATACTCTTACAAAATGTATCCACCTCCTGCCCCGCCCTCCCCAGTCCCTCTATTAATGGCAGCCTCGCATTTTCATTTAGGTCTAACGTGGAGTGCATAAAGAGTGTACAACCCAAACAGCTTGTCCGATTTTAAAAAATCCTTCACTTTAGATTGAAAACGTCACATTTGAAGACGGTTTCCCTCTGATATTAACACTCTACCTAAAGTACAATATGTCAGGGAACTTTTGAGACACCCTATATATATACAGATGGTGATCAGAAAAATGGAAACACCTGAACGAAATTGCAACTTACCAGATTAATATGGTGTCGGGCCACCTTTCGCCTTCAGAACAGCCTTGATGCGACGTGGGATGGAGGCATAGAGATCGTGAATGGTAGCAAGTGGAATTTTACACCATTCCTCGTGCAGGGCATCGGCCAGTTTTGTGAGAGAGGATGGAGGTGAAAATCGTCATCGGAGTCGTGTTTCCAAGACGGACCACAGATGTTCAATTATGTTGAGATCTGGGGATTGGGCGGGCCAGGGGAGGTGTTGAAATTCATCCCGATGTTCCTCAAACCACGCTGCAACAACGCCAGCTGTGTGAATGGGTGCATTGTCATCCTGGAAGATGGCGTCATTGTCCGGGAACAACATCCGGACCATAGGATGCAAGTGGTCTTCTAAAATTGCGACATAATCGTTGGCAGTGATTCGTCCGCTAAGTGTGACCACAGGATCCAATGAAAACCATGATATGGCGGCCCTCAGCATCACCGAGCCGCCGCCATGTTTCACAGTTGGGCGGAGACACTGCAGATCATAAACTTCTTTGGGCGTTCTCCACACATAAACACGGCCCGTGGTTGGGAATAGGGTGAAGGATAACTCATCCGACCATATCACACGTTTCCAATCCTCAACGGTCCAAGTTGCATGGTCGCGGCACCATTTGCGGCGTGCGAAAGCGTTATGGTCCCTGATGAGCGGTTTGGCCCGTGAACACGACCCCGTAAGTTCATGTCATGTAATTCGCGGCGGACTGTGATTGTCGAAACAGGGTGGGGGAGGTGTTGATTGAGTTCCTCCGTCACTTGCTCCGCAGTGGCACGACGGTTCTGCGTGACAATGCGTTTTAATACCCGGCGTGACCTGTCACTCATGATTTTCTTCCGCCCACTGTTCCGCTTCCCCCATGTGGTTTTCCCGTGTGTTGTGTAGGCCGTCATCACCTTCGACACTGTTCCACGCGACACACCTAACACAGTAGCCACTGCCGTCACACTCACTCCTCATAACCGCTCACCAACAATTTGCCCTCTTTGAATACCTGAGAGGTCTCCCATTTTACACTACCTCCGTCTGCTGCAGCCACTGGACACTGCTGTTCCACTGCGCCTGACGTAGTATGGAGACCGACCTAATACACCACCACCAGCTGTCGGGCGCTGCGGGCGCCACGACACCACTGCCAACCCATACATCTGACGTGTTGCCAACTACAGGTGTTTCCATATATATATGAAATCTTTAACTTTTACGCCCCACGATTATGCCAACTAGGTTAAAGGAGATGGTGATGATGAGAAATGAATGAAATGTTGGTATGAAGAAAGTAGGAGGAGCAGCCTGGATAGCTAGAGACAATCAACACCTGGATCTCTATCCTGTTGATCTGCAAGGGGCGTCGAGTTCTCTCGTCTTCATGCGTTTCCAATAATGTTTTCCTACATCTTCATTCCACTACTCTGCTGACAAACTTAAAGGTGTCTGCGGCGATGAACCGACAGAATGGTACTCTTGACTTATGGAGTCGGTCGTCCTCCAATGGTGGGATCTGTTTGTCTCCGATAATCCTGCACCTATCTTAATCGTGTGTCGAATACTCCTTGTTGTTGTGTTCCTCGTGCTTTTGTTTGACTGTAGAATGATGAGTTAAGCGTCCAAAGAATCGGGAAGTATGAGGTTATGCCTGAAGGTATGCGGAAATGTAAAGAGGAAGCTAGTCGAGTTTATTAACAGAAATGTGTTTACAACAGGTGTCTGAGAATGTACAATCCTGATCAAAGTTTTCTTTCAATAAGTTTTCAAGAGTTCATGATTCTATCGTTAATAATGTAATTTAATAAAATAATCGAATTTAGTGAATTAAATTAGAGTTTATACAATTATGCCATCGTCACTTCATATCCAATACACAGTTACTTCACACCCCCTCCTCGAAACTGAAAATACAAGAAAATTTTAATTTTCCGTAGTACAAAAAAAAATTGAAGAAATTCAAAAAAATGTTTGTTGAAGATGAAAGAGTTCTTTGTATAACATATTGTTTGTTTTGAATTAATTCTAGACTGCAAACTGCTGAGTGTATATTTCTGAGACAGTTCATATAGTTCACTGGGTGACCTTGGAAGCGTGTCTGGGAAGATGGAAAGTAAGAAAAAGAAAAAGAAACATTAGTGCTTGCATAATATCATTGTGAGTGGCATATGTTTTAAAATGTTAGTGTGGAATTCCGTTAGTGCTCAGGGAAGGGAAATGAAAGGTAGGAATAATACTAAATTTAATTATCACTAACACAGATTATCAAAACTTAGATACATATAATGAAATAAAATCATAATCAAATAAATAAATATTTCATGAATGTAATATAATCTAATGTAGACCTCTTTTTATATATGCATATGTATATGTTCCTCTAATGCAGAAAATAACTTCAATATCAAACGTGACTAATACGCGAGAAGAGAAAAAACGTTATAATACTATCTAGATAACCAAAGATAGTAAAGTTAGACTGCACAAGAAGGGTACTGATTTCAGTTTGAGAAAAATGAGCTTTAAGTTATTTAGGCTTAAAACGTCCATAGACTGGAAAAGAATTCCAAGATTATAGCCCCATGTACTGGCTGTAATTAAACTATATGAAATCAGCACGACAGAACTATTCACCACATATAACCTACAACCCTAACTAACATATAAATTCTTCTTATCTTCATTTTCTTTTTTCTTGAATCTTGTCCTTTTCTATTATCGAATGCTGGACATCAATCATGGCATCGAATCCTAGACATCTGAAAGGATGGAACATGGTTCTTGCAATCTTGACTTCAATCTTCTTACATCTTCTTAATATATCCATCGAAATTACTATCCAAATGCGTGTCGTTGATTTTCTTCATTCTTCACATACTCACATTTCAAAAAAAATTAAAATAAGAAACTTTTGTAGTCATACGTTGTCCAATCAAATGAAATGGTACAATTCTTGAAGATACCAATGTGTCCCAAATTTCGAAGTATTCCAAGTTTCAAAGTGTTCTAAGTTTTCGAAGTGTTCCACCGGTGGATTTGGATGCACAATTCAAAACCAAGATAAAAATAACTTTTAAGCGTGGCCAGTGCTAAAAGAAAGTTTATCACCCATCTACAAGATGTTCCTATCCACAATCCAATCTTCAAGAAAAGTAATCCACATACAAGTTACGTGCGGACAGACGGACTAACAGATTCTTCATCAATGGGAAAATATATGGGGAGTAATCGCTGATAACCCTTTGGGGATCCCATGGTACAATTTGTACCATATGGGGTGTTTCATGGTACATTGCGTTATAACTCTCCTATTTGAGCTTTGTTTGTTTTTCAAGTCCAGAGGCATTGCAGAAGACATTACGGATGCTTTCACACCTTCATGTGTCGAGACATAGGAGGTGATGATGTCATAAGTCTAAAATTTATATTTTCGTGCAATACTTTTTTTTGGGGGGGGGGGTATGTAAAGTATTTTTGGCGGGCTTATTTTTGCACGTAGAAGATTGAAATTTTGCACAAACATGCAGTCCATCAAGTAGTATTTACCAGATTTTTTTCAGATTTCTGCGTTAAAACAGGGGGGGTCCAGAGGGTCAAAAAGTTGAAAAAAGGGATATTTTTACCCAAAATCCCGTTTTTTCTCATTTTCCCGCCTTAGATACATGAGGAGACAAGGGAATGGTACCGCCTGAAAGGCAGTTCTATTCTGAAGAGAATGATGTGCGACACATGGCCCTAGGGTAATTAGGGAAGTGTCAGGGAATTTTTATCAAAATATACTTCGGTATAGGGGAATTTTGGACATTTTCGGTACTATTTTTGTGCTGGCTTATTTTTGCACGTAGAAGATTGAAATTGTGCACAAACATTCAGTCCACCGAGTAGTATTTACCAGATTTTTTTAGATTTCTGCGTTAAAACAGGGGGGTACAGAGGGGCTAAACGTTGAAAAAGGGAAATTTTACCAAAAAATTCCTTTCACGGGATTTTCCCGCCTTAGATACATAATGGAGACAAGTGAATGATACCGCCTGAAAGGCAGTTCTATTTTGAAGAGAATGATGGGCGAAACATGACCCTAGGGTAATTAGGGATGTCTCAGGGAATGTTTAAAAATTTCCCTCTGTATACGGGAATATGGGACATTGTCGGTATATTTTTTTGGCGGGCTTACTTTTGCACCTGGAAAATTGGAATTGTGCATAAACATTCAGCCTACCGAGTAGTATTTACCAGATTTTTTTCTGATCTCTGCGTTGAAACAGGGGGGTCCAGGGGGGCTAAATGTTGAAAAAAGGATATTTAGACCCAAAAGATCCCGTTTTTCCTCATTTTCCCGCCTTAGATACATGATGGAGACACGTGAGTCATACCGCCTGAAAGGCAGTTCTATTCTGAAGAGAATGATGAGCGAAACATGACCTTAGGGTAATGAGGGATGTCTTAGGAAATTTTTTACCTGAGATCATGGTGTTTTACGGTAATTTGGGGCATGGTGGGAATTCCTGATAAAATTTCTCCCGCCCTTGGTATTCAAGATAGAAAGTTGAAATTTGGCACACACATTCAGTATACCAAGTACTATTTAACAGATTATTTAGATGGCTACGTTCACACAGCGTCGCTCCAGGGGGGCCCAAAGTGCGAGGAAAAAATTTTCCCTCCGAAATTTTCCCTTTGACATCATTTTTCCCCGCTGCTGGTGTATGGTATGAGCATGCGAGTGGTATCATTTGAAAGCCAGCTCCATTCTGAAGAGAATGAGGTATGAACCATGATCCTAGGATAAATAGTGACGATGCTTGACTGAAAGTCTAAAAAATTGCCCAAAAGCCCCGGATCTCTTAAGGGATAAATGTCCCAATTCTCTCTATCATAAATACAAAATACGACACGGTCTACGTCATCAAAATGTTCCTCTAAAAATATTCTTGTTGTAGCCAAGGGAATTTTGGGAGCTTCTAACTTCGGAAATTTAAATGCCCCAGTCGAAATGTTAGGTAGTACAATTATAGAAAAATCATTCTCCAACATCACCTTAAAACAATTTTTGTACGTCTCTCGTAAATTCTTCTTGTCTGAGTTCCGTGGCCCACATGTCATAATTATATATTATAATTAGCTGGTAAACGATAATCATTGGCAATTTTCGCTTCTCCTGGCTTCAATGATGATATGGTCAAACATTCTTCTAAAAATTCAGATCCAGCTGCGTCTTGAATGGCTTTATCTGCACCACCTAAAGGAGTTAAGGTTTCATTTGTCGGATTTACTAAGTCATATGCTTTTATATCCACTATATTACCTTTGTAAATTCTGATCTTCTGATTGATGGCAGTATTACAAGCAAATTTCGGTTTTTCTTCTGTGGAACTCTTCCCTATAGTTGCCCATGTTGGTAGATTTTCGGCAATCACAACATCTTTGATATGAAGAGAAGGGATGAAAATTTCTTCTTCTAAACATTGTTTTTTGGGGTTGAAAATTTCTTCAGTTGGTGGTCCTTGATGGTCTTCGCGTCTCGTTTTCTTCTTTTTCATCGTATGGTCTTCCGTGCAGACATTGATAGGCATCTCTTCGTCAGAGTCTTCAAGGTGGTCTTCCTCTTCCGGGTTTTCCTTCTCATAAAACTTCTTCAATCTCTGCACTGCTATGCTGTCTATCTTGTAAGATCCTCGGGCGGTCTTTTACTTAACAAAATATGAATTTGGATTTTCCACACGTTCAATTATGCCTGGACCAATAAACTTTCCGCTGAATGCTTTGGCGTGACCCTTCTTTCTTGAAATGTCCAATATCCAAATTTTTTCTCCTTCTTTAAAAACAGGTTTCGTATGTCTCTTGTCAAAAAATTTTGTCGACGTTTTGTGACGTTTGTAAAGATTTCCCTGCGCTTTGTCTCTAATCTCTTGTAATTGCTGTAAACGAATGGCATTATCCTCGTATTGACACGGGGTATTTAATATTGCCTGATGAAGTAACCTAAGTTTAAAGCCAAAAAGACACTCAAATGGTGAAATTTGAGACGATAAATTCTTGGTAACGTTAAGCGAAAAGACTATAGGTTGTAATAAGTCAATCCATTCCCTTAAATCTTTGTCACATAAAGTTGATTTCAAACATTGTTCTATGTTCCTAATACTAATTTCACAAACACCATTACTATAATGCCCATGTACATTTACGAAACGCATATTAGCACCAATCATAGCACATAATTCTTTAAATAGTCCACTAGTGAATGCACTGCCTTTGTCTAAGAAAATTTCATAAAAAATTCCAAACTTTAAAATTACTTTATGATAAAGAAATGAAGCCAAAGTACTTGCTGTAACATAGGGAAGGGAATCTGCAATTATGTATCTAGACATTATGTACAACTGTCTACTACTACTATCAAATATTTGTGATTTAACATATTATTGGGGGAATAATTCCCAGCTACATCTATGTGGACTCGATAGAAGGGGGGAACGGAGGGATAAGTAAGCAATGTTCCATACGGAGAACCAATTTTCGATTTCGATACTTGACAAATCGTACATTCTTTACACTTCTGATATATATATTTCTTCAGGTTGGGAAAATACACTGTTTTTACTAACATATCATAGGTTTTAGAATAACCAGAATGAGATGATCCCAATGCAGACCTATGACAAGCATTAAAAACTTTATAACGCAAAGAAGTAGGAACTGCAACTAGAAATTTTACACCTTATGAAGTTTTCAGTTTTCTATACAAAATTCCATCCTTAATAGTAAAATATAATGCTTGGCATTCTATTTTAGGATTTCTATTTTCTTTCTGTTCCAACCAAGAAAAAATATCTTAAAAAAACGGGTCTTTACGCTGTTCTGTTGCCAGATTTGCTCATCTAAAATTGAAAATGAATTTGTGTTCTGAGTAAGCAAAATTTTCGGATCTTCTAGATTCTTTTTCTCATCTTCCAAATCTCTAGGGGGGGGGGTTAGAAAAACGTGAAATGGCGTCTGCCTCTATGTTACTGGAGCCACTGATGTGTGAAATAGTAAAATTATACGATTCAATTTCACTCAACCATCTGGAAATTTTACTTACATTCTTTGTTTGCTTCAAATAAAGTAAACTATGACAATCTGTCTTCAAATAAAAATGACGTCAAAAGAGAAAATACCTGAAGGAACGTATGGAGTACAATAATGCTAGTAATTCAAGCTGATATACGTGTAATTTTGTCTCACTAGGAGACATTGCACGACAACAATAACTAATAGGTACTAGATTTGTTTCGTCAGGTGAATTTTGAGGTTGTTTAATTGGTCCAGAAAGAGAGATCTTGCTGGCATCAAATTAGAGATACAGAGGATAATCAGGCTTGTATCTCATTAAACATGGTGCTGAAATGATGGCTTGTTTGATATTATTGAATGCTGTCTCCTGTGGTTCCTTCCAACGAAAAGGAGCGTCTTTTTCCAACAAAGAAAGTAACGCTTCTGCTAATTGACTGAAATTAGGTAAATATGAACGAACAAAAGAAGCTAATCCTAAAAAACTTTTGACCTGTTTCTTTCTTTTGGGACGTTGATAGTTGGAAATTGAGTTAATTATTCGTTTCGAAATAGACAACTATCTTTACTAACAGTGTGACCTAAAACATCTAATGAAGAATATCCCAATTTTGTTTTTTCTGGGGAGAGCTTTAAACCAATTTCTTTTATTCTTTGAAGTAACATACGAGTTAACTGCACAATTCCATCAAAACTATCACTAGACCAAAAATAATCAACATAGGCAAATATTTTATCTTTTGGAAGACCTTCTAAGATGAGTTTCACTAATCTGTTCATACCACTAGTAGATGTCTTGACCCCCTGAGGCAAAAAATCAAAATGGTACGATCCAATGCCCGGAATCGAAAAAGCTGTAATAGGTTTTGATTCTTCAGTGAGGTGAATATTAAAGAGTGTTCCAAAAACGTCACTACAACATAGATATTTGCGTCCTGCCAAATTAGTCAAAATATCCTGGATGGGAGGAACCGGAAAACTGTCAGGAACCATTTTTTTATTTATATATATCTCGCATCTTCTATAAATCTATACTGTCCAATCTTCTTTTTTAACAAGCATTACCGGAGAATTATACGGACTAATACTACTCAATGATCTTACTTTTCAATAAAATATCTACTTGTTTTTTGATCTCATCCCGTAGATCAAATGGTATCGCATATTGGGGTCTATTTACTGGGATATTGTCTACTAATTCAATTTTATGCTTATATCCTTTAGTACAACCATAATCAAATTCATTCCAAGAAAAGGGGCCGCGGTGGCTCAGTGGTAGAGCGTTCACCTCTGGTGCTTGGGATCCCGGGTTCGATCCCCGTCCCCACCAAGTGAACTTTGTGATGGACAAACACCGTGTGCGTGGGTTTTCTCGGGGTTCTCCCGTTTCCTCCCACTTTATTCATTCCACCATTTCATTCATTACTTATCATCACCGTCTCCTTTAGCCTAACCGGCATAACGTGGGACGTAAAACTCAAAGATTTCATTTCATTTTCATTTCATTCCAAGAAAAACTAGAATAAAATTCCTCTACTAAGTCATATAATTGCTGTTGTTGATGTGGCAACAATTCAGGGTTAACATTTACTTGATATTTATCATAACCTTTAGGAAAAGATTTCGTATCTACCGCATTAACTTGATGAACCTTATTGTTAATGTTTAACAACTAAATTATGATTGAATTTAAATAAAATTCAAATGTTTCAATTTTGAAGATGACTAGTAGGAAAAAGGTGAGAGAGAGAAATAGGTTATGGTTGAAAGATATGGGATGAGCACTAGCCTGATAGATCCATCGAGATTGGTGTCGTCCTAGTCATCTGGAGGGATGAATGTTTTCCCTTGGAGCAGCCTGGATAGCTAGAGACAATCAACACCTGGATCTCTATCCTGTTGATCTGCAAGGAGCGTCGAGTACTCTCGTCTTCATGCGTTTCCAATGATGTTTTCCTACATCTTCATTCCACTACTCTGCTGACAAACTTAAAGGTGTCTGCGGCGATGAACCGACAGAATGGTACTCTTGACTTATGGAGTCGGTCGTCCTCCAATGGTGGGATCTGTTTGTCTCCGATAATCCTGCACCTATCTTAATCGTGTGTCGAATACCCCTTGTTGTTGTGTTCCTCGTGCTTTTGTTTGACTGTAGAATGATGAGTTAAGCGTCCAAAGAATCGGGAAGTATGAGGTTATGCCTGAAGGTATGCGGAAATGTAAAGAGGAAGCTAGTCGAGTTTATTAACAGAAATGTGTTTACAACAGGTGTCTGAGAATGTACAATCCTGATCAAAGTTTTCTTTCAATAAGTTTTCAAGAGTTCATGATTCTATCGTTAATAATGTAATTTAATAAAATAATCGAATTTAGTGAATTAAATTAGAGTTTATACAATTATGCCATCGTCACTTCATATCCAATACACAGTTACTTCACAATACATCATCGCGTGGCATTTTGTTCTTTAGTTTTCAGCGAATTTAAGTGCTGATTATGGAAAAATATTGATCGAACTCCAGGGAATATTCGAAGGTATTCAGCGACAAAATAGACCGAAAAACTAAAACATATGATTAGAGGGAATGTGCGCTCAAAACTGTGAACAAGGTGGCTTTTATTCTGGAGAAAACGGATGTTTTCATACATGATCCCTAGACGATTGCTTGTCTTTAGCCACATTTATCGCTGAGCGTCGTAAAATATTTCCTGAAGTTTGGCCACTATTGTCCAACAATCGCCATTAAAATCTGTTGAAATGTTTAAAATATTGGCTAGCGATGAGATATTCCACAATACCAAATAGGTTCAGAGTCCCATTCATGTTAGTTCCATGCCAAGCATTTCGGAGACAATAATCGATGTTAAATTTCAAGATGGCCACACAGGAAAGTGATATTTGAATGACAATACAGTCGAATAGGGGTGGCAATATCATCCTCTTAACCCGGTGCCAAACGGAGGGCAATTTGGATCACTTGAAAAAGCTAATCGAAGAGATCGGTTGACAATCATCGGTTGTGCCATCATATTTGCAAATCAGTGCTAAAGGGATGTACTTTGTGCCTTGAACATGCGAGAAATAGTTTGAACAGTATTTATAACTACAATAAAGGTTGTTAAGTCACCTACGTTCTGTTATTTTATTTCTTAACGTATTGGGGAAAACGATTTTGTGTTTATCCTGTATATGAGTCAATAATTTCAATACCCTTACTGCTATTAATACATTAGCACTATAAGATTAAAATATGCTAGAAGGGTTCTATGTTTCGTTTTAATGATACGGTACCTCTAGTTTTCTCTGTTATTATATTTTCTTATTCGATATTTACTAAATTGATTTGATTAAAGTAGAGTACGTCAATTTTTCTTTTTTTTTTCAGATAGAATAAGCAGTCGTCTCGAAAACAATCGTGTCCCTTACCCTCGGAACATAAACATGGATCACTGAAAGAGAAGCAAAGAAAGAAAAAAAAGAATTGAATTCCGACAATTAATACTGTATATACGTAATGTATATTTCCGTAAAAGATTGTAAATACATGTATACTTTCATGTTTGATTTTTTCACTTGGATTTTTTCAATTATATTTTCGCAGTTTTTCTTACCGTTTGTACAGTCTTTTTCAAAAAATCATAGCCACTTACTTCTTTTTAAATTACATTGTCGTAACTACATAACGTAAGAGATTTTAATATTTCAGAGTAAAGTAATACCTCACTTGGCCAATTCCAAAGAAAGAAAAAAAGTAGAAATATTTTATCAAACATAACTGTATATTACGTCTCTCCTTCCCAAAAGAGCTGTTCCCAAAGTACCCAATGTTCCCGTTTGCGTCGCGCATACAATTTAGTGTGGGAACTGGGAAGAAGTCGTGGCCTAAGACCAGCAAATATAAACAATGGTGGCCATAACTCAGCGAGAACATGGCCAAAAATGGGTTAACAATACATTGTAAATACCCATAAGGCGCGCATGCTTTTGACATATTTTGTTTATATCGATCAAAAGAGGGCGCGCTCCGTTGAGCTTTTATGGAAGTGAGACTACACATTGAGCTCTACAGGGATTATGAGTTTCATTGCACTCGAGCTTGCTGAACAGGGAAACAATCGGGTCCAAGTAAGGGAACGTAGTATTTCCGATGCTCAGCGTGGCTTAATATGAGGCAAACCTCTCGGAAGAGAAAGCCGTAACCGTGTATCGCATTTTCGCTGAGTGGCATTGCTTTAGATGAAATAAGTGGAATTGAATGGTAGTTAGGATTTCACACATTGTGCACCATATTTTAAAAGAAAAACAGTGATGTTCGGAGGAGAAAAAAAAACTTATCATAGCACTACCGTAACACGTGGTATTGAAAAGTACAAAATGATTGATGTGTTACCTGAGATGAACCACAACGTTTCCCTCACTCCCAGTACCGCTTAGGCAGTTGAAGTGATTCTTATGTACGATATATACGATACGATGTGTTATACCATGGCCAGCGTTAATTAAAGCTGGCCATGGTTATACATAAGTATGCAAAAGGGTTCAATTGCCATTTTCCTCATCTTCTGATAGGAATAGTTGTCATTGCTCAAGAGCCTAGATTCGTCTTCTTGCGAATAAAATAAATAATCCAAGAATGCAGATGTCTTCAGACGTGATGCAATTGCTTTGCCCATTCTTAAGTATCAAATAATGAGCATGACATGGACACAATATCCAACGGTCCATGCTCCATTTGCATATTGATAAAAATATCCTATAATGCAATCGACCCCTTCTTGAGCAAGATCGTACAAAACGAAAGTACAGTACTTTAACCAATTACTGTGCCTTGAGTGGATAAGTGCACGATCAAGGTAAGATTATTGAAGCGATGCGAACAGTGATTACCAATATACCCGGGCACTTGTTTTTGCGACCCTTGTAACAAAACTCCCATCTGATGAAACATGCTCTGTCCAATAAAGTGGTACAGCGGGGGACACTTCTAAATGGTACAGCCATATGGAGATTTACGGCTAAGGTGTACCATTTAGAAGTGTCCCCCGCTGTACATTGCTCACAGCGTACGATCCTATTGAAATACTCTTAAGATGTTCAGTAGTAAACTCAGAAAAGTCCACATCCAGTGTGTTGGCATGGAGGGTTTCAAACACACTCGCGTCTTTCCGAATTGGGCAAAGTTCTTCAACAAGTGTTTGTACCATAATGATGTCAGAGCGCTTATATATCATTTTGGTTACAATTATTGGTTCGTCTGCGTCTGATTGATCCCTTTCGAAATATGCATTTAAAAGTGCAGCGCCTAGTCAAAGGTTAGCCATCATGTGGTCGAAGGTTTTGATGTCCCAGATCTGGGTGAAAAGTTTGTAGATTTTTTCAGTCGTCCATTCATCACCTCAACGATGTATCTCACTTTGATCACATCTGCTCTCGTTAGTCTCTCTTGTAGTCAATTGCCTTCTTTTTCCTTTTATCGGACGCATCTTGACGCCAAATCCTAGGATAGTCGTTGCGGAAACAACTCTATCAAAACCCCGATCAACCACAAAAATGTCACCCGGCTTTAAAAGATGTTGGAAATCTGGGCGATTCATTATCAGTTTCATATTGGTTGCATCGCTGTACTTCCGCCAAATAGCTTCTCGAGAACATCGAGGATCAACCCATTCGTCCCTACGATCATTGCAGGCTTTCCATAGTTCCGTTTCTTTTGACCACTGAGTGAACGACGCTGGAAGACAAAGTTGCCGCTTTCTTGTGTATATACTGTATGTACGTGGTATCGACTACTACTATCAGGGCATTAGGCATTCTTTATAACAGCAGCCCCAGGGTATTAATGTTATTGTGGACCGTAAAAACGTTCTATCATAACATGATAAGCCCAGATGATTCGGCACAAAATGTGCGGTCAATAGGTCTCTGGCAAGAGTCACATACCAATGTACTGACGTTTTTGGTATTTTGATATAGCCCAAATTTTGATCACTGAAAGACCTATTCGCAACCAATTCAAATATGCACCAAGAATTGTCGATTTGGCAGCCCCATGACTCTTATCAGCGACAATTTCCATAAACTGATTGAATTTTGCTATTTTAATAACTGTTAGTGTATGAAGTTCCTCGTAGCTCATGTTTTTAAACCGGGCTTGAAAGTAGTCTGGACACGCTTCTTCAAATGGCTTCAAGTTAACCGTTAGGAGCATGACCATACCAACCATGTCTTGCGATGAAAATAGACCACTAGGTTCTGCTCTGATGTTTACCATAGTATCGCCATTGAACAAATCGACCCGAAAGCGACATTACAAGCTACACATTTTGGAGGGATCCATATTTTCTTTTCCTTAAGAACTTCAAGCTGAGCACTCAGTTTAAAGCAGACGATGTTGATTTGTCTTGGTTGAGCTTAAATCGATGCTACGTAATATGCCTACGTATATATATATTAGTACAGAATAGTTCTACAGGCTATCTATCTTGTTACTTGTCTATTCTTATTTGTATTTTATCTGTGTATTTAATATATAGGGCTATACTTCACTTGTATATGTACGTATGCGTATGTGTATGAACGTACGATAGGCGATATATGTATATATGTATTTGTATGCCTATTCAAGTATGTATATAAGTACATGTGAGTGTGAACATATAAGTTTTGCAGCATTTCTCTTTATTGGTTGATTGTATTACAGTTGTTTCTTTTATCCTTTTCATTTTTGTAACAAGTATTGATACTTATTTCAATTATTGCAATGTCTATTGTAGAAGGAGCAATAGATCTGTTATAGGTGAATGATAAATAAATAAATAAATAAATATTCTTACTTCATAGACAATACAAACAAGACATTATGAATGAAGCGTCAAACAGATTCATCACATTACATGACCACAACAACACACAAATGGTCAACATAACACAGATGAGAAGTGGGACCATTTCAGTAAAATGCCTACTCTTAGGGTCCCTAGCAATAATATGTATTTCGTCAGACTTTGAGTTGTCAATATTGTCCATTCAATAAACTTGTCATGTGTGACACGTGCCCATCATTCCCTTTCCATAGAATTGCAAATCATTTCAGGGCCCCTGCTGCCCCATCATCTGAACTATATATTTTCCTAAGATGAAGTATAAATAAACTCTGGGCTCTACTTCAGTGAAGCTCCTACCTAGGCCCCCACAATTACCAAACATGTTTATAATACTTTACTCGTGTCAAATATGGACTTACAGTTGAGCTTCTATTTAATAGTTGATAAATGTACAAACTAGAGGTAATAAAATGCCTTTTTTATCCCCACAAACTTAATTGCCGGTTTACTTGTCACAAACATACATTGCAGTGTAATCGATCTTATTGTGTTCGTCGGTCCAAGGCTAGATGGGACCAAAGCTAAGGGACCAAAATCTACGTGGGTCAAAGACTAAGGGGCGTAAAGGCCGGGGGACCAAATATTCACAATTACTCCCTTCTTTTCAGACACATGGGTCAAAGACTAAGGGGCGTAAAGGCAAGGGGAACACATATTAACACTTACTCCCTTCTTTTCAGACACATGCAGCGCTACTCACAACTGTCCATTTTTAACTACTTGACCCGATTTGTTTCCCTGTTCTACAGGCTCGAGTGCGATGAAACTCATAATCTCGTAGAGATCAATGTGTAGTTTCACTTCTATCAAACCTCAACGGAGCGCGCCCCTGTTTTGGGCAATGTAAAAAAAAGTGTCAAAAATATGAGTGTCCGTTGGAGATTTTTCCATTTTATTGTTGATTCATTTTTGGATATGTTATCACTGAGCTTCTTCTTCACCGCGACACCTATTCTCACATCGAATTAGTGTTGCCACGAGAGGAAGGATTTCTCATCAAATTAGGTTTGCACTATCACAAATTGCTTATATTAGCTTTCACTTCGAACTCTTATTTCAGGAAATATAATTTAAATTGTAATGACCACAATTGCTACTAGTAGGCCCTACATATAAGTTTACAATAACTATAAAGTGTATACAATAAATGCACTATTTCATTTTCACATGACGCAATGTTTTAAGTTGGAAACGTATGTAAATTTTATACAGTAAATTATCGTAAAATCGCCCTAATTCACGAATTAAACAGACAGATTTGTGCTTAAACACCTACTACTGCATTCGAGATTCGAAAAAATGAAATTGAATCTTTCAGTTTTACCTTCACACACTTATGCCGTGCAAGCTAAAAGAGATCGTGATGAGAGAATGAATGAAATGATAAATGAAGAAAGTGGGAGGAAACAAGAGAACCCTGAGAAAATCAACGTACACAATGTTTGTCCACCACAAAGTTAACTTCACATGAGCTGGGATCGAACTACATGGGACCCGACGCACCAGAGGTGAATCACTTAGCCACCTCGACAAATAGGAGTAGGCTATGTTCTTTTTTCGAGCTTTCGAACGAGATTTCCTTTCTTGATATCTCCAGATATTGAAAAGTGTTTGAAGACGTATTTTAAGGGATATTTTATATCAATGTTCTACATTCATTTTTGATTGCAAAACCAACTATCGTAAAATAAAACGGTTTGCACTGCGTTGACGCAAACCAGTACGGTAAGAGGCCCAGTATCATTGCAATATCAACAGAATACTGGGATGTTAAAAATTTGTTGTTTATAACGAACACCTTCACCTTCATTGGCTGTGGTAGGTGATTTATAGCGTTGGTGGAATAGGATATATAAAATATTTCAGAATTTGGAAAAAAATAATGGGAGGCATATGAGGTATGTAATTTAGACAATATATTTTATACACAACTTTCAAATAATTCTATTGTAATCATGATGTATCGACGTAAGAAATTACGGAATATCAGAATCGAGTCGGACAATTTTTGACGTTTGGGGTGCAGGTAGAGGAATGGAAAGTGCTTTGTTTTATAAATTTTTGTGATGATTTATTGTTTAACATTCAATAAATAAACATATTCATCACTTGATAATATTTCGTACGGAGAAAACAACTAAAGACGTAAGAATTTGAGTGCAGATTAAGTATATGGTGTCATTTTCAATTTACCGGGAAAATCAGCTCAGAGGGAGAGCAATGCTCGAAGAACTTACAATCTCTGCGTGTGGAGAAAAAGTAAATTATTTAAATACAAAATTAGTGATAAAATAGTGATTCATTCTTATAAATTGTAATGCAAAGCTAGCTTGAAGTGACCACATAGCACATATTACTGTATTTTTCTTCCTTTACCTCATACTCACCATCACTAACGTGCCTGATTCTACGAACGCAATCCTGCTCTCATTATGAGGTTGTGATTATTGTGTGAGCCTTTAGCATGAGATCCTATCTATTCCCGGTGAAGGTTCATGCTGTTCTGATCTCACTGTAGGTCGAAGTACCGTATAAACTTGCTGCTTGAAGGGACGCTAAACTCAAATTCAACCGAGGAACCCTGCTTTGCTGTCTGGGTCATCCAGTTTTGCCCTGCCCAGAACAGAAATAGGGTTCACTCGAGCAGACGGTTGTACAAAACAGAAAATTTGTAAGTACCGTGTGAAACATTTTTCGTGGGGTAGGAATGAGAGTATGGATATAAGATCGGCTGATATTTATTATCTCCCCCGCAGGGCCATTTTTTTTCTGCCTTTATCACAATTTAGAAAAAAAGAAGGTACTCGGTTCTGGAGCCATGAAACGAGTTGGGGGAGATACTGAATACCGTCCGTAATTTCTCTGAGCGCATGACATATTGAAATGAATTTTGAATGTTAGTGAAAGTATTGTATATTTAACCATTTGTTGAAGCAGAATAGAATCCAAGTGTGGGAACCTAATTAAACCTAAAAATGTAAGAAATTTGTCAAAATGTAGAACCGTCTGCTCGAGAAATGCCCGGGAGTATAGCCTATACAAAAGGCTAGGTTCTACAGCTCCCACAGGTTGCTGCGTATCTTTTTGCACTCCTTGTTTTTATGACATGTAAGTTTGCAAACATATTTATTTTTGTACGCAGTTGGTTTGCACACGCTATAAATTTAAATGGGTTAAGTGCTATATCGCCGGACCAATTTTGTGCAATTTACCAGCTGAATAGGAGTATTTATTTTAATTTGTGAGGAAGAGTAGGTAAGTGAAAGTCAAGTGAAGGGAATACTTGTAGTTAAGAAGGTGGTTGTTAATGTAAGGTTTTTGATGTTGTAAGCGGCACTGTATGCGGAAGGGACTATTTGGCTGACAGATACACTTGTTATGATTCAGTGACAGGAAAGCCAGTGTGGAAATGGCGCGTATATTTCAAGTGAGACATATCGTGTTTGAGTTTTAAGAATTTAAAAAAAGTAAATTGTTAATACACTTATTATTTTACGAAATTGGAAAATGAATTTTACAAGAAACACCAGCTTTACTAAAACCCTCCTGTTTTCTCTTTACCCTCTCTATGCACGTTCTCACCATCGCTGACGCGCCTGCTCCCTTCGGACGTACTCCCGAGCTAGTGCGTTTTCCTTCCAGCTTCACCCTGCTCTGACTCCGTTAGATAGTTTGTGATTTTAGGGCCACATAGCACAGGTTTGTTCGTTTTTTCACTAGTTTTTATGTTTTACATCCGGACATAGTTTTTATATGCAAATAGTAATTTGGTATTCCACATTGTAAGAGTTTGCACGTCGTGTTTGAAGGTAACTGACTTGGAACCCAATTTAATCTAATATAACAAAACGTAACGTGACATATTCTAATCTAACCAAACGTATATTTTGGTACTTTTTTTTTCGGTTTCCGTGTGGTCCGGCGATACAGCACAAATGTCATTTAAAGAGTTTAGGAAGGCATTAGGAAACAATTGCTGATAGAATTTCAATTTTGAACAAATTATCTATTGTGGCAATCTTTAAGTTTACCTGTACCAAGTGGAGTGAGAGAGTGTGTGTGTTTGGGGGGGGGGGGAAGGAGCATGCACCAACATGAAAAATATAAAGGCTTTAGGATGGTGTTTCTACGTTCAAATGTGAGTTTAAATGTATCAGTTGGTCTGTATCCTTAATCCGTACGAGCCCTCTCTACTGGTCTACTAGGTAGCGCGTGTGGCTTTGTTACATGTGGTCCTGGGTTCGATTCATAGTGGAGAGTAGAAAAAGTAATTTCACCAGTACGTTATCATCATCTTTACCATATTATCATTATCATTCATCTCCTTTAATTTTAAGGGCATAACTGTGGAAGGACAATGTGAAAAAATCATTTCATCGTTAATCTATAATATTAATTACAGAGTACGCATCTTGCGACAAACCACCTGATATATTTTCTGTGCCTCTCTTTATTCTATCAGACATTGCTGGAATGGAGGGGGGGGGGTCAATACAGTACGGAAAATGAGGTGTTCATGCTCCAATATATAATGTATGCTGAATGTAAACCACCATAGTGAAGTAATTGCAATCTCTGTAAGCTTAACATAATGCTAGCGTCAAACGTCACCGTGTCACTCCATGCTACCCGCCTTCCTCAATCCTCATCTCCAGGATTATCCAGTGGATCATGAAAACAATGGTCTTGTGCAAACATATCTAGTAACGACGAAAGTTGTTAACGGGTCATTCTCAGAAAAATCAGGAATTTCATTCCAGAAATTTTTAAAATCAAAGTTTATTGAAACTTGTTAAAACTTAATTTCAAGGTGGCTCTTAGCTTAAGTAATAACGCTGGAATAGTGGTTCAGACCAAACATGTAAATTTTTATATTTTTTTAAACTGTAAAAAAAGTCAGGTCCACAGACGTTACGACCTTCTCCACGGATATGATAATTTGCTCTACAACTGTAACGATATAACCCAGAGACATGACACAAAGAATAAAAGAGTATTTAGACTATATAAAATGGACTTCGTAGGTCTAGTTTACATGTAAAAAACTATTTTTCATAAATCAGTTTTGTTTGTTTGTTTAAATAATTTGCTCTATGTATTTATGTTACATATGGACAGAAATAAGCTTGTTTCGCCTTAGTGTTATTATGCAACAACAGGGTTATGCTGGAAGGGGTCACATAAGCTTTAAAGCGGAATCAAACCGCTTCTCGGCTTACATCCGAGAGGAATTGTCCTCCATTTGAACTCGAAACTAATTGGCCACAAATGCGGTACGTCTGCCGACTCACTCACGAAGGACTCCTGATAAAATACTTTATACTGATCTTTCCATACTTGTTAATATAATTGTCAAGTCATTTCAGAACGACAAAAAGATAAACAGTTGCACAAGTAAAACCATTATACAGAATTACATATTGACAGTGCAGAAAAACTAATTTAGTCCAGGTTAGTTCACTACGACTTCTATTGGTCCAAGTTAAAGGAATACAACAACTTAATTTGTATAGGGCTATCAGTAAGAGAAGTGAATAAAGATACGAATTATTTGAGTCCACTTTGGCTTTGACCCATTTATATATGATATATACCAAAGATACTTCTGATTTCAATAAATGCCTCTCGTGGGGTTTGTATGACCCCCCCCCCCTTAAAAAACGTACAGCATTTCGATGTATTTTATCAATAGTAAACATTAATAAAATGGAACAATATTTAGAATTTTTCTTTGATTGCAAGTGCATAACCATAATAACAAACTATATATATGGGTGATTCCACGAAAAAGGGAAATTTTTACTTGGAAAATTTTTGTTCCGTTGATGGTCGCCTATTTCGATAAAAATATCACATGCACTTACTACTACTAAGTACATGTTAATTAGGTGTTCAGCAGAGCTGAATCGTTATTGGTGTAGTAAATAGAAAACAATAAACTTTTCAGCACCCACGGAGTTTAGACCATAGGTCACGGAGTTGAGATTAGTTAACACGGGGTTGAAAATTGCTGTGGAGTTGAGAAACGTGATACATCTGGGTGATAAGTTTTGGTTTATAAGTGATTAAGCTTATAATTTACATAAAAATTGAAATAATTTTCCAATAGTTTTTGTAAGTTAGAATTATTCTCCTTATGTTGAATAAAATTCTAACAAACTAGATAACACGTAATTTGTTATACAAAAATACTCCAGAAAATACTGCAAACATATGAAAATATATCTAATGAAGGTTCCACAATTGAGTACATATATATATGAATGAATGAATATGTGACGTAAATAAGAAAAAAAGAAATACACATACACTTATCGAATATTGAAAAATTATTGCGTTTTCAATATGTTGCCTATCATATGGAGAGGACAAACTTTTCACATAAACTTACGAAACAGATGTAGTCACTAAACCTGTCTATTGTCTTCTTAATTTGTTTTCTGAGCTTATGTAAACCATCTGTCTTCTCTGTGTGATCAAGTCAACACGTCGAAAGTGCAATACTTTTTCAACATTTGGTAAGTGTATTTGTATATTTGGTATATATACAAAGTGTTTCAAAACAATACACACATCGTTTGGGAGCTGATTCCTGACACCAAGATAAGACGAAAAGTATAGACAACTGGGTGCACAAATGCTTCCTTTCGGAGTTATAGGCTGCCGAAAACATGAAAAAAAAATGAACTTTAAAGGTCCATAGCTCCAAAACTATGAGACCTGCCGTAGTCGGGTCACGACTTCACTTAGGAACTAATATGTGCACTATCCAAACATATGTTTCAGAATCCTGAGGTACTCACGAAGCAATTTTTATAGAGGGAGTTTGGCTACGGGCGTATAATCTGAAGTACTCACCAACTACTTCTATAAAAGTTGTTGTGGAAGTACCGCAAGATTCTGAAACATGGATATTTGGATAGCGCACATACTAATTCCTAAGTGAAGTCTGACCCGACTACGGTAGGTCCCATAGTTTTATGCTATGGACCTTTAAAGTTTATTTTTTTTCATGTTTTCGGCAGCCTATAACTGCGAAAGGAAGCATTTTGTGCACCCAGATTGGTCTACACTTTTTATCTTATCTTGGTGTTAGGAATCACCTCCCAAACGTTGTCGGTATTGTTTTGAAACGCTCTGTATAATGCACACTAAATGACAGTGTAAGGCACTCATCATTTCTGTTTTCTTTGGATAATTCGATGTTCTTTGTTAAGTAACCCTCATTTTCCACTCCAATGAAGGAAATGTCTTGAGGAAACAGGGAAGGGCTGTTCTAGTCTACACAGAATGACAACTGCCAACGCTTTTTAAACGTCAGGTTTAGTAGGCCAGGAGAAATTCCTCCCGATCCGCGTCATAAAATTGACTGTCCGTATATTGCCCTCAGACTCTTCGACAATCCCTGAAAAGAAAATAATTAGTTGATCATAAGATTGACACTTCAATAGGTTAAAAACAGATACCATCCATCTTGACTTGACTGAAGTTTTACCTCCGGCTCCCTGACAGCCCCAAATCTGAACTTCCGCGAAACACTCCTTAAATGGGCTAGGACCCACCAGCCGGCCTTTGAGTGTGAATGATACGTGGTCAGCGTGTTGGCTCCTACGACCGTTGCGATGGTCTGCCTGGTCAGGTTTCAGTACATCTCTACTCAAATGAGTTTTTCAATTGCCTCACTGTGCGAAGTAAACACCATGAATTTTTGAGCTTCCACCGGGAAACAAACCCAGAACCACGCACGAAAGGCGAGCATACTAGTCACTAGACCATAAACGAGTTTTATTTCTACCAATATATTTAAAGAACAAATATTTGGAAGAGCATAAGCATAACAAACACTATAAGATTATCAACTCCGTGAACTTGTCTCAACACCGTGGATTCCTTAGTTTTCAGATGGACATGGAGTTGAGAAAATCGAATATAATTTATCTTTACCGGCCCACTTTTTAACCAGTACATGTGAGTAATTGTGTACGAATTTTCTACGTTAAGGCGTAGGTTCCTCAAGGGAAAGAAGGTATATACCATACAAATACATTCAGTAATAAATACCATGGTGTTGAGTATCAATTAACATACGCACCTGCTTTCCACACACAAAAATATTTTTCCTATAGCTTTTAACACATGCACACAACTTTTTCTGTTCTTCAGTCAAACATGCCTGCCTTGTCTTCTTGTGGGCGTTGCCAATGTGGACGACCATGCTATCTGTTGAGAGCAATGATAAATTTTTCTATTGCCATGGAGTTGAGACGAAATAGAGGTGACAGAAACGAAGCATAGTCAAGCTTCCGAAAATAATCGTTATAAAGGTTTACTTTCCACAAAACCGAAACATTGAAGTGTTCTCTTCCATTTAATTACCATTAAATGATGTTTGATTTGCGACTTCAGTTGTAATTTACTGATTAAAATCAGTCAACTGTAGTCCGTGACAGCCCACGGTGTTGAGAAATTGGGTAATAATTAATTTTTTACGAATGTTTCGTGTTATATTTGCGAACTGTTATATATGGCATACCTACTTTGTGACGGTTACTACCAAACAAAATAAAAATGAGGTGATTCTTTCTAGTAGTAGTTTGAAGAAATGCCCGTGACAGAAAATTTCCCTTTTTCGTGGAATCACCCATATATATATAAAAGAAACATTCACAAACTTATAAAAAAAAAATGCTTTTGTAGCGTAATCTCTGAGTAATGAATGGGGAATTTAGTTCTGAATATAATAGGAATAATATACGGAAGTGAAACGTGATAACCCAGAAATATGTGCTTATGAAGATTTTACGAACTTTTTTTTTTTTTTTTATATATAAATAGCAGGTTTAAACCAGCCAACCCTGCTAAAAAGTATCCATGGCCCATTGCGCACTGAACCAAAACAGTAGTAACAAAAGTAATTTCAGTACTTGTATTTGTGAACTTGGTAACGGCCTCTGTAAAGATATACTGATGACATTTATTTATTTGAAGCTGTGCTGATACTTTAGTCACAGCACTTTCGTCAACAGTTTCCACATGTGTATTTTCAGGAAAAAATAAATTTGTCGGTTCCAGTCGATTTCTTCATTAAATTGACACTTAGCTCTCCCTTAGAATCTACTCTTTCTACCATACCAACATAACGCTGTACAAGGTTCCTCTCAGAGTTAAACTCAACGACTTCATAGCTGTTAGGTTGTTAGGGGCAATGGTCTCTGATGGTCCTTGATCATCTTCCTCATCGGAGTAGACTTCCTGCACTTTTAAGTACTTCAAACTTGCAATATCTAATGTTAAGGAAACTAATCAACCACTTGTATTTATTAAGTTGCTAATAAATTATGAGAAAATGACGGAAGAAAATAACAAACATCTAAAGGCAGCTAATAATCTATATGCATGCAGGCTACTAAGAATAGAGAGATACAAAATACTTAGTACTAATTATCTTCTGTAAAGAGCAATAAAAACATACACTTCGGATCATTAATTTTCACTTGCCCAGTCCCATAGTGAAAGCAAGTTTGTCCAGCATTGCACTGCATGCAGGATAGTCTTGCCTGAATATTGTGCCTGTTCTTACTCCATATGATCTCATGTACTTTCTCCTCGTTGGGTAGTTCCTAGGAAAGTCTGTAGGTCACTTGCGAGAAGTTTATCCAAACCCCATATCTCCCCTGAATTGATTCTGTGAATAACAATAGTGCTGTTTACTTTCAATGCTGAACAAGAGCATCGATACTCGGAATGTCTTTGCCATGACTCACAATACTGTCTGCATACCTTTTGATACACTCACCTATACCATCGGGTGTCCCTTCTCCGAATAATGCCAATGAAGGCTGCCAACCTTCAGTTCCTTTGCTATGAAAGTACCGGCCAAGCAAAACATGTTCTTATTCCTGTATTGGGTACTGGGTCCACCACTCAGAAAGTGGACTTTCGGGAGATCAGGTACGTCTTTCTTGATTGCGTAAATTCAGGTTTCATGTGTGTATATTGCTACAGGATCATGTTGTGTGCTTTCAGACAAAGTACAGATTGGACGGATTCTTCTGTTGCAGTTTTGTAATATATATGACAACAGTATACAGTGTGACCTGCTTTCTACAACCTCCAAAGTGTACGGATTGGACCTCTTCGCAATATTTACATTGATAATTTTCTGAAAACTCATGTGTACAAAAACTTCATCAGCTAAGGACTTCTTAATACTGCTTGTAACATGACACTGATGTTTAATGTTGGCTACATGTTGCCTATACTGTTCAAGAAGCATAGAAAACTTCAAAACCAGTTCACACTTAGCATAGGTGATTATCTCTTTGTATATCTTTTGTATAATACGAGTTCCATCTTTAGTGACGAGGGTTTTTTTTTTTTTTTTTTTTTTTTTTTAAACCCATTGCTCGTACTTAATTTCTTCCTCTGCAAAATCATTAGTAGTGTTGGACTATTGTTTGGCATCATGATTTTTGTCACTTCCTCCCATATGGTAAAACCTACTATGAAAATTTGGTCAAATTAAGCTTTTCAATTTAAAGCAGAAAATTTCACACACCCGGTGTGTGGCATGATGGTAACAAAAATTGTAGCACCCCACTGTGTGGAAAATCTGGTATTTTTCAGTGTATTTATATACATGTATCAGTAGTATGTAGACGTAAACATGACTTTACAATTCAAGATTGGCCACACAGTGTCGGTGGTGCTTGAATCACTTTTTTGGATCAAAAAATCCAATACATTTCAATAATAATAAAAAAATGTGTGCCTTATATCTGAGCCAAACCCAAACTATCACTTAACTCAGTATGATTTGCTTTTTGTGTAGAAAACACGGAAAGTCGATTTAAGGGCCGTTCGAAACTTTTGTGGCTCCTGATCAATATCCAATATATTTCAGGCAAAAATTTTGAGTTGAGTTGATTTTGAGTTTAACATCCCTTTCAGCAGTGAAGCTATATGAGATGGGACCTACTGATTAACGTGAAATACGAACCACATGAGCTCCCGCCGGGATCGAACCCGGGTCTCCCACGCCAAAGGTGCGTACGCTAACCGCTTAGCCACGAAGGGGCTCGGCAAAACTTTTATTGTACGCCTTATATGTGGAGAACTACATATAGTGTAGCCAAACCCAAACTATCACTTAACTCAGTATGATGGGCTTATTTCGTGAAAAATACGAAAACTCGATTTACGGCTGTTCAAAAATTTCATGGCCTCTGATCCAAGATTTATTTTTGGCCAAGATTACAATCTTTTATGGAATTTATTTTTTGGATCATTCCTAAAATTCTTGTTTTTGAATGATACCTTCATAGACTATAATTGCTGTTAGTTTCTGGTTTGCAACAAGATATTTTGTCTTAAATATATTATTAAACCTTTTTACATTTCAGCCACAGTAGTATGTTGTCACTTTCGTGGACACAGTGTCACGTCCATGTACAGGCTATGTCCGCGGATGTGATGTCCACAGACGTGACAAAACTTACATTCCCATAATTTAGACCATGTGCCTTTTGAGGTTATGCTATGTGTATTGTGCATCAAAGCCTTTACACCTATTACTATCAATTCATTGAATTATTTTACAAATTTACCGTATTATTTAAAATATATTTGCACCACAGTCGTGATCCGGTGATCTTTACACTGTTACAAAATGTTCACAAAATTTAAATTTAGAAAGAAAAACGGCAAAACTTGCATCTCCTTATGTTTCTCTGAACTAAATGGCTGCCTGAGGGCTGTTTACAAAGTATATACAGTATGGTACTGCTACTTGGAAGTATTTAGTGACACTTTATTATTACTATTATTATTTTTCACAGATGTGACCTGTTCCGGTGGTTACAGCCATTAAACCTAAAATTCATTGAGCATGAAAACTAAGTTTAACTTTATGCTCTGGAAAAACGTTTTTAAATTTTCTTCAATCCAAAAATTTATGCAAACGACTTAGATTTGTGTTAATATGTGATGTACTCGTATAAACCTGGAAACAAACAAAACAGTGAGTAGTGACAGTCTACAGATGTGACAAATCACATTCTGTGAACATTTGAACAATATATAAAATATGTTTGTCTTAATTTTTCAATTCATATGTTTGATATCATTTATATTAAGATTTTTTAATATTAAATTATTTTTTTAAATCTTTAATTTTTTATATAAAAAAAGAGATACGTAAATTCCGGATTTTTTCTGAGAATGATCGTAAACACACTTATTCACACTTATTGTTTTAGGAAATTAGATGATAAATTTTACAGAAAACACCAGATTTATAGTTATGATATGTATCCTGAATCATTGCCAGTATCTACAGTAAACAAGGGGAAAAGTTTAACGTACGCTGTCAAAAGCCGAGTTGTTGCTGAAAAATATTTGTAAGCAGAATTTGTTTTTTCGGGAGATTTATGTTTTAATATATACCGATGTGTTGTGGTTGTCTACTTTGAATTGTGTGAAAAGCAGGCTTGTAAGTCATAGGTTAAGACAATTTTAGCAAGAGAACTTTTTGGTATCCAATAAGTAGTGACCTTGATATATTCAATCTGCATAAACCGTCCATTTCCGTTCGTAGTGACCATAATAGAAAGATAATCTAGCCTAATTACTCTGATCTACTTGTATAGGTGGTGATGGCATGTATGAAAGAGACCCTCACGAAAGCAAACAAATAAGGATGGAATATAACTATGAAGAAACAAAGTGCAATGAAATACGCTTTTTCGACAGCAGTATTTATAGAGACAAAGATATCGCACCTTAACATAATCTATTTCGAAGACTATAATCCATTCAAAGATTATACAGGTGTCCCACATAAAACCGGTACGCCTCACGCACGAGATTCAATTAACACTTTAACAGCAACAATGAACTAACTAACAATAAATGATGATAGTGACATTAAACCGTTACCTGTTTATAAGAAATGCTGGAAGTGGTGGCTATGGGCATCCAGTCATCGTTGACCTCGTTTGATGACGTTACCAGCAACACGCTATAATTCTGCAGGCGTGATGTTGTTAATTTCTCTAGTAATATTCCATTTATGATCGTCTATTGTGTGAGGATTGTCAGCATACACTTTGCTTTTCAGGTGTACATGGGTTTTCTCGGGGTTCTACCGCTTCCACTCATGTTCGTCATTTCACCATTAATATTCATCTCACCAGCATCGTCTCTCATAGCCTTGTTGCATAAACATGGGACGTTAAACTATAAAATAATTGCTTCGTGATGCTAGATCAACACCAAAAATGAGTTCTCCCTGTCAGACGATGGATTCCGAGGCCTCTCGTACCGAAGACTCCTACATTTACCGCTGAACCACACGCGAACATATTATTATTATTATTATTATTATTATTATTATTATTATTATTATTATTATTATTATTATTATTATTGTTGTTGTTAAGTTAGCCATTGGACACCAAAATTATCTCCAGTGGTATTTGGCCATGATTTAACGGCATTTGCAGGTTTGTTAGCGATTTTTACGCTATTAGTTTTGGTATATCTGCTTTGGGGCAGTGTCTCAGTTGATATAGCGTTGGCTTCAGATTCGATTCCATGGCTGGAAATTCTGAGATTTTTTTTCAGTTTAACAAGGAAAGTGCTAGGAAACTAGGATAAAACCTTCAAGTGAGTTCCTGACAGACTCCTTTGCCCATTTCTGACCCTCTTACATTCTGATCCGAACGAGATGCCTGAAAGTCTCAAGTACGGGAATAAACAAGCGAGTTTCGTTTCACAGTGTGAAACTACACTAATTTACATACTATGGAAACTTAATACTCAAACTTACAGTAGTACATCTATAATATCTTGTTGTAATAGAAGAATAAGATCAAAGGTAGATTCTGTTATTCCTCGGATGCTGAATCCATATCAAAAAGCTAGTACTCACTATCTTTTAATGTTTTTGTTCAATGGAGATTGACATTAAAACCGGAAGTGGTAATTGATGTTTTCTTGCGGTATTATATAATATCAAAAACTCTACTTGTCGATATGTATATCCACTTATCCATTATGTGATTAGTATTGTAACCGAAAATCATTGATTTTCACCACCTTCGGTTTGGATAGATAGATAAAAGTCAAGACAACACTCATTTTCGGGACGCTGAATCTATGTTAAAAGATCACTTTTCGATATTTCTTACTTTTTTTTCTCTCTCTCTCTCTCTATGGAAGTAAGTATTGAAATCGAAATACAAGTTAATTGCAACCACTTCCGGTTTGGGTAGTGTATTGCGAGTTATGGTATGTTTTCTTGGGGCGTTGAATGGATTTAAGAAAACACGTGTCACTTCTGTTATCGTTTTTCTTCTATGGCGATAAACGTTAAAATCGGAAATGGTTCATTTGTACCACTTGCGATCTGAATAAAGGATTAACGAAGGAGATGGAATTTATTCTTTGAACGCTGAATCAATTGCAGACAACCAGTTCCCGTTATCTCTTACCAGTTTTGCTCTGAAACATGTTGGCAGACAGACAGAAAGATGAGCATAGCCATTCTTTAAGACTTTCAACACACGCGTAGCAAATTTGGAAGTCTTAATTAAAATTTAATCGAACAAGGATAATAAGATAAATTCAATTTCAATTTAGAAGTTTATCCATTAAATGAGAGTCATTTACATTGACTTCCTAGTTATTATTTCTTTTTATCAATTTGCTATTCGCATTATGAAAAGAAACTGCTGTTGTAAATATAAAATTGATTTAAAAAACAATATGCTTTTGAATAAATAGTAATTTTTTTCCACTCTGGTAATGCTGATGCCTCCCTTTCTTACTAGAGCCTGCAGTGGCTCAGTGGTAGAGCGTTCACCTCTGGTACGTAAGGTCCCTGGTTCGATCCCAGTTCGTACGAAGTGAGCTTTGTGGTGGTTTGTGCATGAGTTTTCTCGGGGTTCTTGCGCTTCCTTCATTCCACAATTTTTTCATTTCTCATCACCATCTCCTTTAGCCTAGCCGGCATAATTGTGGGACGTAAAACTGAAAAGATTTCATTTCTCTTTCTTTTCTTCCAAAATAGAACAAAACAGACCGAATTAAAATTTGTGTGTGTTTTTAAAATTGATCCATAGTCACACTGACAGGTTAATGTTTCGAATATTCTTTGGAAATATCAGTATTAAAGTGCAGTGTTTCAATTCTGACCTTGTTGATCTATTGGTTGATGCAATTTATCAGATACTTTGTTTATAGTGTAACGTTCTTTTTCAATATCGCTACATGAGATGTGGACACATAGGTTAACGTGGAATGTAATTTATTTTATTGCTCATTGAGAATCGGCAGTACTCTCCATTTAATCATGAGGAAACGCTGTATCTATATAAAGTGTTAAATAAATACTTGTAAGTACAGTAATAAACTGGTTTTGCAAGATATTAAATATTTTGTACGATTTGTTGTTTTTAAGATGGTAGCAAGTAAATTTTAAAGAACTACGTCGAGACTTGAATGAAGGACCTTCTACATCGTAATTTGATGAGCGTTCCACTGCAATACAGAGAACCTGAGACGGATACATCACTTTGAAAATTATCCGAGGAAATTTTATCATCAGAATAATTTCTTCTTCGAAACTTGGAAGTGTGTTTTTCTTATTCAAAGTGCTTATGCTAAGGACGCTCTTGTTGCAGGTATAAATTATTCACCATGCAGATAGTAATGTTGTAGTTTTTGATTACATATTTAGTGGTTCTCGGGTCGGTTGCTTTTCGTCCTGCGACGGTTGCTTTTGATTCAAATGTAACAACATTGTGTATGACATAAATTTAGTCGTGTTCGACAATTTTTGTTTAGTATGTAGATTATGTGGAAGCTTGTGGGACATAGTAGTTGTTTTGGCTATTAAGTATTAAAGGATGGTAAGCATTTCTTTGAATATTTGTAGTTTTTCCTGTGATTATCGAGTGATCACATCGTACCGAGTTTTCACTGAACTCCCCATCACTTCTTTGAATCTTAGTGAGTAACATAAAGACAATGAAGAATGTTAAAATTTAGAAAGGATACCATATACTATGTACTATGCAAATTATTTGGGACCAAGTAAATATCACTCTTTTTGAAAACTAATGCCTGTATATCATGCTATGCCTTGAAGTATGAAGCATGTCTCTTTTAGCAGCAGTTACTTGTTGAACTTCTTTTAGCATTGACTCCACTACTGTGGTACATATATGTTTGACTTCATCATTGTGGAACCATGATTGTGAAGTGTTGTGTGTCATGCTTAATTTGGTTGTATAATCAATTTCACCTAAACGTCTCTTCAAAATATCCCGTAAGTCCTCGATTGGATATAAATCTGGCGAATTTCCAGGCCAATCAAATATATTAATTTTCTTCTCTGGCATGAATTTGTTCACCAGTTTTGAATTTCATATAAAACCAAGTCATGCTAAAATATCTCGCCAGAAGTTTAAGAAAGTTTACAAGAATGGAACAATCTTACGTCGTAATATTTCTAAGTACTTGAATGATTTATCATCCCTTCAAAAGGAACAAAGTTTCCAGTGTGCCATTTGCTGTTAAAAAATAAATAAATAAATAAATTAAAGGATGTTTTGCACTTTGTTGAATATGCTTAGGTCTTAAGCGTTGCTTTCTAAGACGGGACAAGTAAATGAGTTTCATCAGTGAAAACCACCGTCTTCCACTCATTAGCACTACATGATTTACATGTGTATTTTTTTGGTCCATGCTTCTTTTCCCCCTTTTTCATGGCAGCAATCAAATAATGGTTTCTTTGGTCTTCTTGCATTTCGGTCAGGTTCAGAAGCCTATGGCGTACAGTTGAATCACTAATATCTTAGCCACTAATCAATAATTCTCTTTGAAAGTCTTCTTGTTTTTGTTCGATTTATTTAACTTTGATTAGAATTTTATCGGTTTGTGGAGTAGTTTTTCTTTCACATTTACCTATCTCTCTTGGAGGCATGATCCAGATGCTTTGATTGGCATAAGAATTCTTGATACACTTATTTGTCTACCCAACTTTACACGCGAGATCTCTTACTGTCATAGAGGTATGTTCTTTAAGAGCAATTATTTTTGCACGTTTCCTTAAAGTAATATCCATTTTTAAATAGAGGAAAGCAACACGCGTCTCTCAGAGAGCAAAAGGTCACATCCACCTGTCAGAAATCTCACATCTGAAACTGAAATTGCTATTTCCGGTTAAAACCAGTTAAACCACATCCAGATGTATGGAAAAACATTCTTATTGTCAAGGTCAAACAGTGACACCATCTCAAGGCAGATAACACCGGTTGGTAATCTCATTAAACTTCTAAGAAAAAATAGCTTGTCCCATTTAATTTGCATAGTCTACAAAATGCTAATAATGAACTAGTACCGGTAAGTGTTTGCGGGACTTTCTCATAGAAGGAATCCAGTTCATGACATAATAACAATCGTCATTCTCATACCGTAAAACATCCCAAAGACATTGAATCTTCAAACGGTTTCGAGCCATTTCTCACGTTTTCTTCGGCACATCTACAGAAAAAAAAAAAAAACACTGCTATATAAAATATGCTTAAAATTTTCTGCTTGTCCATCTGGTAGATTAGAAGTGATGGGATAAATTCGATGTTGGGTATTAAATTTTCCTTCCCTTCCTAATTTATGGGTAATAAAATATTCATTGTGTGTACTTCTACGTAAAATCAAAAGTAACAAACTCATTTGACGATCTTGAACAGCGAATGACTCGACAAACTGATGATTTTGTAATACACATCTACGGAAATGTTGTAAACTTGAAATATTTAAATTTAATTACACTGAAGAAGTGCTTGCTGTGCTATAAGATTTGTGGATGCCATCTTTTGTATGTATTAAGGTACTGGTAGTAGGTAGTAGATATGAAATTAGTAATTATGACGTCATAATTTTAGATACTCAGATTTCTGCGCTGCATAAAAAGACTTGAAAAGAGCGATTAGTTCATTTAACAGCATTTGTATTGGTATCAAATGACCAACATGTTTATAATTTTTATTATTATTAGGGGAGACCGAGGAAATAAGAGGAAAAAAATCTAAAACTTGCATTGATTTCTTGAGAAACTAGAACAAATATATGCGATTGTACTAAAAGAAAAAATGAAACCTGTTGATGTATTAACACATTTTTCAGTTACTTTTTCATGCAAAAAAAAAAAAAAAATGTTAAAGTCAGTGTCACTTATTACCACCAAGGAGTAATAAGAGAATGGATTCTCACTAATTGTACACATAGAACAGAAAATGAGTAGGGGTTCTAATAAACATCTTTAGACAATTCTGAGCAATTTACCTTTTTCAGATCTGAAATATGTACATATGTTCCCGAAATCTCAAAACTAACTAACTCTATGGCCTATGGAACCCAGAGGTTCAATGCCGCGTTCATAAAAGCTCTCCACTGACTTCTATCCTTGTCAACTGGATCCAGTTTCTACTTTGTATTCCTATTTCTGCGAGATCCGTCTTGCTATTGTCCTCCCATCTGCACCTAGGTCTTCCTAATGGTCGTTTTCCGGTTGGTCTTCCAGTTAAGACGTTGAAAGCATTCCTACTTTCTTTCATCCTGGCTATATGACCCGCCCACCTAAACCTCCTAGACTTGATGACCCTAACAATGTTTGGTAAACATGAAATATCAAGATTAAAAAAAATAAAATTCAATAGTTCGTTCTGAAAATGTATTTGCCTGAGTATTAAATATCAAAAACCATTCTAGATACACCATGGATAAAACTGACACTACCAAATAAAAAAGAATGTTGACAAGAACTTTTCTGGAGAATGTCGAAAATGAACTTAAAAAGTGCCTAAATTCTCAATGAAGAAGAAAAAAACACCGCATTTGAAAAATAGTTCTAGCTAACTTAAAAGGACTGAAACAGATATTAAATTGTAATCAAACAAGAAGAGAACATTGAAAAATATTGTAAACCTATTGTTGATCATATTTTGTGTAAAATGTATGTAGAATTACATTTTCGAAAAACATGTAAAATGAATATTAAACCTTTTACGATATACAGTCGAACGAACATATGAAAAAGGTACAAAAGAGTTTGGAAGTGTTATGCCAGCCTATGTAAACTTCAAATTAACATTTAAATATTTCATAAATGTAATTTAAAACTTTAGTGTAACATAATTATATCAGGTAAGCCCCATTAATTATCAAACATAGGAAAGATGTATAGACCAAAAAACACTGTTGGCATTTGTATGAGTTTAACAAATATTAAGAATAGTCCTATAAATACCTAGACCTACTAAAAAAACAAGAGTCATATTTAATCTTTCTGTTTTGGTTTCAAAAGTCCCTTTTTCACTTTGCTATAAACACAACGAATTTTTGGAGCTATCCTCTAGAAATCTAGAATGGCCCATTTTCTTCCAGTTTGATAGGTCGATAAAACACAAATTTGGATGGCACTGTTTGAATGTCATCATGGACAAGTCAGTTGAAACCACTAGTTTTTTTTCTTTTCTTTTCTTTTTCTTTCTTTCTTTCTTTTTTTCAAAAATTTAACCTTGTACAGTCCTTCATCTGGGAAAGCAATAACCCTCCCAACATATAAGTCAAGATCGTAGTACACAGCACAATACATTTCTAGGCAAGATTCTGCTCTGGTTGGATCAATTTCTTCTGGCATACTTTCATCGGATAATGATGAAATTAGTTGATCCAAATCATATTCTTCACTGTCACGATCTATACACAGATACTGACTGGATTGCCAAAGTAGGAATTTTCCTATTTACTTTCTATATACAAATAAATAGCAAGTATACTCGTTACTTGCGCTAAATATATATAAATTTGAACTGGGGTAATAAGAGACATGCCCTCAATTGACCTAAAATGCAATGTTTCAACAATTTCCAAAATTTCACATCAATCTTCATCAATCTTAATCACCAAATTACATAGCAGTCATTTCCACATTTCTAACTCACTTTTCACAATAAAATTTTATTTTAAAACAGTCGCGAACTTTCGTGGTAAGATCAAAGTGAAGATATTTTTCCATAGTGTGACAACAATATAAAAACTCATATTAATTCATAAGTACAAGTAGGGTAGGAATGTAAAGGTATTGACGTTGCCATTACTTATTTTTTAAATATAATTTTGATTTGATATTTAGGGTAGTTTTTTGCCCGTGTCTCTTATTACCCTAGTCTCCCCTGCTTAATTATTTACACAAAATAAAAGTGATGAGAAACGTAATGAAGATCCATAACTGGTCGTAATAAACACCATCTGGAAAATGATCATTTGGTTAGAAACAGCTGTAAATAATTCATGAATATAGATATTAAAAGTATATTAATATCAGTAGTTGCAGCATGAAAGTCTATTGGCCTCATATATCAGGTTTATAGTTCGTAGTATGTATAACAGAAAAATAGTTGCATGTTTGAAGGTGCTTCTTTATTTAGCTGTTTGGAATCAAACATTAAGAAAATTATTGAGCTAGAAATGTGTGAAATTGCCATAAGCTGTTCGAATTACGACATGTTTACTTTAAACTAATCACATGTAATTGTACGTTAGTGTGATAAATCATAACATTAGTATCATGCATCTAGTTTTTGTTTACTACACCATTTCTATGTTTGTATCTAGATATTCCTTTTCGACAGGTTTTCCTTAGCTTGATTCATGTTGGATAAATTTCGTTCTAAGTAAGTATATGTGTAAGTTTCAAAGATCCCTATCATTAAGATAATTTAATTTCGGATGAAGTATAGAAGTTGATCACTAACGAATAGGATCGCATTATGTTAATTCTTAATAACTGTTTGGATGAAAACATCACTAACAGAATGCTGGTAATTTGTAGGTTTACATTGATTTGATTAATGGTTCAGACATTATACTTTGAAGTTTTTAACGTGCATGAGGGTTATAATTCACGAATACGTATAGAAGAGCATGTGAAAGATTGTAATTACTGAAATGTACTGTAAGGTGCATTTTTCGAAAATAAACTTCCGTAGGAGTTTATTTGTGACAAATTGATTTAATGACTTGTTTACTATTGCGTTTTCAGTTAATCGAAATGAATATTATTAAGCCGGTATGGAATGTTTTGAAGGAGTAATTTAAGATGAGTTTAAATGATTGCTAATCACTAATAGATGGCAACATATTTCCCGTATCTTTCCAATGTATTTGTTGGGGAAGGACAATATTTCACTCGAAACCAACAGTTGAATTTTGAAACTTTTCCCGAAAACAGATTGAATCAATAAATAATCAAATAATAATCCTTGCAGTTTTTTTGATATCATTCATTGTTAAGAGAGTTTATTATTAGGAGCATTCAACAATGAATAAAATAGTAATTAAAAACTGCACAAAGTGTCCTTTGAATATATGTTTAATTCGTCTTGACCGCGCTTCTGTACTGTAGCGTCTTGAACACAAGCGCCACTTGTGTGAGTGAACCAGAACCGGACAACTACGTATTGAACAACAGCGCCACCTCTAAACTTTCTAGACCTCCATCTCTACGCTCTTTGGTTTTCGATATCTACCGCTTCGAACTTACTGTTCCCACTCCTTCAGCCCTCGCTAACTCCGCAATATGTTGTAAATTCATAGAACCTTACTGCTTATCTCGTTATCAGAAATCACCTCCCGAAGTTTGTTTCATTAATTTACACCCTACATCGAATATATGCATTTTTTTTAACTTTGTATCATTCCTGTATACCCGCTATAAATATGTTATTACCCAACTTCCATACTTTTAACATGTCCTTCGATGGACCCTCATGTGTCATTTCATTTCCGATGTTGTTAATGTAGATATTTACAAAATATAATATATATATATATATCTACTGAAAAATGGCTAGAAAAATCGCATTTTTATAGAATTTTAAGAAAAGGTTCCGGTATTTCCCACCGTTGCACCAGATTAAAAACACAGCTTGTAACACAGTGAATTTAAAGAAAAATAAAAGAAACTTGCAGACTATTTCTAATTAAAGCTTAAAAATTGACATTGTTCATAATTATTAATTTCATTTCTTTAAAAAAAAATGTTCATTAACATACTGATAGACTCAATTAATGAGTGAATGAACACGAGTCTTTGACAGTTTGTTTTAATGGAAAGGAAACCTAGTTCCTTAGATTTCTCACGGGTTCATTTAAGAACTAACGATAGTAGTTCTGGGCAGTTTGTGTTCCAGTCAAGCAGTTTCTTAAGAAACATTTTGTACTATACAAATATCGGCATAGTACATTATGTGGAACACTCTGTGATACCACAAGATTAACAATGTTGTCAACCCAACATAAAGTTGTATTTGTTACAAATATCACTGTGTCAGGTTATTATATATTTCAAATTTACATGTTAAACAAAAACTTACAACATTGCATTTATTATTCAGTGCAACAAACTAAGGACGTTACAGTATCACAAATATACAAAATGAAATGAAAATCTTTGAGTTTTACGTTCCACGGTTATGCCAGCTACGCTAAAGGAGACAGTGACGATGAGAAGTGAATGAAGAAAGTAGGAGGAAATGGGAGAACCCCGAGGAAGTTCACTTGGCGGGAGCAGGGTTTGAACTTGGAACCCCATGCACCAGAGGTAAACACTGTACCACTGAGCCACCGTGGCCACCACAAATATACAAATTGTGACCTCTACAGTAGTAATAATGCAAATGAAACAGACGGGGCAAGACACATCCAAAATACTTTAGCATCATCATCATGATATGACGGATTTCGAGTAAATGCGAACAAAGTTACAAGGGATTAAAATTTCGACTTTTTTCAAAAGCCTTTATTTCGAAAAACTGTATAGGTAAATAAATACCTCATGCAATTGCATAGATGGTTCTCAGTAGAGTGAAGATCACAATGCTGTTTACAGGCATTCGAGATCTCAAACTGTTCTGTGGAGATATGATGAAACCTGATGAAGTTTGAAACATTACTTAAAATTATGTAATTCCGAGAACTTACTGTAATTACATCTACCTAAAAGTATTGTTGTAATGTTATAGAAGCAAAATAAATAAATAAAAAACAAAAATACTTGAAAAGTTCCCAAATACGCCATTTTAAGCCATTCCCGAGTGTTTCAAATATCAGATTGCTGTAAACGGCATTATGATCTTTATGTTTATGGACAATTGTATATTTAATTCGGTGTGATTTTTTTTTTCGAAATAAAAGTAGTTTAAAAAAAGCCAAATTTTCAATTCCTCGTAACTTTGTTTCTACTTGTTCAAAGTATGTAATGTGATGACTGTAGTATTATGATCCCCGTTCCACCTGAATTATTACTGTTGCAGAACCCTCCAAAATTTATTTGTTTTTTTAATGTTTGTGATACTGTTAGTTAGTTTCTAGCACTGCATGACAAGCGTAGTATTGTAAATTTTAGTTTCACATGTAAATTTGAAATATGTAATATCCTGACGTAGTGCTATTTGGGGAAAAAAAAAAGAAAGAAACAGCGTATACCAAATACTGTTCCTGTTTCGATATTTGCATAGTACAAAATTTCTTTCTTTCTTTTTTTTCTTTCTTTTTTTGGTTTATTAGGTTAATAGTTACATGGGCGAATCAAGATAAACGGTCCATTCTGTATATAATATTCTCTAGAAATATATGGACGGACTTTTTTCAGTTACTTACATTGTATTTTAACTAGAGCACTCCAAACTGCACCACAGTATTCAAGCAGTATTCGTATTACTGCATGAAACAAATAATAGGACGTATTGAAGTTCAGAGATTTTGGAACACTGTTTTTTATTATTATTATTGCTAGGATAAAGGTATGGTTAGCGTTAAGGCTTGCAGAAAGAATATATTTCAAAACGTAATTTATATTTATTATTAATTCTAGTTATTGGTTTAAGTGTTGCAACATTGTTATAAAAGGAGAACGAAGTGATGTAAAAATTAAAATAAAAGTAAAGTTTTTTTTTTTTTTTTTTGCGCTCTTATTGTCGATCATTTTGCCTTTTCTGCAATATGAAAGAAATTCTGCTTGTCGACTCTATTGCACCAACATAAGTTTTTGTTACATTATTGTTTGAAGCAGATAATTATATGAAACTATTGTATCTTGTATAATTTTTGCCTGTTGAATGCTTCATATGGAGAATGTTCAATTCTTGTTCGACAATGAATGTAAGTTGATCTGTACGACTTTTGCTGTAATTTGAAACGTGTAATTTATTCATCCTAATACACGAAGTTAGTTAAGTGAGAGAAGCATAGTACAACTAACTAAAACCTTGATATAAAGGAGCTATGTTGATGTGGTATTTGTAAATCTGTATGGTACCCATTGTAATGTGAACCGCTCGAAAAGCAGTCTTATCAGTAAACTCACAAGTAAAGGGTCCAATGGATGAATCGAGTTGCGAGATGAGACATAGTGCACCTGATAGAGGATGTGAAAATATGTGTATGTGGAAAGTTATAGCGGAGAGAGTAGTAGTTAACGGAGGGGAAGGGGGTTAAAGTTGGTGGGAGAATGGCTATGCTATGTTATAGAAATACATCAAATAAACAGTTGAACTGTAAAAATAGTGAAAGATGGACACTGCAAACGGTAGTAGTTTCACATATTGGCAGAAAAAGAATAGCCAGAGTAGATCACGAACTTCCGCCGCCATCTTGAAATCCGCCATTTTGAAATTTGTGATATTTTTTGAAATGGAAAGATAGTCATGTGATATATCAGTTAGGGCCAGCATGTTCTCAAAAAGGCAATTATGGACTTTAGGGATCGTTATCTGTACTCATTTGGAGGATTTAGGACCATCTTTATAGTTATTTACGAAAATGTAGAAGACATATGTTGAAAGCTTGGATTATCACGAAAACACATGTAAGTTAAACATATCTACAAGCCAAGAAAACTAACAGTGAAATTTGATATCCAAGTTGTACATTATTACATTATTATTTATGACATTATTTCCAATAACAATTGACATGACCAATATTATTTATAACATTACTTCATATAATGCCGAAAAGAACTGTTCCGGTATGGAAGAACCGCTTCCGCTTGTTTGTTATTCGCACTTTCGGTCGAAAATAATATGAAGTTTATATAGCTACGTTTTGTTAATTGACATACCATAAATATAGACCACAACACAATAAAATATGATAGATTGGAGATTGGAATGCAGTTCTTACATACTGCCCCAACAGCACAATTACATAGCAGGCATATGCCTATTATGTTCCCTCAGGCACATTCCCTCAGGTACATGGGAATGTGCCCAGTATGTGCCTTATGTACCTATGAAAGAGAAATCACATGAATGGCAAGTGATAGTCACAGTTTAAGTCCGCTCCTAGGCACATGCTTGACGTGTATCTGGGGAACATACCTAGTATGTTCTAGGCATGTTGTTCCCACTACCGTAAGCAAAAATTACTCACCCAAAATATGTTAAATCGGCTTTATGCGTAATTTGTTTACATTAAGGTGAGTAAAAAACATTTAAAAAAGTAAAAAAAAAAGTAGCCGGGTGTGGGCGCGAACCACCAACCCTTTGATTACTAAGCGCGTGCTCTTCTGACTTGGCTACGGAGGCGATGAAGAAAACGTGGATTGTAGAGGGATAAATCTTTGGGGTCTTTTTAATTTGGCTAATCAGAGTGCTCTTGTAACCCTGTAGTGAATTTTTATTTATCAGTTATGTCATTTCTTTCTTCTAAATTCATCTTCCAAAGGAGGGGTATCGATAAGGGCCAATTCCCCCCCCCCTTCTTGGAATGAGCAGATTCTCAGCTATTTTGTAGTTGACCATTTGTAGTTTATAACTTGGCCCTTGCATTTTTCTATAGGTACGTAATGACGGCGCAAACTTGGTTGTAATGGCCGGTTTTCGCGAAAATTGCACATTTTTTTGACATTTGAGGGCTGATTTCATACAGAGCGCATGTGAGTGGCATGATTTCCACTGAATATATTGTGAAGAAATATAAGAGGTTCATGTTGAGCTAGGTTTGATTAGGTTGCTGCCTTGCGCTCATAGTAAGAAAAAAACGTTTTCTGTAATATCGGGAGTATTTCGCGAATATGGTAAAAGCCGAAGAAAGATGATGCAAGGCGGGTAATCTGTACCAAACGAGAACAAATATTTCGTAGGGCAAGAGAAGAGGATTAGTGAGTCTTTGACAGCCCATTCTGATACGTTAAACACGGAGAAGGCCCTCTTGAAATGCGAAATCATGAAAACAATGATTTTGTATTTAGTGTATGGATGAGTGTAGACCGAACTTGTGTCGGAAAAATAAGTGTCTGCGAGTAGGTTGCTTAGTGAGATTGCAGATAAACACGCTGGTTTGGTTTGGTTGTTTCCCTACGTTTCTATTGCATGAAACATAAGAAACAAAGCAAACAAACGGGCTTCTCGATAAGACGAGACTGATTGTGAACCTAGTTATCAGCAGAGGGATCCTACTATTTGTCTGAATATCGGATGACTCATATCGCTTGTGCGATACATTGCAGACTGTATTGAATTCTCAGTTGTGCTATTACGTCTTTCGAGCTCCTTTCTCTGTTTCTGAAATGTGAATTCTTTGGAGTGCTTGTAGATGTTGTTTTGTGTTCGTGTGTTTTGTTTGATCATTTCTGCCGTGTGCTGTCACTGCAGTGTTGTTTTGTTTTTACTGCTACTAGTGCTCGAAAATAACAAGTTCATTTGCTTCGAATACGAATTCTACTGCATTTGGCTTACATTTTTTGTCGTGGAATATGCCTAAGCAGGTATGCTGTGACGTTTGCGGTGCTCATGTGCGTAAATCGAAATTAATTCGAATTGGTAATGACACAATTCTGCGATGTTTGAAGGGAAAAAACGCGAGCTTAGTAATAGGTAGTTGGATATGCCCCAAATGTCACTTAGAACCATCAAAGAAAGGGCTAACTCGCAAGTGTTCTCGAGTAGTGAGCTCTGCGAGAACTACTCTTAGTGGTAAAAACGCACAGCCTCATTGTGCCGAAGCATCCTCTAGCAAAACTGCCTCTACATGTGACGATTTAGAAACTGTCAAGCCTGCGGAGAAACTCAAGCTGAACGTTGGACGAGCTTCCCTGTCTCAAAAAATGTATTGTTTGTAACAAATCTCAGACGTGTCTGGCATTAATACCTGCAAAAGCTAGATGCCAGTTTTATGTTGACAACGACTTTATTATTCCCAAAGGTGCGCGTTGTTGTCACGATCATTTGGACTTACACTATTTGAAATCTGGGACTGTGATTGAAAAATCATTAAACGAATGCCTCGTTAATGCTGGGAAGTGCAGGAGTTGCTGGATGGCTTGAGATCAGTTGCATCCCGCATAGGAATGAATTTTGATACGCCCGGTGTTTTAACTAGTGCAGTCTACTGGAATTTAACAAGAGTGACAATTGAGCAGTTCGGTGTCATATTGAACAGCGTGGACTGCCATTTGAGAAATACCTAAAATCGGGGTTCTAGGGCGTCTCTTGCTGTTTTCCTTATGAAACTTAGAACTGGGGTGTCCTACCATGTCCTCTCGACGCTGTTTGCCCTCCCGAAATGTGTTATTCAAAGATGTCTGCATTCTGTTCGTAAAGCCTTCATGTTAGCATTTGTTCCACAACATCTAGGACTTCAACAACATCTTTCCAGGGACGATTTAATTAAGTACCATACCAGGGACTTTGCCAAGACTGTTTTTGTGGACGGGAAAGACAAGGCAGTCCTCGTTCTAGATGAGACACATTTATATTGAAAAGAGTTTAAACTATAAGTTCCAGAGAAGAACTTTCTCATTGCACAGAGGTCGCCCGCTGGTCAAACCCTTCCTCATTGTAAGCACAACAGGGCATATACTTGATGTGTTAGGGCCGTTTTATGCAGATGGTAAAAACAAGACTCGTCTATTATAACAGGACACATGAAGTCATCTGCCGAGGGTTTGAGATCCTGGTTGAAAACAGGTGACGTTTTGATTGTTGACAGGGGGTTCAGAGATACTGTGCAATTCTTGGAAGACATGAATCTTATTGTTAAAATGCCACATTTTCTACAAAACAAAAGCCAACATACCTGCCATGAAGCCAACGAGTCCAGGTTAGTAACGTCCGTTAGATGGGTTGTTGAAGCTGCTAACGGGCTCATAGAAACATTTAAAGCATTGTCGAATGTACTGCCCAACTCTCACACCATTTATTGGGGATTATGTGAGAATAGTGTGCAGCATAATTAATGCCTTCAGACCTCCAATGACCCTGGAAGATGCAGAAAACGCCAACATAGTCGCACAGAGAATGTTACTGCTCTCGCAATCCCCGAAAAAGTTGCAGGAAAGAGTGCTCCGTGAAAACTGGTCAAGGTGCAGAGCAATTTGGATGGAAATGGAGGCAAGCAATATCGATTATTTTCCCATTTTGACTATTGACGAGCTTCGAAATATCACTATGGGCGTTTATCAACTGAAGCAAGCTCAATCCTACATTGCAGAACACGAAGCGGACGATAGAATGTATACAAGCTGTACACACACAAGAAGTGCGATGGTGTTCTACAGGTATTACTTCAAAGTCGCCACGTGACATCCAAGATATATTTCCCGTGGATCGAGTACCATTACCGTGGCATAAGTGGGTAGTACTGTCAGTGCAAGGTTGGAGCTTGCGTAGTCGGCTGCTGCGCGCATGTTGCCTCCGTGTTGTGGTACCTTGGGTACTACAAGCACATCACCGAGAGAGCAACAATAACACGGTGCTCCAACAACTATGATGCGTTTCTACAGCACTCATCGAGGGTTGTCACGAACGGCTGGTCCGATGATGGTGAGGAAGCGGAGGACGACGTCTAATAACGGTACGAGTAATGCTTGCATGTTTGGCGTTGTGTTTAACGCTTTTTTCGTGTTAAAGGTTTATTGTTCCTTGTTTAAATCTACGTACTATGCAAGCGATGCCATTTTGATTCACATATAACGTGGAAGGATGAAGCGTAGATGACAGAAAAGAACAATACTCGCATCGGCATACAATCACATATCAACTACATACCTTCGTATGTTTTTCATGGCTATGGACTTTAAAGGGGGCCTTCTCCGTGTTTAACATGTATCAGAATGGGCTGTCAAAGGCTTCCTAATTCTCTTCTCTTGCCCTACGGAATAACTGTTCTCGTTGGGTACAGATTACCCGCCTTGCACCATCTTTCTTCGGCTTTTACCGTATTCGCGAAATACTCCCGATATTACAGAAAACGTTTTTTTTTTTTTTTTTTACTATGAGCGCAAGGCAGCAACCTAATCAAACCTAGCCCAACATGAGTCTCTTATATCCCTTCACAACATATTCAGTGGAAATCATGCCACTCACATGCGCTGACTGTCATTCGTGCGTCGCTGCAGATATCAATTATTTGTCATAAGTATCTGAAAAACTATGCACCTAAAGGAAGTACCTCGAATATGAAACATATATTTCCCAAGTGACGACATAAAAATAAATGACTATCACAGTGAGAAACTGAGCCAGGTATATAAATGCTACATTTGTGGTACATAGTTGCAAATATCAATTAGATGTAACAAGCACTTAAAACTTTAAGGTAACTAAAGTACATACTTAGCACATGAATACCATATGTACCAAGTGTCGGGTACCTAAAAAGTAGCTGGGACACCTAAATGGCACATGCCTAGCACATCTTGTGCTGTTAGAGTGTGTGTAAACCACTATTTTTTTCACCACTTGCTGTATTTTTCATTTAACTTTCTTTATTCACCTGCGTAAACAATAACAACTTGAGACGAGCGTAGCATGTGATATCTGGATGAAAACTGGACTGCTGCAGTCGAATACAGCAATTAAATTGTAGTGGAAAATATGTTATCGGGTGAGATTGCTTTCTCGAGTATCTATCGTGTCGCATTATGTTTGATCGGTTTGTTGCACATATGAAGTCTTCGATTATTGTTACAATGTTGGTTCGAGAGTTCGAAACTTATAATGATGAACCATCGTCGGAGGAATACAGTGTGTTTGAAAGAATTAAAAGTTTGTTGGAAGAAAACGAAAGTGTAGTAAATTAGATACAAACATTGCTGACTTGGAACCAGATGAAGATGGTGATGATGTTGATAATACAGTTAATGATTTAGAAGAGCAAAAAGATGTTTCTAAATTAGAATCGTCCATTGAAACTGTAGAAAATAGTTGTTCGTAATAGAGCAGTAGCTCCTCATATATGCCTTTCCCGCCACGGAAAGAATTTCACTGTTAGTTTTCTTGGCTTGTAGATATATTTAACTTACATGCATTTTCTTGATAATCCAAACTTTCAACATACGAGTATCAGTCTCCTAGACTTTCGTAAATAACTATAAAGATGATCCTAAATCTTCCAAATGAATACAGATAACGACCACTAAAGTTCACAATTGACTTTTTGAGAACATGCTGGCCCTAATTAATATATCACATGACTACCTTTACATTTCAAGACGGCGGCGGAGGTTCGTGATCTCGGGCCATTCTTTTGCCAATATGTGAAACTACTACCGTTTGCAGTGTCTATCTTTCACTGTTTTTGCAATTCAACAGTTTATTTTATGTATTTTTATAACACATCATAGCCCTTCTCCCACGAACTTTAATCCCCTCCCCCTCCGTTTCTTATGGCGCTCAGCTGCTATAACTTTGCACATGTAAACAAATTACGCATAAAGCCGATTTAACATATTTTGGGTGAGTAATTTTTGCTTACGGTAGTGGGAACAACATGCCTAGAACATACTAGGTATGTTCCCCAGATACACGTCAAGCATGTGCCTAGGAGCGGACTTAAACTGTGACTATCACTTGCCATTCATGTGATTTCTCTTTCATAGGTACATAAGGCACATACTGGGCACATTCCCATGTACCTGAGGGAACATAATAGGCATATGCCTGCTATGTAATTGTGCTGTTGGGGCAGTATGTAAGAATTGCATTCCAATCTCCAATCTATCATATTTTATTGTGTTGTGGTCTATATTTATGGTATGTCAATTAACAAAACGTAGCTATATAAACTTCATATTATTTTCGACCGAAAGTGCGAATAACAAACAAGCGGAAGCGGTTCTTCCATACCGGAACAGTTCTTTTCGGCATTATATGAAGTAATGTTATAAATAATATTGGTCATGTCAATTGTTATTGGAAATAATGTCATAAATAATAATGTAATAATGTACAACTTGGATATCAAATTTCACTGTTAGTTTTCTTGGCTTGTAGATATGTTTAACTTACATGTGTTTTCGTGATAATCCAAGCTTTCAACATATGTCTTCTACATTTTCGTAAATAACTATAAAGATGGTCCTAAATCCTCCAAATGAGTACAGATAACGATCCCTAAAGTCCATAATTGCCTTTTTGAGAACATGCTGGCCCTAACTGATATATCACATGACTATCTTTCCATTTCAAAAAATATCACAAATTTCAAAATGGCGGATTTCAAGATGGCGGCGGAAGTTCGTGATCTACTCTGGCTATTCTTTTTCTGCCAATATGTGAAACTACTACCGTTTGCAGTGTCCATCTTTCACTATTTTTACAGTTCAACTGTTTATTTGATGTATTTCTATAACATAGCATAGCCATTCTCCCACCAACTTTAACCCCCTCCCCCTCCGTTAACTACTACTCTCTCCGCTATAACTTTCCACATACACATATTTTCACTCCTCTATCAGGCGCACTATGTCTTATCCCGCAACTCGATTCATCCATTTGGACCCTTTACTTGTCAGTTTTGTTCCTAGAATCTTGCCTTAGATAGTTTAAAAGAGAGCAAAAATGAGTTAGTACCTTAGAGTTAGTACTTTAGAGATTGTATTGTATCGTTTAGCTATACATTTGCACTCCCTCTCCATGGTAATTCAGGTTTTTTTGCTAGCACTTTTTTATGTGTTTAATGCATATTTTCTATGTAAATGATAGTAGATCTTTATAAATGATAAGTTTGATAAATGGATAATGGGTGAGCAGCTGTAACTTTCTATAAATATTAAATTCCCTGTTGTATATTTAACTTATTTGGTAGTGTAATTTCGTTCTTAAATACATCTGTTTAAAAACTGAGTCTTTGTTAACTTATCAAGCACAAACCCGCTTTATATATATAAAGTAGGAATTGAAGACAAGGAAATACCTCTGTAAGTTTTATGAAAACTTCAACTTTTGGAGTATACTTTTGGACATATCAACTTGCTAGAGTAAACCGCAGCACATTGTACATCCTTCTTTGCGAAAAAGACTAGACGTAAAGGCCCGAAGGCAGAACCAAAAGTTGTCAAAACCCTATAAGATCGCAATCTACAATAAGTTCATAGTATAATAGTGATGTGAAAAAATTTATAAATAAGAAGATATTTTAAATGTGTAGAACTGTGGTTAGAAAAGCAGTTGTGTGAACTTAATATGAGTTGCTTTTCTTTAAGGACCAAAAGTATGTGGATAGGTCAATCAGTTCCATGATGCATTTCGCAATGGTCTATTCTGGGTAAAATATCTTTTTAGAAACGGTACCTACTTGCTAGGCTGGTAGCTGATCCATCTTTGTATGTTATAGCACGGCCAACAAGAGATGGTCTCTGACGTTTCTTACCACATGCAGTGGGACATTCCAGCCCCTATTTTGATACCAGTGTTACCAACCGCAATCAATCTGTCGTATACCATTAATTAAATTGCCACTACAGTTGCACCGAAAAAAAACCTTGACACGCGAGTAGTGGCGATGTCACTGCGAGCTGTCAGAGACGTTCTCTTACTGGACGCACTATAGTCTGTTTCCTCTCTACACACAAAAAAGGAAAATTAATCAGTAATCGAATACAGAAGATAAAATATTAAACAGTTAAGCAGTATTGATTCTTTAAAGTATCTGATTTAGATTAAGATAACATGTATACATTGAAGACAGTCTTGTCCTAATTAGTTGTAGGTACAGAGATAATGTAATTAAAATGTTCTGGGAGTGTTCCTTATTTGTTTTCTGAAAATTACGGAAGAAGAATGATGGTTGTATTTGAAAACCAGTGATTTAATAATAGCGTAATTTTAGAAAGTAGGAAAAACAAGAATATTGATGGTGTTCGTGTATCTAAAGTGAAGTGAGACTGCTTTATATAGATTTCATGTTTATTTCTATAATACTTGTTTATCCAAACGTCAGACAAAAGTGAATTTATTTTGAATATAGAAATATATTTTAGCCTGAACAATCGAATGGATTTCAGCTGACAGTTGTTAATAATATCAGGCTTGTCAATTATTACACTGAATTTTCTATTCTTAAAGCATTTTACACACACTTCACTTGAATCAGACTCGAAGTTTCAAGGAAGAAAAATGTGGATTATATTTTACTCCTTGAATTTCATTAAACTGCAACTTGTTCAGAATGTGATAGTCCTTAATTTTGGTTAATACATCTCACAAAGTGTAATGCAAAGAAGTGAACCTGACTGACTTGGAGAATTAGATTCTAGGTATTGGAATATCCCGTGGTCTCATATGAGGTATGTCATCCTCAACAGGTTGTTATTAACGCAATTTCCACTATAATTATGAATGTAAACTGTGGTGTAAACATGTATTTCTCTTATGAATTGTGTATATATCCAGGTTCCACAGTGGAGTAGAGGTGCGGTATGAGTAAAAGAAGGCGAACATCTTCAGTTGCAAGTCGAGGCCCAGAAGAAGAAAACATGGATATCGATAATCACTCTGAACCAACTAAAAAGAAGAAAAAGCTAGATCCTGTAAGTTAATACACGTAGGCTTTTATCTTACTATGTCTATTTTACTAAATAGAAAAAAGTATTCACTATAATTCATACCGATGTGTTAACGTAATTGTTGGAATAACGCTTATGATTTATTTTGAAATTACATATTACTTATTTTAATCAAAATATAAATCGAAGAGAAATGAAACTAATAATTTCTACAAATTGAGTAACTTTACTGGAGGGCTCACTGTACGATATACGAGCTGATTTCCAGTTTCATGTGTTCCTTTTGCGAATAATTGAATCAAATTGATTTCGCGTCTCACGAATCGCACAAAATCGTTCTGTGTCAAACAGTTAATGTGTTCGGCTTTGGTGTGCATGAACTTGGAGTTGATCTTTGGTAGAGACTTATTCGTTATTAGTCTACACAGCATACAATGGAATATAAAACTATAAAAACAAACGGGAATATATTCATTCAAGGAATGGAATATTTTCATCGTAGCACAGTAAAACTTGTACGTAATGGGGTGATGGACTTAATCGTGTAGAAGCTTATGCTTAATAGACAAATCAGTCGGAAATTTAAGTGCATGAAAAACTCACATTTACTCATTACTTGAATTTAGATAACTAACTGTGGTGGATACAAGTGGAAAATCAAGTTCTAGATGTGAAGAGACTTACTGAGCACTCTTCTATCATTTTCACTAACAACTCATCTATAGTAATAGCAGAAAGTTTTACCTATTGCATTCAGTGGTCCATTTTTATACACTTTTATCTGAACTTTTCCATATACCATTTTAGGGGCAGAGTTTGTAAGATCCAGCGTAATAGTTTGTGGGAAATAAGTTTGAATTTATCTTGTTGAAGGAAATTGTATAATTGTCTGTAAGTGTAGTCTCGTACATAAGATATTGAAGGGGAGGAAGTAAATTTAAAAATATGAAATAGAGAACAGATATTTTGTATAGTTGAAAATTTCATTTGCTATAGACGCCTCCTTCACAGAGACATATTTATATACCTGGTAGAGAGAGTTGGTTGTAGACTGGTAATTTAGGGTTTCCCTTAACAAACTATTATCGGAATAACAGCTTAGATTTGGATTATGTTCATGGTGCTTATTATTTGTCTTTATCTGACGGGTTGGAAGCAGTGGTACCTGATAAAGTAAAAACTAAATAGACTATACTGTTTTCTGCATGATTTTACTTAAATACTTCTGTCTACTTGTTATAGTCTTAAGAAATCAAATAATTATTTCGAACTTCGACAGTAATGTGTTCATAAATCTAAAGGATGAAGTAAAATAGTAAAGTTTTTTTTTTTTTTTTTTTGTTTTAAATTAAAATTCGATAGAATATATAGAATTCTGTATACAGTATACTAATATATTATATATATACAAAAAAGTAGTTATATTTTGAATAATAGCAGTAGCAGAATAAAGGAGACATCATCAGCTGATTACATATTGAAAATATTTAGTTGAAAGATCAAACGAATAATAATTTTCTTCCATTCATTGCAGGTTCTTTAGAATTCAGCACAAATAGTAAATTCCATTAATATTTTACTTGGTATTGGGAGTAATCACACTTTTAAAATTTTGTACACATAGAACAGATCTAATGTAAAAATACCATTCACGCTGTATATAATTTTGTTCAAAATATTTACAGATGGAAATGTGTCATCAGTTGTATGATACAATAAGGAATTTTAAAAAGGACGACGGGACGTTGTTGTGTGATGCATTTATTCGAGTTCCGAAAAGAAGACAGGAGCCTGGCTATTATGAGGTAATATTTCAATGTATATTATAAAAACAGAAGAATAAACAGTAAATGATCTATTATTCTACCCAATGTTTTTGTTTTCATTTTTTTTTTTTTTAATTTCGTTAAATTTTATTTGTGTTGTAATTTAGATAACTTAATATATCAAAGTAAATATTGTATTTATATTTAGGCTATCAAGACGATTTGTCTGTAAAATCGATAATTGGGCTATTTTTAAACGAAGCCATAATATCACAATATTGCGAGCTGTGATTATATATAATGAGAAAAAGCGGAAAGGCTATTACTCACCACAAAAAATATGAACCAGAATTTTCTTCTACATGCAACAGGTAGCGCTTTCGGAAGATGCAACTTGCTTCTTCAGCCTTCGTGGAATCATGTTTAATTGAAAAAGCAAGAACAGCAACGGAACGAAAAATTAAAGGATCATATATTCACAAAGAAAGGCCCTCACTTAACCTGGATAGAGGAGAAATAAATATTATTTGGAGTAATCTTTTCACTACATACTTTCACCATTTGGAAAGCAAGAACAGAAAACAGTGAACAGTAGTGTACAATGTCAGAAAATTTCTATTCCCGTGTGTTTTAATGTTTGACAGAAGATTTTTTTTTTTTTTTTTTTTAAATCGTTTTTGAAGTCTACCACAAGCTGAAGAAGGAAATAGCATCTTCCGAAAGCGCTACTTTGTTGCATGTAGAAGAAAATTCTGCTACATATTTTTTGAGGTGAGTAATAGCCTTTCCGCTTTTTCTCATTGAAACCATAATATGTCGTTTATTTATCGTTGTATTTGAATGAAATAAAGTTTTTCCTACTCGCAGTTGATCGTTCTCCATAACAAGCTTACTGCAGTTTGTGAAACCACATTACGTAGCGTAGATCACTTGGTAAACTTTAAAAAGTTGAGAAGTTACCCTTTTTTGGTAGCTGTTGCCCTTTTTACAGGAAATCAGAGAATAAAAAGTGCGTGCTTCTCGGTGTTTTGCCCTGTTATTGTGTAATTTTAAATTCTTTATGTAGTAAATAACTTTTATTGTCGTACAAGGCATTACATGAGAAATTTGACTTCACTGGTAGAATGTTGAAAAAAATGTTACCGAGTTGCTTGTAACCATCTGATTATCGAGATTTTTACTGGAATCTTTTTTAGTATGAAATCTTAGTAATATATTTTTACTTTGAGGTACGTGTAATGGTCATTAAACAATTGTGTAATTGTGGTAGTATCATTCGTATGTTCTTTGAATATATTCATTACTAATTTTGCTAATGCACATGATGCATGAAATTAAATTGTATTGGAAAATGAAAGAAGTGACGCTAGGGTTTATATACAACTTTATTATCTCAAATTAAATATTCATGATTTCAAAGAGAAATGGATAATCGTTAATACAAATCACAACAATAAAAACCTAGAGGTACACAAGAGACCATGAGGTAAATTGAATCTAGAAAAACATTGAGGTTTTTATCATAATCAGAAAATAGATTCGTTGAAAGCAATCGTAAGGGCTAACAACTATCTTACTAATCTTGGCTACGGGGCCGCGGTGGCTCAGTGGTAGAGCGTTCACCTTTGGTACTTGGGGTCCCGGGTTCGATCCCAGCCCCCGCCAAGTGAACTTTTTGGTGGACAAACACCGTGTGCGTTTGTTTTCTCGGGGTTCTCCCGTTTCCTCCCACTTTTTTCATTCCATTATTTCATTCATTTCTCATCATTACCGTCTCCTTTAGCCTAGCCGGCAAAACCGTGGGACGTAAAACTCAAAGATTTCATTTCGTTTCATTTTGATCTTGGCTAATCACTTAATTATTTAGCTTTTAAAATGCATAATAACACCAGACGTTCTCTTCTTTAGTGTCTGAAGGACAATATAAAAAACATACATAATTCTGGTGTGATAACTCATGCAGACACTTGGCCGGGCGCAGCCTTATCATGAACATGCTGGCTTCAAATCCCAATTTTTGACATGCTCCTTTGTACCGGTTTTCATTGTGGACTCCGAAATAGTCCAGCTCTTGATGCCTGCCTTCGAACTAAGGCCTCGTGGGTGCTCTGAAATGATGTCCACTAGCGACCGGAATGAAGTGTCCTCTTTGATCTTTCTCCTTTGGCTAAAGTGTATGACAGGATGACCGACGAATGCATTCCTTCTCTTCAGCAAACTAACGTTTAACAGGAACGTTACAAACGTTCTGTTTTGTTTTCAATCTCCAATGAAAAGTACAGCATAGAAGTAGCTTGACAAATTTGGACAGAACCATGAAGGCAGGATCGAACATCACGCTTCAGCATCAAATACACAGGATGCAGTCCCTACTTTTGAAATCGGAGCGATTATGATATATCTGAATACATAATTTATATAGTGGATTCTACCCTCATTTTCTTGACGCCATGAGAATTTTCACTTTTGACTCACGTTCTGTGTTGGGAGTATAGAAGAGATCAAAAAATTGTTTTTCCTGTTACATTACATTACATTACATTTCCTATTCTGTATCCTACTGCACTGGCCTCTATGCAGTTCGAAATACCTTTCCGTTGAATTATTGTTATTTTCTTTACAATTAAGTTTCTTCATTTCGTCCGCAATCTCATTACTAATGTATCACTAGAAAGGACCAGAATTTATTCTAGTAACAATTCGATGTAGCTATCGTTGTCTGTCTCCTAGATGATAAGATAAACTACGAAAATAACTAAGGAAAATCATACTCAAAGAAACCTCTGAGAATGTATATACGATTGACCCGATAAACCGTTAACTTAGTTAACTATAGCCAAGTCTTTCACTAGGTCAACTTGTATCTTCTAGAAGTTGTAGCTTACACAGATCGTCGTATTTACTGGAAGTACATTATCAGTATAACGAGGGAGGTGAAGTTACTCAAGCTTCGTATTTGATTTGGAAAACACTGTAAAAATATGTACCAAGGAAACCTTATCTTTTGAAGCATTTCAACACATAGGTATTTACAGGATTTCCACATTTTGGCAAATCAGGAAATGTCAGGGAAATGAAAACATGGCAGGGAAATCATGCATTTTGCGTAAAATGTCATGGAAAGTCAGGGAACGTAAAAGTGTAAATTTTTTTTTCAATCTAATATTGTTTCATCTCTATTAGTTGTACAGATTGACATGTGAAGAGGACCACAATGATACAGCATTTCCATGATGACAGTGATGCAGTGTTGCTATTTCGTTCTGAGGGAGTGAAGTGATCTGTGAGTGTGTGTGTGTGCGTGCGTGTGTGAGTGAGCGAGAGAGACAGACAGACAGACAGACAGAGAGGGGGATAATTGATCATGTAAAAGCAGAAATCGAAGAATGACTTGTCATCTTCGTGGACAGCGGTTTTAAGACAGAAAAAACTACTGAAAGCATCAGATAAACTAACTTTCAGGCTTGACTGTCGATACTTTTTGCTGGGCACAATCAAGAAGATTGTGGAAAGGAACCCTCTGAAGTACCAACTGGTACGTGCTCAGTTGGACCCCAGGCCACAAAAGAACAATCCAGAACTTGCTCAGACTAGGATGAAACGCATCCTACAAACTCTGCATGAACATAACAGAATATCTGTAGCTGAGAAAGTAAAGTGTCAGTTTATGTCTTTCTGTACTGAAATTCAGTTGTTTCATGACTTAGAATACGAAGAGAAGATGGGGTAGCGTTAGGTTAGATAACTTCTTTGCAAAGGTAATGTCCAAGAAACAAGAATATTCTGATTTGTGGAATGTTGCGAAAATGTTTAATTTCTAGCACAGAGGTGGATGCATAATGCAGTTATGTACTGCGGAGGTGTGGAATATGTTCCTGTTATCGAAGAATGCTTCTCTTAGTTCGTTCAGCTTGGAGGCGCTATGATGAATACCTTAAACAGAAACGAATCAAAAGTGCAGAGGAAAGTAAAATCGAAGGTAAAAAGAAAACTAGATGCTGAAGTTAAGAAATTGGAAGCAAAGAAGACACAGTGGAATTATATTACAAACAAGAACAAGACATTCTCGTAGAACAAATTCAAGAACTGAAAGCAAAACAAAATTCTGTTTAAAAAATGTAAATGTGAGTATTAACATATCTCAAAGTTGGCAAAATTAGGACATAGTGGGCCACAGTGGCTCAGTGGTTGAGCGTTCACCTCTGGTGCATGGGGTCCTTGGTTCGATTCCAGCTCGCGTCAGGTGTTCTTTGTGATGGACAGATACCGTATGCATGGGCTTTCTCGAGTTCTCCCGTTTCCTCTCACTTTCTTCATTCCACCATTTCATTCATTTCTCATCATCGTCGTCTCATTTAACTGTGAAACGTAAAACTTCAAGGTTTCATAACATTTTGGGACTAATAGTAATAGATCTCAGGGACAGTAGGCAGTATATTCTTGACTGCATGTTATGTTGCTTTCTTATTGTTTTTTCAATGAAAAAAGTAATTTACAATGTCAAGATATGTGATACTGTATTATATATATATATATATATATATATATATATATATATATATATATATATATATATATATATATATATATATATATATATTATATACTTACATGATAAATTTTGTGTAAATAACAATTAGTCATGTTGAAGATAAATGTGTAAATGGTAATTAAAAGAGTGTGTTGGACGAGTATGGGGATGGAGGAGGCCGTTAAAAAAGTGTATGGTAGAATTTACCCCATATCTTCCCATTTATGTTCAACAATTTGTCAGGAAGTCAGGGAAATCGATCTTCACTTCTTTGTGGGAACCCCGTATTTACTTTCCCTTCTCCCAGGGTTGATTAATTTAAATCAAAATGATTTAAATTACGCTTTCAATCGAATTTTTTCCTTAATTTGATTAAATAAAATTTACTTAGCTTAAAATAGGAATAAAATGGAATATTTCTGACCATTTTTGGACAGTTACGGAATGTAAGTCTGAAATTCGCACCTTAATCAATATGATGGTAGGATCTTAATGCAACTTCAAACTAGGTATATTGTTTTATAGATTACAGTTAATAGGTCAAGAATTTTGACAATGTAATGGTTTAATCATTTCGTATTGTACAGGAAATTTGAAGACAAAGCTTGAATCCATTTAATATTCGATGTTCACAATTTTTAGTTCAGAATTGTACAGAAAGTGAGCATTGTAGTTTAGACACCGTGTGCATGGGTTTTCTCGAGTTTTTTCCGTTTCTTCCCACTTCCTTCATTCTACCATTATCACCCGTCTCATCAAAGAAAAAAGAATTGTATAGATGGTGGTAATACAAATCATAGCTTTTTTTTTTTTTTTTTTTTTTTTTTAACCGTAACTGAAACGTTTACATATATACAAAGACATAACGGGAACGTTTGAAATGAATTTTTGAACATAGCACTTATAGTCATTGTCGAAAGTCTGAGCACTGCTGATCTTTCAGAATTAATAAAATAATAAATTAAAAAATTGGATTCTTTCTGTAAAACAGCATCATTGCCCATTCAAAGAAATTAAAACATATAGTCGTGTTTCCACTGGGACAGATTTATTTGGTACGCTTTCAATGAAATGCCAACCCTTAGCCAAGATAACAGCTTTACAAATTCCAGCCATGTATTTGATTAATTTATCGAACATTTGAGAAGCCATGCGACTTCAGTATCTCTGAAGAGTCTTCCAAAGATCCTCAGTATTTATTGGCATCTTTTACGGACTGTTCTGTGACGTTCATCTTACAAGAACTCGATGAGTAACAAATCCAGTTACTATGGCGACTATTCCATTTGTTAGTGATGTAATTACAGCACAGCTTGGAAGAACGTTTGGGATGGTAATCCTGTTATAGTACGAAGTTACTGCCCCAAATCAGCATTCTGATAGAATTGCATACCTCAATTCGCGTTGTGAAACACGTTTTTGTCCATTATTCCATTAATTCGAACTAAATTATCAACTTGGTAGTCTGTAAATCATTCTCATGCAGTACACTACCTTCTCTGTGCCTTGCTGTAGGTATTACACGGTCAGATGAGGACGCACAAACTTCTAGCATTGTAAGGCGAAAAGTTGGAATTTAGATTCGTCGGTCCAGAGTACACTCTTTCATAGTTCATTGTTCCAGCCGTTATTTTATTTCATCATTTTGGCTTTTTGTAATGTTTCCTGCTTGAAGAAATGGTTTCTTCACCGCAATCCAATTCCCGAGACTATAAATCTGAAGACTGTGGTCCTTCCTCCCATTTCATACGGATTGGAAAGGGCTTTTCCATAATTCTATTGGTTCTTCCAAAGTGGTTATCATCTATTCCATTAGCTAGTTTTTTCAGTGAACTTGTCGTTAAGAGAAGTTATTAATTTTGGACAATCAGTACGTTACTGTATAATATTTAAACTACTTTGTGACTGTCTTTCAAGAGTTCAACGCACTGCTCTACCCAATCGCTGATCGAATAACCCTCTTCCCTTAAAATAACCACTTGAGCACGTTCTTCGACTTTTAGTTGACAGTTTCTCTTTCACATTATATGGTGTTTGCATGTTCTTGACACTATTCAACTGGTTTACGCGAATGAAAACAGTGAAATTGAATGTCACAGATTTTCATTCAATCTTCCCCATATTACAACGCAATCGAATAGCGCATACACAACTGTTCGTTGAAGTAAAGAGACAACTATTGACAAGGATTCATACACAAGTAGATGTCGTTGAAACGATGCATCATCAAACAGCGTGACGTTAGTTGTCTGATCATTAGTTATCTGTTTATTGCCAAGAAAATTTCCTCAGTATTAATCTCGGTGTCAGCAAGACCATGAATTTTCGTATCCTTATATGAACAACGTTGTTTAGTTTCAAAAACGAATCCAATAAACATTTTTTATGGTTACATTTTTTTATTTGAAAAATTCTGAAAAATCAATTGGTGCTCAAACTTTTGGCAATGACTATACCTCAAGCTGGATTCTTATTATGTCACTAAGATTAAAATGCTCATTCTAAGATGAAGGGAATCAAAATTTACGAAGTCGTGTATCTCAGGAACCTCTCAAATTAGGAAAATTAAACTGTATATAAACTCCTCATTAAAAATACTAGAACACGTGCCCCAGCGTTTTCAAAAATTCAGCTTCTAAGGAGAAATTAAGAGATATCTATAATCTTTTCCTCCATATCAAATCGACGTTTCTGTCTCATCACCACGTGAAAACGCCTGAATCATTTGAAATAGATTTTTAAACATAGTTGGCATTTGTATCGAACCAATTTGTATCACGTCTCGTTCATTATAATGTGTACCCTAAGAAGGGGTAGAAGAAGGGTCTTAAAATGTATTCCGAAAATAGAGTATCTCAAACCCCTTGTGTTCGCACGAGGAAACTTCGTATATAGCTCTTTACTGTAAAAAGTGGCCTCGTGCTCTAGCGTTTTAGAAAATTATGCTTCTAACAGTGGATGCGGATTTCCATGTTACTCTCAATATATAAAAATCGACGTTGTCTTTTACACATCACAGGAAGAGAGATGAATTGGTATTATATATTTCACGATGCCTTCAATTTATACAGAGAAGCTTGACATATAGAAACTTTATTGAACCTTCAGGGGATGACGGTAAGAAGAGAGCCACCAACGGGTTCCAGATTAGATTCTAGATGGAGAACATTGAAATGTGAACGCATTATGGTGGTTTCGACTCGATCTTAAACTGTAGAGCCACTTCTCATATACCTTGTTGCTGAAAAGGAACGGTAAACTTCAACAAACAACGAGAATAAAAGCCCAATATGGAACAAGAACGCCAGGATTCATCAAAGTCGTTACCGAGTAAATTTGAATAAATTTAAGCAGAAATTGAAGGACGTTAAACTAAATTGAAAAGAATTGTGATACAGAAAATGAAAATCTAACAATGAAACTATGTGCACATAAATAAATTAACAATACATAGCAGGATTAGTCATATGTTCATAGCGATGGGTTGCCCCGCCCAATCGATGCCGGAAAACCATGTGCAACGTGTAGAACAGCTGAAGGTGGTGATGGCAGAACGCGTATCATGTGTCTGTCTTATCACAGCGCTAACGGTGTATGGGAGGAACTACTAGTTGAATACACAGTTGGCAAGACAATGGCTGAGAAGAAACTTGTGTGTCGTGTGCTCCTGCCCCATAGCTGGAAAAAAGGCTTGAATGCAGCAGCAGAAGCCAAAGAAATGTGTGCCGTAGAAGGTGAAGGTACTGTCCACCCGTCCACAGATAGAAAGTGGTTGTAACGTTTCCAGCCTGGTGACATCAGTCTCGATGACAAGCTCAAGTAGGACGCCCTGTGACGACGGATGTCGATGCTGTCCTGATCGTTGTGGAAGGAAACCCAGGAGCCAGTACCCGTCAGCTGGCAAATGAGGTCTAGTCATCACAAACCAGTGTCGGTCGTCATCTGCATCAGTTTGGTTTGCGCACCAGGCAACCGAGAATGATTGGTCATCAGTTGACTCCAGCTCAAGCTCAACATGTGACCTTCTTTGAAGAACTGCTTCAAAACGCAAATGATGACAGGGTTTGGCGGAGAATTATCACAAATGATGAAAGGTGGATCTTTCTTCGTTATCCTGACACCGGGAAACAATGGTTCGACCAGGTACCGAGGCGCAGCCTGTTTTTCAAAGAGGGCGTTTTGAAAAGAAGACAATGCTCTGTGTGGTGGAATTTCGAAGGTCCTGTGCCCTGGGAGCTCGTTCCACATGGCTGTGCCGTAGATGGGACATTGTATGCTGAACAGCTGCAACGGGTATACGACATTGTTCACCGTCATTATCCAACACTGGTGCACCGAAAGCAACTTCTCTTCCAATTTGATAACGCTCTATGCCACAGGTCAAGAAGAAAATTAAATGAAATCTTTGAGTTTTACGTCCGACGGTTATGCCGGTTAGGCTAAAGGAGACGGTGATGATGAGTAATGAATGAAATAGTGGAATAAAGAAAGTGACAGGAAACGGGAGAACCTCGAGGAAACCCACGCACACGGTGTTTGTCCACCACAAAGTTCACTTGGCGGGGGCTGGGATCGAACCCGGGACCCCAAGCACCAGAGGTGAACGCTCTACCACTGAGCCACCGCGGCCCACTCAGGTCAAGAAGAGTCCGCCAGAAAATTGCGGTCACGGCGTGGAAATTTTACCACACACCTGGTTTCCATCTGTTCCGTTTCATGGCACACTTTCTGCAGGACAGACAATTCCATTCCGTGGATGATGTGAAAATGGGCATTACTGTTGTTTGCTTCAAAGCCTACATCTTGGTATCGTTAGGGGCTTGTGTCATTGGTGGAACGTTGGGGAAGGACCATACAGTGTGATGGGATGTATTTTGCCGAATAGGCTTCTGTGGTATAGGGGGAGTCGGGTGCTGAACATTACCCATGAACACGCTATGAACATATGACTGACCCTAGTAAATACCACATAGATAAATTAATAAATTTATCCCTGGAGCGTACAGAAGATACCGCAGATAATGACTGACAACAGCTGTACATTAACGAGAGCAACAAGAGCAAAGAAATTGTTGAACCAGCACATAGATAGTAAATTTTCTTCACAGATAAATTGTGAAGGAATTCATTGTGGAAGCAGAATTAAGCCGCTGAATTTGTGCTTGCAGCTCTCAGGAAACCATTGAAAAATGTCCTAAGATGAAAAGAGGACCCACCGTCAATGATTGATTGATAGGAAGTTGCATCAGTTTCATAGAATAGCATTACTGCAAACAGATGGCCATAATATACCGAAGCGACATTTTGAAGAAGTTAGTGAAGTCCTTTTTGCGGTAAAACTCCTGATATTTCAACAGGACTCAGTGCTCTTACATAAAATGATGTTAACCCAACATTAGTTGATCTACAATATGCTTTATAGAATTGTCACTGTCGATTGACGAACTTTAATAGTTGCCGTTTATAGAATATTTTAAGGAAGACTTACTTTAAAGTTCATTGAAGTGTCAAATTTTAGAAGCAGATTTGGTGAAGATGGCTTCGTTATTACGGGAAGTGTTGCATGCTACAATATATGGATAGTGATTGCTTGCAGAAGTGGCAAAGAGTAGTTGGTGCACGGGATCCCGGATTCTATTCCCAGTGGGAGAGTATTGAACACATTACTTTGGTTCGGATTCCACTTCAAACTGTAGGACCACGTCTCATAGCCTCGATACTGAAAAGGAAAATGAGTACTAAACTGAGCATTAGTTGATCTACAATGTTATATATATATATATATATATATATATATATATATATATATGAGAGAGAGAGAGAAAGAGGAATCAATATAAAATGCGAGGAAGAAGCCAGGATAAAACTGTAATAATCACTGTTTGTTATAGCTACTAACATGTATTAGTAAGTTTATATTGATTTAAAAAATTTTAAGTTCTTGTACTTTACTGAGTGATGCACATTTTAAAGACTTTGTTGATACCATGTATTTCATTGCAATACATTACTTCTGATACTTTTGACTTCCAACTTCTTGAAGATTGTTATTCCTCGTATGTATGAATGTAGAATTACGAGTTAAGTTCTTCCATTTCAGGTTGTTTCTAATCCTATAGATCTACTGAAAGTTCAACAGAAGTTGAAAACTGAAGAATACGAAGACGTGGAGCAGCTTACTTCAGATGTCGAATTGATGATAAATAATGCTAAAGCATTTTATAAAGTAAGTTTACATTCAGTAGCTGTTGTAAAATTAGAATGAGCTGTTATACTCTTATACCTTTTCTATACATATATCTAATGTTGAGTTTCATATTATGTTTAAATGTGAGCATCGTCTAGAAGTCTGAATATCCTAAGCATTACTGTTGAAATAAGAACATAAATACGACCATAAAGTGAATCATACACAATCTAAATTTGCTTGAGCTAAGTTATTGAGTGAACCACTTCATTTTTTAATATCCTTTTTTTCCTGATATATCATTTTCAGTAGATGGAGTTGAGCAAACTCACATCATCTCCTTCATGGCCAAGGGATTAGCGTACGTGAGTAGGGTGGGGTCACTTGGGGGAATTTTTTTCCTACTGCGCATGCGCAAACCCTCGACGCTGATTGGCTGGCGCAGGTCACGTGACCCCGCCACGCCCCTTGACGCTGATTGGCTGGCCACGCCCCCTTGACGCTGATTGGTCGGTTCCGGCCACGCCCCCTGGCCACGCCCTTTGACGCTGATTGGTCGGTTCCGGCCACGCCCCTTAACGGCGATTGGTCACGCTTAGGAGTACCGCGCTGATTGGTCGGCGTCGGGCCCCACCCACGGGACTCACGTACCGCGCACATGCCACATTGCGGTAGAGAATACGAACACATAGCATAGCAGATAATACATAAGATTCGTTCCCTTTTATGAGCACTTTACGAACACATAGCAGAGCAGATATCACATTCTTCATTCGCCTATTTAACGCAGCACATATTACACAGAGACTCGTTCCCTTTTATGAGCACTTTACAACCACATAGCAGAGCAGATATCACATTCTTCATCCTAGCGCATAGCAGAGTATGGCTTATTTTCTTTTACGGGGGTAGCAACACCCCCAACCCTCCTCCTTTCTCATCCAGGGCTTGGGACCGGCAATGGCGGAGTTTAAAAAAATAATACCATCATACTCTCATAAATGAATAAAGCATAATATCATTAGCATCAATAGTGGTGAGTGAGAATTTGTTTAAGAAATCGTGCAGTGAATAACCAGATGCACGACATGCTAAATATAGAAAACAGTAATGTCCACAAAATTGAGATAAATCACCTTGAATACGTCTATTATTCCATGTATAATACAGACAGTTTCGTTTTAAAAACCTTATATGATGTTGTATATAGGGAGGTATACCATAGCTATCGAAATACTCTCCCACACACATATTAGATATATAAACAGCAACCCAATGTTCACCAGGCTTATCACTAGAATCAGTATTTATAATTATGGCGGCTGGAAATGTATGAATAAACAAAGGTAACTCATCGGCGGCATACACACCAATAAAATGATCTTTAGGCAAATTTTGTTGTAATGCTTCATAAAGCTCAATTGTATTTAACATTTTTAATTAATATATACTTTTCTCTGGAAATCAATTTCTAATTCTGAAGAGAATTCACCATAAATAATTGTTGTTACAGGAGATGGCAGTGCTTCTTTAAAATGAACCTCTAGGCGTACACTTCCTTGCCGTTGTGGGCTAGTATGAAATCCAGCACTAGCACTAGAATCGGGAGTTAAATCAAACACCAGTAGAGTATAACCATTAGGATATTCGGCTAGTGAAACATTATTACCTTGATTAGAATAATAAATACCTGAACCTGTAAATAACGTGGAATATGCTTGTATATATAGCTTATTATCAAAATCAGGTTGTAATGGTTTGTAAGGCACAGGCGTTCCATCAACATACAGTGTAAAAAATGACATATTAAAATGCTGAAAATTGAACGGATTTGTCTGATAAGTACCATTAAAAGCAGTATTAGTAACAAAACCAATAATAATACGTTTAGGCACTAGGCCTGAAAATAGATCTGGAAGTGTACTATCCATAATTCCTTGTGGCAGAGTTTCAGTCTTCACTTGCACTTTTGTTATAGGATATTTTACTCTAAATTTAGGATTTTGTAATACTTTATTTTGCGCTATTTTAACTGCTGGTGATACATCAACCTTTTTCACAAGCAATGTTGCATCTGTAATTACAACTTTTCCATCAGCATCTGCGTCACCCATTAGACAGAATGTAGGTTTAGCTGGAATTAGTTTAATGCGCAGTTGTACACCATTCAGTAAAAATTTCTCCTGATTAAATATATCAGCATGAATATAACCCAATAATTCAAATGACTGACTTAAAGTAGTGAGAAGAAAACGTTGTTTAAATCCTACATTAGCATCGGTCACACTGTCCATATGTCCTGCAGTATCTTTAAACCACATTGATGTTTGAAGATGCGTTGATTTAGCTTCAGCATTATAATTTAGTAGTTTTTCAATATACGATCGATATGGATATGTGTGTGAAGAGTAGGAAATAAGTTGATTATTTAAATATAATTGCAATTCACTGAACATTGCATTGAGAAAATCATTTACAGGGCCGATTTTCTTATCGGCAGAAGTTAAATTAGAACCATCTGATTTAGTAATTTTACCTTTAATATAAAACATTGTGTGCGATAAGTCAATATAGTCATCTTCATGACCGGGGACAACAAATTCTATTGGTGCATTATCAGCTATCGAAGCCACAGGCTTATATGGAACTATTTTATTACCTATAATACTGGTTTGAGTGGGTAAACCAGCAAATAAATCTAATTCTGATTTCATACACTCACACTGCATTTTTCTCTCTATTAATATTCACACATGGTAAAATTTATAATACCGTATTACGTTTGCGAAAATGTAATTTTACACATACACTGCCATGTTGGAAAGGAAGTGGATTACCTGTACTATCTCTTAAATCAATAATAATCTGATCAAATTGTTTACGTTGCACGGAGACATAGTGAGGATTGTCAAAAATATGTACATTATTAATACCATACTCTGTAATATTTGTATTTATAATACGTAACAATGGAGCTACTGTGTCACCCACCATTTGTGGTTCTACAATATCACTGTAAATATACATAAGTGTAGGTAGCGATTTTTGTAAATCAAGTGGATAACGAGCATGATGCACAACTGCAATATCTTCTTGTTGTATGTGATCAAAACCTAGTATTCTGGCTAGTTCAGGAGATAGACGTACTTCTATACGCCTCTCTTGATCTTTTATTACTCTACTGACTTCAATTCGTTTTACTGATGCTTTAACTTTTAATTGTAAATTTAATATATCACTTTTATGATTAATTTGAGATAGAATATCATCAACATTATAATAGTGTCCTGGTAAGATTTTAGTTATGTTCCAGCTTTCTGTATTCATGAGACGGTAATAAATATTATTAGTATATTTGGAAACATTCTGAAATGAATTTGTATAATGTACTTCAACAACTGCCGTCTCCCACTCACCTTTCTCTAGCACCAATGGATGATATAATTTGGTAGTATAACATGACAAAGTATTTTGTGGAAAATACTCCATAGAACTGTTACTCGGTAGTGTAAGATAAAAGCTAGTCTGTTCCATATTAATCAAAAATATCACTCTTCCTTTTCTTTTTACCACCAGTCGTCTTTGCAAAATGAACTTTTCCCCGTTTTCTTCTTTTTCCAGATCCTTCCAACACTTGATTTATTTTATTTTGAGCTTTAGTTTTTAAATTATTTTTAGCTTCTTGCCAACGTGATGTTAAAGCTTCGTCAATACGTCTATTATCACCTAATACATCTCCAGCTACATTAATTCCTGTACGTAACAATTCTTTACCAACAGTTTTTGCTCCTTGTTTAATTAACGGAAATACACTTCGAAATAAACCACCTAAAAAACTTCCAATACCATAACCTTCTTGATATGGCGCACCTCTATACACGTTATAACCTCCTCCTGCTTGGTGCGTATAATATTTAAATTATGGATCATTCATTATTATTATTTTTTCCTATATATACAGATATAACAGTCGTTTATAATATTGTATTGCGGCTAAATGTTTTTTAAATGTGACACAGGAATCCATGAATTAAAGGAAGGGGGATATCCCCGCCAACGAACAAGTACACGTTTACCTTTAACTTCTAAAATTTCATCTATTTCATAAACTTTAGGCAGAGGCACTCCTTGTAATTCCTCCTCGTAAAATGTACCATCAATTACTTCACCATTTAAGTCCTCCAACACATAAACCACTTTCTTTTCCTTATGTATCACCTGTTTTATTTTAAATATTTCTACAGTCCACTTTTCCTTGTACCCTTTTTCAAAATGCCGTTTTGCTTTAGTAATGCGCACAGTATCACCTTTTTTATATTTTGCAATGTTAGTATGTGGCATCGGTTTTATTAATTTATTCCAAACTTGTTGAAAAGTGTCCTGGTTCACACTGGCGGGTGGTAATTGATGAGCTCTATGTGGTCTAGAATTATATGCCTGAACAAGTTTCGATAGCACATCTATGTATCGGTAAGTCTTCTTTGCTGTAAAATATTTCCACATTCGTTCTTTAAGAGTTCGATTAAAACGTTCCACCACACTTGCCTTAATTTCGGAGTTTTGTGTTGTGAAGAATTTAATATTTTGCTTTTTTAAGTATAACTGAAATGGTTTATTAACAAACTCTGTACCTTTATCTGTTTGTAGACGTAAGGGTCTACGACGGGTAGATGCAAATATTTGCTTAAATGCTTTTATAATGTTTTCACCAGTTTTTGTACGTACAGGCACAGCCCAGGCATAACGACTAAACAAATCAATCACTGTTAAAATATACCTATTACCATCATTATACTTTTGCAGACTGTGCATATCGTTTAAATCAGCTTGCCACTGATCGTCAATATTGAACACTAAATAGGGATTACGTGGAAACTTTTTACGTACTGGCTTATGCAGAGTATAAGCCGACTGTTCTTTTACCCACTGTTGCACTTTGTGTAGAGGAATAGATTTCTTCACAGCTCTCCATAATGACGTTGCGGTTGAAAATGAGGCAGGGTGTGAAGGGTTATAATAAATTTCGGCCAGCTTCTTCATATTTTATAATCACACCATCTGTTGACAACTTTACGTTTACGTGGTGGCTCCTCCTCCTCTTCTTCTTCCTGTTTTGGATCAGCGGCAGCGGCAGATGATGTCAGCTTACGAATATATTCTATACGCTGTGGGTTGCCTATATACTCTAAAGGTATATTGGATTTTGCTAACAGTACAGCAAAGGGTTCCCAACCTGTAGGGGGAATATTTTTCTTGCGATACCTGACAAAATCTGCTATTAGATCTACTATATTAGCTCCAGGAATTAATTTATTATAAATATTAACATTACCATTGTCATCCCAATGAATGTTGGAATTTTGTTTTAATCTACGTAATAAAGGTCTTGCTTTACGCAGACAATTTTCGGGAAGAGTAGATAGCATTTCATCCTCTTCCTCCCCGTCCTCATCCTCCTCCTTCTTAGTTCCAACACTAGTTGATGTTGTTGCAGTAGGTTTTTGCACAATGTGTAAATATTTTTGTAACACCTCTTTATAGCGTATCCATTTTTCTTCAACACTCATATTTTTATTATTTAAAATATTTTTCATCTCATCATCTAAATTAGATATAGTTTGATATTGGTGCAATTTTTCTGGTGCAATTAAAACAAGCTTTTGTGCATGCTGCATAATTATTTAATTAAAGTAGATAGTATACCTCCAATAATAGGTGCAAGCAAAGCAGTAAGAAACCCACCTTTTTGTACAATTATTCGTTTTTTCTTTTGTTTTAATGATGGACCTTTTTTCGCTAAATACCTCAATTCCTTTCTATATCTTTTTAATCTATTTTTCTCTTTTTTATTTAACGGAACATTTCCTTGTAATACGTAATAGAAACATTCACAAATAGAACGAATTAATTCGGGATCAGCATTTTGTAAAATTGCTTGGCGTACTTTGGGTTTTGCCTTTGTTAAAAGTTTTAGTAAATGTGCACTCTCTTTGCTAATCATTTTTCTTTTTTGTAGCTATTATATTAAAATTGAGTATTAAAACATATCAGTTATTGAGATTATTTTTTTACCGGTACATAAACATAATTGTAAGAATCTGAGGGGAAAATTTTTGTTCGAACACGATGTTCGTCGGGAGTGCCCTGTTTTAAATCAAAAACCAAATAACTATGAGGATCTTGTGTTGCGTCCTGATAGGCTTCCTGTACAAATTTTGTGTTACCAGGATATAATTGGCGTGCTAGATAATTAATTTGAGCCTGGTCTGTGGGGTTTTTAAAACATATTATATAATGGCAATTTAATGATATGTCTCGCATACCTTTAGCTTGATGAAACATATTTTGTGTTATAAAAATAACACTTAAATCTCGGTGGTGGCTACCTTTAGTAAAAAAGTCAACAATTCGTGTATCACATTCTCGCATTAAATCGTCAATAATTACCAGATGGGGGCCAGCTTGTGCTGGAAAATCATCTATTTTGGGGAGCCCTTCTTTAAATGTACAACCTGAGGATAGAGTTTCATACAGAGGTTGCCACTCACCATAACACCATACTATATTTTTCCATTTTTCGGCATAATGTTTTAAAAACTCTTTTACAAAATATGATTTACCACACCCAGTGGGGCCAGCTATAATACAAGTAAATGGATGTTGAAACTCCATATTCTAATACACCACAAAATAATTATGAATATAATAACATATTATTATTATTACTTTTCAGGCATGTTTACAGCTTTACATAATTGAGAACAAGTAATTATGGTCCGCTGAATGCACGGCAAATGAAGCTGGAGTTTTCGCCATGTACAAACACAGAAATTTACCTGACCATTACTATCGTCATCTGACGAGTGAATAAAACACTGACGAATACCTTTAAGAGTATCTGACAATGATATTTTATAATTTTCACTAATGAAAAATTGTGTAGGCAATGAAGAATTTGTAACAGCATTAAAGTAGTTTTCAATATATGAATAATATGATAGAAAAGTATACCACTCATCAGGTGAAAGACGAATACGATCATAGTAATTATGTAAAGTGATAATAACAGAAAATTCTCCCTCATCATCGTATGCTAGACCAACACATACCTCGAGTTCATTGAAATAATAATAATAATGATTTAAAATTTAATTATCCATTTTTTTCCTCTCTCCTTATCTCTACTTAATTAAAAACTATCGTTTCTACTAATACTGTATTTACCCTATTCGATTTCTTTTATACCCGTAGGGAAGTGTATCAAAATTTTCTATTCGTTTCCTTTTACTAGCAGTAACCTGATAGATTTTATGCGCCTCCGGCTTAGTAATCAATTTATAATCTTTAGTACGTACAATTTGTCGATCGAGAGGAACGCTAATAGAAGGTGAATTATTTAAAATCATATCTTTCATTTGTTCAAAGTTAACATATTTTAATGTTTTATTATTCAGTGTGATTCCCTTGATTTTACATATTGTCTTTGTTTTACCATTAAGAGTGTTAACAACAGAATAGCCGTAACATTTGGGACCACCAGCACAAAATTCTTCGATATATGCATCCGGACCATATTCTGCCAACTCATTCTTCCATTCCCCTAAATGCACTCCTATTTTTAACTGTGGCTCACCAGGCGATTGAGTGTAAATAATACTATCGGTATCATAATATAACACACGTTCGCCAAGTAAATCCAAATAACGAAATAACTCGAGGCGAGCGTGTGTCGTGGTGTATGCTGCGATTATCACGTTAATGTTTTTAGCAGGAGCAATAACGCTCTCATTAACACTCCAGTTGAGCACACGGAATTTGTCGCCGATTGGAATACACGAATTAACCTCAATATTTGGATTTGTTAATTTATCGAAATACTCCTCGGGAGTTTTAATGATAGCGATTTGCTCCATGTTTTCTCTCTGTGCGAACTTACCCCACAGGCTGTTTACTCCTAGCTTTAAAATTCGTTTCTTAGGTTTGTTGCGCATAATCTTTTCCCGGTCTAATCGGATACCCTCTTTCTCATAATACTCCTGTATGAACTGGTCTTTTTGTTGTTCGGTGACGCATCCTGCAGGCCAACCGTTACACTCAGTCTTGATCTTCATAAACAGGTTAATGTATTCCGTGAAAAGACCGCCCTCTTTCTTTTCAGCGTCATACATTACAACCTCATAGCTCCATACCTCGTGTTTTTCTAGCACTCTATATCCTTTCTCGACAGCTACCCGCACTTCGTCTACAACCCACACTCCAGTCAAAGCTCTTTCCCCTTCTGAATGCGTGCATTCTTCTTCTTCATTCAGAGTGTCCGCGCACGTTCGGCATAAGGGGAATAATAATTTCCCACCACTCCGATAGGGCAGCACAGGGTAGTAGAGATCGGCCGGTGGTAAAACCGAACACTTTATTATTCCCTCAAACGCTGAAATATCGGGACACTCGTCATCACCCACATAAACTTTCGGATGACCCACAGGATATTTTTTCACCTTACAACAGTAAGGATAGAGGGAGATTATATCTGTATACATGATACGTTCTCCCTCTTTCGTCTTTCTGTAGAGTTTCACGTTGTCGACTCTACCGCCATACAGGGCATCCCGCGGGTGAATTGGGGCTTTTTTAGTCATGATGTGGTTTTTTACAAATATACTCACCGGTGGGTGTTCTTTTAAAAACTCGCGCCACCGGCATTCCCACATTTCATGAACTATATACCCCAGCTCTTTTAAACGATTAATTTTGTTTACACTACTTTCATAACGCATATTGAAAGTAGTGTACGCGTCGTTATATATGGGGTTGTCACGGCCTGTGGGGTAACACTCCCGGCACCCGTGAAATAGACACCCTTGGTACTCCCAAACGTGTTCTTCTCCGTTATAGTGTGCATATCCATCCACTTTATACCCTCCTCTCACCACAACCTCTCGCCCGTTACCAGAATGCTGGATTCGTGTTTCCAATCTGTCGGCCTCGTACACGAGCCACTGAACGGCGCCGACAGATTGGTTATCACGCCACCTGTACCCACTATGTGGGATAATACCAATGGTGTCTGGTCGCAGGAACTTTTTTCGATACATTAAGTTGCACGCGCTGGCAATGCTTATACTCTCGAGGAACGGGTTGACGCCAGATATAGCCTCAAACTCGTTCAGAAATTTTACGCAAGCATTGCGCAGCACGTCCAGATCGTTCATACAGTATTTTATAAGTTGTTCTTTTAAAATGAAACCCGTCTCTCCAAGTGTTTCCTTTTCCTCATTGTACCAACGCAAAAACTTCTCTTTCTGTTTCTTTTTCAAACCCCCCACATCGTAATACTCGATACCCGGTAAAGCACCCCTATACTCCTGATTAGCTTTTGCATTGAATAGATGAGGGAAATGACCCTTCTAGACGGGCAAATCGAACGCGTCGCCTAATTTGGCCAAAGGCATCGGCAAGAAATTTAGACTATCGATAAATTTTAAATATAAATACTCCATCGATAAAATTTTGCACCCCCGCATAATTATTCGCGGCGTCCACTCTTTATGAAGCATCATTGCGCGTAAAATAAAATGGGCGTCGTAGCCCTTTGCGTTATGAGCTACAACGACTATTTTATTTATTTCAGAACGCCTTTGTGCTAAATAGTCTAAAAATTCGCCAATGCATTTGTCCCCGTAAAATACATGCGTTCTATCGCCGCATACACCACACTGTTCAGTCTCACTGTTTTTACAACAGTAGCAAACCTGTTGGCTGACTAACAGGTTGGGCTCATGCTCAAAAATACCACCGGCTACTTCTTTATCTTGGCGGCACTCAATATCGTAAAACACTAATAGCCATTTCTGTGGGGTACGCATTCGGCATGGTTGTATATAACATAAATGCCCTGACGGCATCATATTATTACACCCTGTGCAGAATACCTCCCCACAGACATGTGGATTCCGCCCTTTTTTCACCACGTAGGCTTTACGACATTGAGGACACACTTTCAGAATATCGCACAATGAAGCCTTACGGTTTTTGAGACACTGAGGCCCGTAAAAACATCTATTGCATTCCCGGCAGTATACTACACTTTTCGTAATTGTGCATGGTGGTCTGTTCCGGCATTTATTGCATAAAGCTTTACACTTCCCCACGTGCCTGTCTTTAGTCTGAAATTTTTTGTGGCATTCTTCGCAATAGTAAACACATGAAAAGGCTGCTGTCAGACTAGTGATCACGTTATAATGGTTGTTAATATATAACAAGTTAATCTGTTTGCCATGACCGTGACCCTCAAAAAATATTTTTTTCTCCCGATAACCCGTCATACACTGTGATTTTATAATCCGCTAAATATGTCTGAAATTTTTTTTAATTCCGGTATCCCCGCGCCATTCTCTAGGCTAACACCAGCCTTTTCACTTAGTTCGGATACCTTTTGAAACATATGTTTTGGCTTTGATTTCGATATCTATCTCTTTCTTTTTTATCATTTTTATGTTCAATAAGCCCTATAGCCACCACCAGAGCTTGACCCAAACAATAGTATTCAGGGTTTCTAACGACTATAATACCTCTGTTATGTTTTATGTACTCGTTTATGTCAGAAAAATTCTGTTTCACTCGTCCCATACCAATAGGTAATTCGACGTGGTGAAAATAGAGAATAAAGCGATCTTGATATAAGAATGAAGTATTGGATTGAATTACTTTTTCTAACGCACCCCACACATTTTCAGCAGTCATATTATTAGCAGTTCGAAACGACAAATAGAATGGTTTATCTGGGTGATTTTGGTTTATAAAAGTCAACCCTACACGATGATGAGGGAGCACACCTCTCATTACATACCGTACCAAATCATTAATACCGTTTTCTACCCATTCAAGGGGGTTTTCTCCCTCTGGGGGAGGAGTTAATTCAATTGTCAGTAAATTCCCATTATCTTTAAACTGTCTATAATATTGCTGAGATTCAGATATTATATTAAATCGCTCCATTTTTTTTTTTTTTGCTGTTTATCTAACTTTTAGAATATTGTAAAATCGTTAATGCTTGCTGTTTTATCTTAATTTTAGTCTTCCAACTATAGAACACCAATTAGTGTTTTTTCTAATAACCTATTATTCTTAACGTTCAACAATTATTCACTGTAACGCTATATTTTTTTTGCAAAATTCTTCTCGGAAAAATCAGGTATTTGCAAGAAAAAGTAATTGGAGCTGTTCCAACTATAGAACACCAATTAGTGTTTTTCCCAATAACCTATTATTCTTAACGATCAACAATTATTCACTGTAATGCAATGCTTATATATATATATATATTTTTGCAAAATTCTTCTCGGAAAAATCAGGTGTTTGCAAGAAAAAAGTAATTGGGGCTGTTCCAACTATAGAACACCAATTAGTGTTTTTCCCAATAACGTATTCTTTCTAAACCTGTAAATAGAAAAAAAACGGAATTTTACTTTGCAAAACCCGCACCGAAAATTTTAACAAAGTTAAAAAAAAAATGCTTATTTTTTAAAAAATCTATATTCGGCTTATTTTCGGTCGCTGTGACACCGGGTTTTCACGATCGTATTCAACACAACGTATTCTTCAAAAAATAATCTATCTTTGGAATTTGTAGTACCTGATCACAAATTACTAGATTTGGAAACACCATCTCAATATGTGACCCCGTTTTCGAGTGACTAGGTTTTAAGTATGTTGGCCTTTGACCTCGATGGTCATTATTTTGGAACATGTAGTACCTGATGACCAATTACCAGATTTGGAAACACCATCTCAATATGTGGCCCCGTTTTCGTGTTATTAGGTTTTAAGTATGTTGACCTTTGACCTCGATGGCCACTATTTTGGAACATGTAGTACCTGATGACCAATTTCTAAATGTGGAAACAGCATCTCAATATGTGGCCCCGTTTTCGAGTGATTAGGTTTAAGTATGTTGACCTTTGACCTCGATGATCATTATTTTGGAACTTGTAGTACCTGATGACCAATTACCAGACTTGGAAACACCATCTCAATATGTGGCTCCGTTTTCGTGTTATTAGGTTTTAAGTATGTTGACCTTTGACCTCGATGGTCATTATTTTGGAACTTGTAGTAGTTGATGACCAATTACTAAATGTGGAAACACCATCTCAATATGTGGGTCCGTTTTCGTGTTATTAGGTTTTAAGTATTTTGACCTTTGACCTCGATGGTCATTATTCTGGAACTTGTAGTACCTGATGACCAATTGCTAAATGTGGAAACACCACCTCAATATGTGGATCCATTTTCGAGTAATTAGGTTTTAAGTATGTTGACCTTTGACCTCGATGGCCACTATTTTGGAACTTGTGGTACCTGATGACCTATTACCAGACTTGGAAACAGCACCTCAATATGTGGCTCCGTTTTCGTGTTATTAGGTTTTAAGTATGTTAACCTTTGACCTCGATGGCCACTATTTTGGAACTTGTAGTACCTGATGACCAATTACCAGACTTGGAAACACCATCTCAATATGTGGCTCCGTTTTCGTGTTATTAGGTTTTAAGTATGTTGACCTTTGACCTCGATGATCATTATTTTGGAACTTGTAGTACCTGATGACCAATTACCAGACTTGGAAACACCATCTCAATATGTGGCCCCGTTTTCGTGTTATTAGGTTTTAAGTAGGTTGACCTTTGACCTCGATGATCATTATTTTGGAACTTGTAGTACCTGATGACCAATTACCAGACTTGGAAACACCATCTCAATATGTGGCTCCGTTTTCGTGTTATTAGGTTTTAAGTATGTTGACCTTTGACCTCGATGATCATTATTTTGGAACTTGTAGTACCTGATGACCAATTACCAGACTTGGAAACACCATCTCAATATGTGGCCCCGTTTTCGTGTTATTAGGTTTTAAGTATGTTGACCTTTGACCTCGATGATCATTATTTTGGAACTTGTAGTACCTGATGACCAATTACCAGACTTGGAAACACCATCTCAATATGTGGCGCTGTTTTCGAGTGATTAGGTTTTAAGTATGTTGACCTTTGACCTCAATGGTCATTATTTTGGAACTTGTGGTTGCTGGTGACCCGTTACTAAATGTGGAAACACGACCTCAATATGTGGATCCGTTTTTGAGTTATTAGGTTTTAAGCGTCATAGAAAGGGCGTATCCCACATGAACCATAAGACCCAGTTAAAAATAAGTATGATATTCGTACTCAGCATGGTCGAACCGGAAATGTAAAATGTTTCTGCGCATGCGTGTTATTTGTACTAAATCGGATTTGGCATACGCAACCAAGTGTGGGTGCATACTATGTTATTTAGGGGATGAAAAATAGGTCATAGTCTTTTATGACCTGCTTGTTGCACGTAGTCTGCTCAATTGAACCGGAACAGGCTGTAGTCTAGTGTAATTTTTCTGCGCATGCGTGCAATGTGTAATTAATTGGAAATTTAATTTTACTGCGCATTAGCAATCAAGTGTGTGTGTGTGTGTGTGTGTGTGTGTGTGTGTGTGTGTGTGTGTGTGTGTGTGTGTGTGTGTGTGTGTGTGTGTGTGTTGTTATTTTTTATTCTCTGCTCTATTATGTTGCTATAAAGTGGTCGTAAAAGAGAACGGGGGTGTTATGTCTTATTTTATGTTTCTGCGCATAGCCGTAATCTGCCCCTGAACCGGAACAGTCTGCGGTCTGATGTGTGTGTGTGTGCGTGTGTGTTCTGGTACCATTGATATAGAGAGCGGCAGTTCTGCTCCGGCGGAATCGGAACAGTTTTGCGCATATGCGCAGTAGGTCAAAAATTGGTCTCAAAATGGAGGGCGAATACACCCCCATTATTCTCTGCTATGTTTAAAAAGAGTGCTCATAAAAGGGAACGAATCTTTGCTATGTTATGTTAAATAAGCCATAGTCTTTTATTAGCTCTGCTATGTGATTGTAAAGTGTTCATAAAAGAGAACAAGTACACCCCTGCTATGCTATATAGTCTTATGTAATATGTGCTATGTTAAATAGATGGATAGAGAATGTGTTATCGATCTGCTATGTGTTCGTAAAGTGCTCATAAAAGGGAACGAATCTTATGTATTACGTGCTATGGTATGTGGCATGTACGCTGGGTCCGGCACCGACCAATCAGCGCAGCACTCCTAAAAGACCGTGGTTGGACGGTGGGCGGAGCCGGGGCGGGGTCCGGTGCCAGCCAATCGGAAGGGGGTCCCGCGCCAGCCAATCGGCGTGTACTGTGCGGGGTCCGCCGCCAGCCAGTCAGCGCAGTAGATAAGAGGTCGTAAAAGAGCGTGGTCGGGGGCGTGGCCGGCACCGACCAATCAGCGCAGCACTCCTAAAAGACCGTGGTTGGACGGTGGGCGGAGCCGGGGCGGGGTCCGGTGCCAGCCAATCGGAAGGGGGTCCCGCGCCAGCCAATCGGCGGGGGTCCCGCGCCAGCCAATCGGCGCAGTAGATAAGAGGTCGTAAAAGAGCGTGGTCGGGGGCGTGGCCGGCACCGACCAATCAGCGTCAAGGGGCGTGACCAGGGGGCGTGGCCGGAACCGACCAATCAGCGTCAAGGGGGCGTGGCCAGCCAATCAGCGTCAAGGGGCGTGGCGGGGTCACGTGACCTGCGCCAGCCAATCAGCGTCGAGGGTTTGCGCATGCGCAGTAGGAAAAAAATTCCCCCAAGTGACCCCACCCTACTTACCTGCCTTTGGTGTGGGAGACTTGGGTTCGATTCGTGGTGGGAGCTGATGTGGTTCGGATCCCAAGTTAAGTTGTACGTCCCAACTTTACAACCTCACTGCTGAAAGGGACATTAACTCAGAGCAAACTCATGTCTTGCACTGACAAAGTTTCCAAATTTTTTGTTTGTTTTATCTCTAAGTTACGTAGTTCGTTGAAAGACTACCAGCCTGTTCAAAAAGAAAGATAGGTTCTTTAACACGTTAATTTTCTATATACATTTTTGATTTTAGTTTACGATATGTTTAAAAATCACCAAAAAATAATGAAAACATAATTATATACACTGAAAAGTACCTATAGTTCTTTCGCTAAAATATTTTATCTGAGTGGGAGGGCAGAAACGAAGAGAAAACATAATACAAAAAAAGTTTAGAAGCGTGGAAGACGGTTTCTCAGAATGGCCAAGGCACAGACAGGCGAAGGAATGTTTGACATGGTGAGGGTAGGGTAGGAGCTCTTGAGGTGGAGGCATTGCAATTTTATTATTTACAGTTATTGTATTTCCCCCTTACTTAATTCTTCCTTACCGTTCATATTTTTTATTTATTACTTTGTTTTCTTAGTATATTTATTATTTTAAAGATTTTTGTTTTCTTTCTTTATTACTTGCTAATTTCTCCATTAATTTTGGTTTTTCAATCTGCTCTTTCCTATGTTATGCAATTTTAAACTTGGCTTCAGTATTCCTTCACTCCCATGCATCCTACCTACCTTTCCGTCTATTTTATTTTCCCCCACTAACTCCATCGACTTACATAGAATGTTCTTACCTTATATCTCAAGTTAGGTAATTTACTTATACAGTTTCAGTGTGCTCTACCGCCTTCTTCGCTAACATCTTAAAATGTCTAAACTGGACGCATTGTTGGTTCTGTTGAACTTTCCTAGAAAATACATCAATGTATACAAATGAACTCACTATTTTTTTTTTAAGGGCAAATGGCGGACGCCCTTTACTCGTCATTAATTGTTTTGTACACAGTTTTTTTTAATTCTTCGAAGAGATAAAAAGTCATACTAATCTAATAAAAATTCATCTCTATGTACCGAACATTATCAACTAGTAAGCATATTCGACCGTAAGTGCATAAGTCATCCTTGTTCCTGAGCAAGAAGAAAATCATAAATTAGAAAGCAGCTGAACTATAATCCGAAAAATGTTGTCCATGTAAATAAGCAAATAATGGGGTTTGCGAAATTTTGTAGAAGAACAGTGCCTCTTGATATAGCACACAGATAACAATATTTGCTCCTTTATGCTGTAGAAAAATAATCAGACCTTAATCCTCAGAAACTCAGTTATTTGAATATTATAGATGATTCAGTATTCAACAGTCACAAAATAATTTAATTCAATATACTGTATAAGTGAATTTACAGTGATGCAGGATTGCAATCCAATATCTGTGCGCAGATGGGCATAGTTTACAAATTCAGTGGTAACATTTAGTTGGTACATTATATTTTCTCTAAGAAGCCTGTTTTTGTCGAAGTGTAAAAAGTTATTGACAGTTTTCTAAAGTTCTATTATTTCTTCACTCACAAGAAGGATAAGCACTAAAACTAGTAATAAGTTTTATTAAATGTACATCTCACGAATTTCCATAAAGAAGGATTGTTTCTAAAACGATTAAGGTTTTACGAATTTTCTAGTATAGTTTAACAGGAAGGAAGAACCTAACCATGCGTCCACTCTAGCAGTTTTAAGATGTTACTGAAGAAGGTGGCAATGGAAGTTGAAATTGTATATTAACGAAAGGAGGAAACAACTGATTTTAACTCAACCAAATCCTCTATAGGTGCATCAGAACACTTCTGATAATTGTATTATCATTATGTTCTGTTCATATTCAAAACCGTCAGAGGTATTCTGGATATGGACATTGGATTATCCAAGCACAATAGGAAATTGCGGTACAAAGAACGTGGTTTGAGTTAAAGAACGCCGGCTTCAAGAGTGGAGAGTATATGGCTATTCTGGGTACCGTAGTGGTTAACGCATCCAGATAATCCAGTGTCCATATTCGACACTCGTGTATCATTGAATTCGAACCTATAAAGGATTTGGTGCGCAAAAAATCGGTTGTTTCCTCCTTTCGTTAATATGATGATAATACAACCGTCAAAAGTTTTCTGAATATGGACACTGAATTATCCAAGCACAACAGGAAGTTGTGGTACAAAACTTTTGGTGTGAGTTAAAGAGCACCGACTTCGAGAGTGAGAGGTGTACGGCTGTTCTGGATGCTGACTGGGTACCGTAGTGGTTAATACATCGGCACGGTACGCCGAAGATCCCGGGTTCGAGTGCCTGTCCAGTCACTTTTTTATTCTGTGTATCATTGAAAATGTATAAGTGAATCACGTAACTTAAGATACAAAAATAAGATCGTTCCATTTAAATTATGTATCCTTTGACATCTATCACCCAAATATTCATCTACAAGCCTGGTAACACTATTACGTGACCACAGATTCAAACATAGCACTCACGTTTACTTTTTTTTGGCTTTCTCTCTGTTTTTAATTTAACTTCTTCCCACTGATTTCCTCCCTGTCAAAGGAAGTGTTTAGCAAAAGTACTTGTTTTAGTGCTTTTTTTTTTTTTTTTTTAATAGTGTGTAATTGCTTACATATATGTAGGATTTACTTAAATTTCGTTTTGTATAGTTTACTTTTATCACAATCTTGCAAATAGGCTAGTATAGCCAGTAAACTTGTTTAATATGTTTCCAGTTAGAAGTTTAGTCACTACAACTTAAACATTTCTTCCCTTTTGTGTTTCAGAGAAATACTCAAGAATATCGAGATGCATGTGACTTATGGGATTTATTTATTTCAACAAAGAATAAACTTGTGGATGCAGATGGAAAGATCACAGACGATATTACAGAACACAAAGGAAAGATTATTTTAAAGGTTAGCAAATTGGTAAGCATTCAGTCAATATGGTTATAAAATCTGGTTGTCAATGAGAAGAGAGTCTGTGGAGTTGAAAAGAAAGGAGAACTGCTTTTGAGAGTGTCTCAGGAGCAGTAGACTGAAAAACTTGTTAACAGTAAGAGGAAATACCAAAACATTTCGTGTTTATTAAAACACATTTCAAATTTGCGTTCATGAAACAGTAAAGAATAGATTTGCATGCATTTATTTAGCTTTGTTCTTTTACTGTGAAGCTTTATATCCACTTACTGTTGCATGTTTCTTTTTTTTTTAATCAATGTAAGCTAGTGTAGTAGTGTATTATTAGTGCACCTTTGGGAATTGAACGAAGTAAAGTAACGTATTGTATTTACCTTTTTCTTAGGTCTTTAGTTTCGTTTTTTGAGTTAATTATTGAGTTATTGCAATCCTTTTTCTTTCCACATCATTTGTACTATGTACTTGATCCAAGAAAGTTAAACTTCCAGAAAATTGTACAATGTAGTTTTTGTCTTCTAGAGTAAATTAAGTAGATGATGGTGTAATTATTTATCAAGCATATGGAACGCGTTAGAATATAACGAATTACTTACGTAATGTTTCTCAGTCAATTTTTCCAATATTTCGAGTGTTACTCCTCGGAGTGCCTGAGAGCTCGCATCCAAATATTGGAAAAAAAAAAAAAAAAAAAAAAAAAAAATGCTTGGTGAACCTAAGTAGGTGAGTAATTTGTTATATACGTATGTTGGTATGTTAACTTAGCTTGGGCATGTTTTGTAAAGTCATTAGTATATTCCAGTCACCGGTGATACTCGAAACATTTAGTATGTGTCTCTTAAATAAAAACAGCATTATCATATTAGGAGTCTGAATCGGTAATTTCAGCATGTTTTAAAAAATTATGACAAAGCTTTCAGCCACAAAAATTGAATTTTCAACGATTTCACTGCTATTATGGTAGTTTTAGATTGGATTATGATACATTCAATCCAGTTACAGAAAATATTTTTTTTTTAATATCTCCTGTAGGCTCGAAGAGGAGCAGCAAGTGATGCGAAACGAGTGGATGATGATGATGCTTCTGAAACGTCATCTGTAAACCCTGACGATGAATTAGCATTCTTACTTGAAGAGCTTTTTAGTGCTGTGATGACGGCAACAGATCAAGATAATAGACCACTACATACTGTATTTCAGTTGCTTCCATCAAAGAAGGTATTAAAAAAAAAAAAAAAAAAAAAAAAAGTGCTTAGATATTTCGAATTTCGCAACAAATGAGTTTCGTTTCACAGTGTGAAACTCAGTGCCATAACAAATTTCTCTTAGGCCCCGGTGCAGGAGGATATTTATGGGGCCCGCCAATCAGTGAATTATTTTGAAGATATAACAGTTGAAGCTTGAAGCACGATTAAACCCACATGTGTTATATACAGGTGCTGCGAAGCCGATTTACATATTTGAAAGTTGAATATTGCGCAGGCACGATAGTTTGGAATAAGTTACGGATGGGATGTAGGATGCCATTTCATAAGAACCCTGTAACAATTACAGTGGGCGTTTAGTGCATTGTCAGCTAATAAAATGTTGTGTAAACATTTCCTACATTTTAATTTGTTTCGCAATAAGTACGAGCACAGAAAACACATTGCTTAACACTTCAATAATGCCCATGATAACTTATGATGTTCTTACGAAATGGCATCCTATCTTCCTCTGATCATCCTTCTGAACCCCACTCCAGCTTCCGCGCCTGCGCAACATTCAGCTCTTTGAAATATGAAAGTCGGCTCTGCGTCACCCTATATATATATATATATATATATATATATATCTTGTAACTTTTAAACTAATACAAAAATGCTGAAATTTTGTACGAAACAAATATCAACAAGGGGACATAGTTTGACATACTTTGCTGTGGCATCATGTTAATAGTGTTTATAACCCAACGTAAAGTTATATTTGTTTTTCAAATGGCACTACATCAAATTATTATATATTTCAAATGTACGTACTAAATGAAAACTTACAATACCACATTTATTCAGTGTTGCAAACTGAAGATGCTATAATATCACTAACATTCAATTTTTAGAGACTCTTGCGATAGTAATAATGCAAGTGAGATGGACGGTGCAATGCAGATCCAACGAACCTTAGTGTTTAACAGTATGACCATGATATGACGTTCTTCGAATGAATAGGAACAATCTGACAAGAAATTGATCTTTTTTGTTTTTTCCGAAAGGCTTTATTTAAAATATATATATATTTAGATAAGTATCATGTGTAGTCACGTAGGTGGCTTTCAAAAGACGTAAAGATCACAATACAGTTTACAACAGTTTGATATCTCAGACCTTTTGGGAGATACGAGAAACATGGGTAGAGATTGCAATACTGCTTAAAAAATTATGTATTTGAGGGAACTTTTTGTAAATTTTTGTTCCTCTTTGCTTATACATTATCTCAACAGTTTTTTGTACACGATTTTAAGCATTATTGGAAAAACGTTATCAATGTTTATTATATTTCTGGGACGCTTTGAGGTATTAAATTGCTTTAAATAGCATTATGATCTTTATATCTATTGAAGACCATCGATGTGATTGGATGTGGTACTTATCTAAGCAGTTTTTCAAAACAAAGTCTATTTTTTAAAAAGTCAAATTTTTCAATTCCTTGTAACTTTCTTCGTCTTCATTCGAAATATGCCTGTCATGATCATAGTATTTGACACTAACGGACATTGGATATGCATTTCCCCATTCATCTTATTTGTGTTTTTACTGTTGTTGATGCCTAAAAGTTTCGTTTTTAAAATGTTCTTCGATTTCCCCGTTTTTAATGTGAGAAAGATAAGCTTCTAAGCATGATTAGCCTTTCCGGCTGGTGTAATGGCTAACCCTTGCATCGTTGGTTCACGAGTCCAAGGCTTGATTTCCGGTGGGACAGCATTGAAATTTGAAAGGTTCGGATTCCACCTTAAACTGTAGGGCCACGTCTCATGCAACCATGTTGCTGAGAAGGAACATTAAACTACAATCAACTAATCAGCCAATGGAAATGTAATCATGATTAGCGTAATTTAACTCTACTACTAAACTTCTTACATGATGGTTGAACATATCTTCGAAATTTGTTTCTTTCTTTTGCAATCGGCTGTTTTCCGAGAAGGCTCTTTTCGGTAAAGCTTCTTGTATTGATTTGCATTCTATATCAGATTCACTACCGTCACTAGTTAAGAGAATGGTATCAGATTCAATACTTTCAATGTCAAATCCTGTATCCTCCTGTCTCAGTTTTTCTGTTTTCATCCATGTAATTGATTCTGAAATATGAACAGAACTCATCTAAAATACTTACATTTTTCCGACGTTCCAGTGAACCACTTGGGTAAACCCGTTTTCCCTCCATGGCAGCATTTAGTCAAATAACACAATTGTTTTTACACTAAGCTTCAACAATAATTTCGCCATCGGAGTTCGTATGTTTAAAATAAAAAGATAAAATGTAAAGAGAAAACTTTTTAACAGATGTAGTATTGTGTTTTGAAATAATCGTCATAAACAAATATATACAGTTGCACAATACTTTCTTCAAAACTACAAATAGGAAGTTCATTAATGAAGTTCACTCCTATTCAGAGCAAAGCTGATTGAATAGATAATGATTCCTACATCTGATACGAAACCCCTTACCAGAAGCCATATTTACGAGCCTCCTTGAACTGAGTTTTACATCTATGATGCTACGACTAGTTCTGCAGGGCCTTCTGTTCTCGGGCACCCTGCTGCATTACTGGCTCCCCTCTCTTTTCGGAGCCCATGAGTGGTTAACATCATTAAAACAGAGCAAGTAAGCCTACTAAATCTTTTGATTTCGCTAGTCCACATAAAGTTTTGATGACGCATAATCATATATTGAATATTGGTTTCGCTTCATTTCATTTCGCTTCGTTTGCCTGTTTTACTATTCTACGTTCAGGGGTCCAGCCTTAGCCAGCTATCTGCGTGATATTGTGTGTTGTACAGTGCGAACTGTTTTAGTAGTTTTAATACGTAAATAATCTGTGTACTTTTTGAATATGACTTCCATTTTAACAGTGGTAGGAGGACAAGTTTGCTTCTAATCTGAAGTGTTGTAATGTTCATATCTCACATACACAAAATGAATAATCGGGTAATTTAAGTATTCAGTAATAAGTACAGGATGCGGCAGCGTTCATAGCGTAATTTGACTTGCGTAGTACAATGACGTACTGCATGAATTCGTGCCAGCTCGTGCCGCATTCGTGTACTAATGAGCTGCCATTTCGAGTGTGACAGTGATATGAAGCGGTGGAGTGCACAGCATTGTGCCTTTGCTGTTGAAAGTTATTTCAAGAATAACGACTCTGTTATTGCTACCCAGCGTCTATTTCGGCAACATTTCAACTTGGGACGTCATGGGAAAGTTCCAGATGGACGGGCCATTGTGAGGTGGGTACGTGCATTTCGAACAACAGGTTCTGTTTTCAATGGCAAACCGGGAAGAAGTGAAAGAACTGTGCGGACACCAGAAGCCGTGGAAAATGTTCGTGCTGCAATATTGCGTAGCCCAAAAAGATCTACTCGTCGTCACTCGCAAACTGTGCATATGTCCGATCGCTCATTCAGGAGAATATTGCACGAAGATCTCCATTTTCACCTATATAAGCTGCAGATTGTTCAGGAAATTAGGCCTCGCGATTGGGTTTCACGAGAAACATTCTGCTTAACCATGCGTGATCTCCTTCGCCAAAATCCACAAATGTTGCACACCATCCTGATGTCAGATGAAGCCCATTTCGAGTTATGTGATTCAGTGAATAAACAGAATATGCGTTATTGGAGTGATGTAAACCCGCATGAACTGCACATCAAGCCCTTGCACAGTTCTCATGTCACAGTGTGGTGTGGAGTTACTTCCTTTGGGATTATTGGCCCTTACTTCTTTGAGGATGACAACGGTGTGGCTGTAACTGTTAGCAGTGAACTCTACCTAAAGATGCTGCAAGACTTCGTTCTTCCCCAATTAGGTATGGTCGATGTGGATGTGGAACAATTATGGTTTCAACAAGACGGAGCGACCTCGCATACAGCCAGAATTTGCATGGATTTCTTGCGACAGACATTTCCAGGTAGAGTAATTTCCCGTTTTAGTGACATTTCCTGGCCGCCTCGCTCACCTGATCTTTCGTGTGCAGTCTTTTTCCTTTGGGGCTACCTGAAGCAAGAAGTGTTTCGAACACGTGCCACCATTCCTGAGTTGAAGGATCGCATCAGAACTGCCGTCGGCAATGTCCCAGGGAATACGTTACGCCGAGTTATGGAAAGCTTCCAACGCCGCCTAGATGAATGTGTTGTGCAGAGGGGGCATCATTTGACAGGAGTCATATTCAAAAAGTAATCCACGCAATGGACAATGACTTACACATTAGTAAATGGCATATCTTTCTAACTATTAATTGACATAAGAGGTAATAAATAAATTACGGTTACTGCCTGATGGTGTGTTTTTAGTATCCCACTATGAACGCTGCCGCACCCTGTAATATAAGCTTGAAACAGCGGATGCGAGAACCCCAGTGCCTTGCACCGCTGATTGTTACGCCTAGTGAAGCTACGGTGAACTTTCAAACGTTGCAAATTCAGTACTGATATTGGAAGTAGTACATCTATAACTTCTGGTTGCAATGCAAGGATAAGATCAAAGATAGAACCTGTTCTGCGAACGCTGAATCCATATAAAAAAGCCATGACTCGCTATTTTGTACTGATATTGCTCTGTGAAGATCAATATTGAAGCCGAAGTTGTAGTAAATTTCTACCACTTCTGATTTTAGTAGAGAGATAAGTGTGAGCATGCTGTCTCCTCTATAGACGTTGAATAGATTCCAGAAAACTACTTGTCGCTACCTGTTAAGGTTTTTGTTCTATGGCGATCAACATTAAAACTGGAAATAGTTAATTTCTACCACTTCAAGTTTTAATAGAGGATTAGCGGACAAGATGAAATCTACTCTTGTATTGCTGAATCGATTCCAAAAAACAGCTTTTCTATCTCTCTTACCGTTTTTTCTCTGATACCTGTCGACACACGGACGTAACCTTTCTATAAGACTTTTGATACTTATGTATAGCATAGTTTGGAAGATTACTAATTACACTCCATTAATATTTTGGTGAGCATGTGAGAATAACCACCAGGAATTCACGGATCTGGCCTAGAGATACTACAGAAATAGTGATGGTAGGTGGCAGTAGTCTCAGCGTGACATCCGCGGGACATTTCCAACATGTTACTAGAGGCTCACGAAACATATATTCACCTCTGTAGCACGTGTAAACACCCGGGAAGCCCATACAAAGCAGATGTTTGGGCAGGTAACCGGCCGTATAGTTGCTGAATGTCTCTCTGGGGTATGGCATATCATACGAATTACTAGTCATAGTGCCCTGAGTGGGATAGTAGCTTATTGCTCCCTCCTTCCCATATCAGAATTTCAAGCTTGGGTTCTTATGGTAATCGCGAACACATGCTGCGAATCACCACTGTATCTGAGTCAGAAACGATTGTTTTTGCGGATACCAATCACCCTCCATCCAGTCGCTGCAATCTTTCCTGACATCAAGAATACGTTTTCTATGATGAAAAGGACAATCAGGGCAAGATGACGTCCGAATATAACATTGTGGTGTGCTACCATGTTGAGCTCCACTGTTGGTTCTCTTTTGTCGCACAACTACGAATAAGGCAAGATACCTGTAAATGTACAAGACTTGTGTGATTACTATTTCGTAGTAGAGTAACATTGCACAGCATTTTAAATACAAAATGAAATTTTTGTTTGTTTATTTCTCCACCTTCTTGACTCACTTTCTTTCCATTTTCGGTGCAACTTTCCCATCCCTGTTCTTCTCTATTAGTTCACATTACACTTGTGTATTCACAAATTTCTAAGTTGTGGATTATGCACCCGTTCTCTCCTCTCTCTTTTTTTTTCTTTCTCTCTCTCTCTCTCTTTTTTTTTTTTTTTTTTTTCTTTCTTAACATCTATTCAGATCTTGACGAGACCGTACATTCTTTTGTCATACAACTCACTGCTGTTTTAAGCATAATAGTCCGGTACACTGGATTGAACATTGGTTTTCTTTCTATGGCCTCATGACGAAACGACAGTCTCGACAAACTCAATTGAGTATATTCAGTCTTTTCAGAGTGCTTTTGTCTGTAACTATGATGTCAGTGCTTTTTATTTCCACTTACATATATATCAACGATAAAAACATTTAAATGACAGTTGAATGGGCAGGTTTAAAAAGAAATATATTCCAGAAACCTGAACTTTGGGGAATCAAAACAGCTTTCTCGCCAAGTATAACATTTTATAAGTAAAAAAAGTAAGGAAATGTGGAACGTGTACCAGTTCCTATTTTGTAAGATGTGTAACTTTTTCAACTCACTCGAGGAACAAATGGTAAAGAAAATGACTGATTGTAATTATGGTAGAATGAGAATATGGAAGGAAACGGGAGTACCTCAAAAAAAAAAAAAAAAAAAATCCACGGACGGGATGTTGTTTATCATCATCTCATTTGGTCAAGGATCAGATCTGGAACCCGTTTCACCAGGGATAAGCTCTTAATCACTGAGCCATCTTTCCTCTTCGTAGCAGATCAAAGGTCGTTGACAACAAATGAGATATGATAACAACGTGGAAATAAGACAACAGCGGCTATGTAACAAAAAGCATAAATCGATTGTGATAAAGAGGTAGACACCGGAGAAAGCTTGGGAACGGAAACTTTCGAGGCGAATAGTGGCAAGACGATAAGATTATGAGAAGACCGGTGGGAGGCTGCCCACAAAGGAACATAATATCGACTGTCCAAGGATGCAAAGATCAAACATGTGAAATGAGTTTCCTTTTGTACCACCATGCTGATAACCGTAGATCTTACCATTTTTTGCGATGTTACCCGGAACTTTCAGAGAGTGTGCCTTAGTGATTAGCCAGTGACTATGGTTCCAACACGACGATGCATATGCTTATTTTGACGCAAATATTATAACTTTCTCAATCAAATATTTGTAGGTCACTGATTAGCCGGGGTGGGCATATGTCTTGCAAGCTATATTATTTCATTGGATTTTTGTGTGGTGAGATGAAACGTTTTGTGTTCGAATTCTATATCGTAACAGACGAAGAGATCGTTTCCCATGTTACTATAACTAGCTTGGTGATCTCGAGAATTGCTAACGTTTTTGACCTTCCAGACATCAAATGTATGTAAGTTACCTGCATAATGAATCCATTGGTGGACAGTTTCAATACCATTTACAGCACTATTTAAGAATTTGTATCAGAGGGAGATAAGAAACCCGGCTCGTACGGCTATCGCCACGGTGGTACGGAGTGAACTCATTCTACACGCCTTGTCTATATTATTTAAACAATACATAAGGTGTTCCTTTGTGGACAGTCCTCCACTACATCTCACAAGGAAGGGTCACGCAGTGGCTCCGCTGAGATCCGAACGAGACAATTGTGTTTGCATTTGACATGTTATAACTAGACGAATCCCAAAGTTATACGTGCCACCGGGCGGAATGTCGTGAGTTACAACATATTTTGTAATATAAAAGCTACAAAGCTGGAAGGATAGTTTGAACCGAGTCATTTGTTCGGAAACGGTTGGGTAAATGGAAAACTCGGACAATACGTATCCCATTATTTTCAAGGACACATTTTTTCTGATTAAAAAAAGTTTGCCCCAGGATCCTCGCAGGATCCCAGACGGGGTCCAACTCAAAATTTTCAAAGGCAAGGGGGGTTAAGTAGCACATCGTTTGAAAGCTGTTGTAAAATGAAAGAAAATGCAGCAAGTCTCGACTCTCTGCGACAACCCTGTGCAAAATGGCGGAGGGTCAAAAAATAAACAAAAACTTAATTGAAAAGTCCATGGTCACCCCTATAAATTCGAAACGGTGAGACAAATGTGAAAATAAAAAAGGTCTGCACTAGTCAGGTTGGGGGCTCTATTTTAACGTATTCGTGATGGTTACATTTGCATGTCATTCGTTGGTTTGATCGCAATACTTCAAGCAATATCAAATATACCAAAAAAAAAAAATCATTTGCAAGATTGGCGAGTAGTACCAAACCATGTGTAAGTCATTTCAGTACATCGAGCTGTGTCACAGTATTCCAAGACATAACATATTTATATACAAACTCATTTTTCACGCCATATTGGATTACAGATTATACTTTGTGATATTTTGTGGATATCTACTATTAACCATACACGTAAATACCACATTTCGCTTCTCCAACACAAGCGGTGTGAGCTGGACATACGTTCGATACAAAGTGCGGCATTTTGAACTCAATATGTCGCGTTTTTAAACATTTCGTATATTTTCGTCACTTACTAATCAACATTCATGCCAAATTTGGTTTTCGTAGCTTCAGCAGTTTGGTATGCTTATCCTTTCGATATAGGTTTTAAGCAACCATCTTGGGGATGCAAGGTGGCCACAGATTTTCAATTAAGCTTTTGTTTACGTTTTGACCTTCCGCATTTTGGACAGGGTTATCGTAGAAAGTCAAGACGTGCTCCATCTTCTTTCACTTAACAAGAGCTTTCAAACGATGTGCTACCTCACTTGCCATTTGAAACTTTTTAGTTGGACCCCACCTGGAAGCATGTGGGAACCATGGGACAAGACGTTTTAACTTAAATCGTTGTACTTTGAAAATAATGCCATACTTCCTTTCCTATTTTCATATTTGTCTTACCGTTTCCGATTTATAGGGGTGGCCATGGACTTTTTAATTTAAGTTTTTGTTTACACTTTGACCCGTCGCCATTTTGCACAGGGTTGTTGTAGAGAGTCGAAACTTGCTGCATTTTCTTTCATTTTACAGCAGCTTTCAAATGATGTGCCACTTAACTCCTCTTGCCATTTAAAAATTTTGAGTTGGACCCATCTGGGACCCTGCTGGGGACCCTGGGACAAAGTTTTTTTTTTATCTCAAATGTTTGTCGTTAAAAATACGTGTTGGCCGAGGTTTCCACTTACCCAATCGTTTCCGAACAAATGACCCGGTTCAAACTATTCTGCCAGGTAATTTTTTGTAGTTCTTACATTACAAAATATGTTGTAACTCACGATATTCCGCCCGGTGGCACGTATAACTTTGGGATTCATCTAGTTATAACATATCAAATGCAAATACAATTGTCTCGTTTGGATCTCAGCGGAGCCACTGCGTGACCCTTCCTTGTCAGTAGTGTTCCCTTCTTACCGGTATTCATCTAGAAAGTTCATGTATTCATACTTTCTAAGGTATTTACTCCTTAACACAGCTGTTTTTAGTTCTTTTGTTACGTAGTTTTTTATTCTTGTCTTCTGCATGTAATCATCTTCCACTGGTGATCATCGATCTTCTGTCTGCTACGAGGGGACACTATGATTCAGTAGTAGAGCGTTCATACCTTGTGCAAGTGGTTTTAAGTTTGATCCCCGATCAAGTGAATTGATGATGAACTTGTTGCCATTTTGGTTCTATTTGATCTTGTTGCCACTTGTTGAAATTTGTTGCTATATATTCGAAATATCGACATTCTGCCAACGAATATTCGTTAATTGCTGAAATGTTGTTCCATATATCACTAATCAAACTCATTTCTGGTAATGAAATATCCCTCACTTTCTTTGGAATTGAAACGAAGCGCTTCCGAGGAAATGTTTACATATTTGTTGGAATTCTTCTCTTGTTTTTATGAGTAGAATCACCTCCCAAGCGTTGTAAACGATTATTAGAAACACCCTTATCTGTTATCTTTTTCCTTCGTGTTTTACTAAGCGTTAGTGAAAGTGCTTATCAGTTTTCTTTTATTTGTGTTTTGTATTAATGTTTTAATCAGTTTCTGGTAAGTGATTGGTCATCATGTGTCTGCTTCCAGATTCATTTCTAATTTCAGATAATAAGATCCTCCTGCACTGCAGGTTAAAAACATACGCAACGAGTCTTAGAAGGTGGTTCTTAGTATGAGAAAGATAACTAGCACTTACTACGCAGTTGCTACTTTAAGTTCTATTATAAGGATACATGCAGGATAAGATTCAGGAATATATATGTATTTAAGTGAAACTTACTAAGTTATCGAACTGCCTATGCAAGATCTTAGTTTTCAAGCTAGATTACTGGCATTTCGAAAACGCTTCTGTGCACTCTCGGTGGTTTATAACTCTGAAAGGAGGCGTGTTTCAGACCATTCATATTGTATCTTACTTTCAATATAAAGAATTACTTCCGAAATTTTGAAGGTGATAGTTGTCTTTAGCTTCTACCCGAAATTTTGAAGATAATAGTTTTCTTTAGCTTCTATGTAGATAATACCTGCTCCTAAAATTAACTTTTTTTTTGCAGAGATATCCTGAGTACTACGAAGTGATTGAAAGTCCTATTGACTTGAAGATCATTGCAACAAAAATACAGAAGCTTGAATACACGTGTTTAAATGAGCTTGAGAAAGATCTTCTGCTAATGACAAAGAACGCATGTACATTTAATGAACCAGGCTCCCAGATATACAAAGATGCTAAAGCTCTGAAAAAAATAATTTCAGCAAGAAAAGTGGAAATTGAACATGGCAAATTTCCCTCGGGAAAAACAGCTGCTGACAGACCCAGGTAAATGAGTTTTAATTTTTTATTTGGAGACTGATTCTTAAGACTGGCGTTTCGTAGTAAACGGATTACAAGGTTTAGAAAGATTGGAAACTTCTATCCTTATATTTGCTTCATGAAACCAGAAAACTAGGAGAGCTACTTCGTGACTATATGGTTAGTATACGCCTCTGAACCGCGGAATACGCAGATTCGATTCCCAGCGGAAGTTCATGTGGTTCTTATTCCACGTTAAGCTATAGGTCCACGTCTTATATAGCCTCGTTGCTAAAAATCGAGCTCATCATCAACAGAGAACCTATAACAGTCTGGCTAGTCTAACAAGCAGTAAATATACTTTTCTTCGTGTTGATTTTGTTACTTTTAATGATTGTTCCTGTTTCAGCACGTATATAACTTAAGTAATGTCTCAGATAAGATAAAGACAAATTAAGAACTAATGGAGCTGGGAAGTACGAACAATCTTCCAGCTCTCAAAATCAAGAAATTCTTGTTTCATCTTAATCATTGACCATACTTTCAAGCCAAGTTGGCAAGTTTCACGCAAAACTTGATCGCAAATCTTTGTTCTAACGAGCGCTGTATTTTCACTTCCACAAGATCAAAAAACAACCCTCACGGAAAGGCATGTCCTCACTGTCCGGGTGCTCGGAGCACATTGAGCGACGAAGCGCTGCTTAGCTGGGTTCCCCCACTACCAGTTTCAACCGGTTAGACCGCGCTCCGACATACAGTCGCTTCACAATAAATTCACTGACATTACTTTCAGGACAGACCTTGTAAGCGCAAAGCAACGCTCTATCGTCAGATCAGCAAAGTCAAACACTACCGGGTCTGGTCAGAGGAGAGATGTATGATCATTCGTACTCATTTGATGGTGTTTGCAATGCGGCGTCCATCCAACGTTTTGGGAATTATTCAAAAGAAAGAAGTAGCGAACTGAGGTCTAAAAAGCTACCATTAACGAGAAGGGGAGCTGATGTGCTGACCACACATCACCCCATAGGTATGTGTGCCACAAGCCAGCTGGTAGGCGTTGGTTTCATAAGGGCTGTTACGCCAGTAGTGGTTTTAATAAGAGACGCTTGACTCCATTACCGAAAAAAGCCAAAAATAAATAAAGATAATTTATTGATCTGGGAAAATAGTTTCAAAATACACAACCCTTTTGAAATCTTCAACCCAACTCGTAAGTAACGGACTGAGAGAAGTTTATAGTAATATCTTGAGTAAGTGTAAAAGCAAAAGTATATTAAGAGAATAAAAACAAGAATTCAAAAGGATGAGAGTAAACAGTTCTATTGTTTGTTACATTACTGTATTTTGTACGAACAGTCTGCGACAAAGAAACTACTATACTTTTCATACAGTCTGTATAAAAATATTACTTTCTCTTGTTTCGATGATCTACAATAATCTGAGAAATTGGGCATTTTATCATACTGTTTATCTTGTCAGTAAACACTAGTCTGCCACATTATGGAAATAATATTTTGTAGTCTTCACATCTTTCTGAGTTCGATTTTTTAGTCAATGGTATTATCATATTCTTTAGGAAACCTTTTGTCCACTCTCTTGTTTTATGTGTTTCAATACAGAGTCGAAACAATCCTTTCTTGCCTCAGTCTCCCACATTCTTAATGAATTCGATTGGAAATATATCAATCCGAACTCATCCTGAGGAATATTAAATCCTTTATCATCCTCGCGAACTTCCTTTTCTCTCTTCAATATATAGGCCACGCGGTTTATCCCTACTCTCATTCAAGCCCTCAACATATTATTTCCATCTTCCTAAAACTCCACTCCTCTCGCTGACTACCTTTCCATTTTTATTCTCTACTACCATCATAATATTCCCTTGTTTCTTACAAAGTTCCATAGTTTTTACCTCCTTATACATTTCCTCTTGCTTCCCAATTCGTTCTAATTCTTCTATGCTCTCACATGTTCTTTTGTAAAACCAATCACTATGATTTCCGCCAATTTGACTACTGGAAGAACTGCTGTCTTTTTCCAAGACACTCTTCGTCTGGCTACTCCATGTAGACAAATTCGATAGGGATGGCCCTTCTGGTAATGAACTACCACCGACATGGCTAAATTTCACTGTAGCACGCAATCCTCTCCACCCAACACGTAAATGTCTTCGTAAAGATGGTGTTGATTAGGGAGGAAATTCGTAATTGTAGACAAAAATAGAATGCTAGAAGTAAGTAATTTATAACTATATGTAAAGCCATGACATGAAGGTTCAACACGCAGCTATATATAATACGGTATAAACATCCCTATCAGTACATGGTATATTAATCATTTCAGGAGCAAAAGGCTGCGTGTAGGTCAATCCATGTCGGCCATTACTGCTGCTCTTCAGTATGAAGAAGAGTCTGAAGAAGAAGAAGAAGTTCCTGAAGAGGAAGAAGAGGATGACGATGACGTTGAAGATATAGACAATCCTCAATGGCAGCTCTATGACACTATTCACTCGTTTTCCACCGGACAAGGTAAGAACGCAGCTGTTATTTATTAATTTCACGAACACGAAATACTGTAGTTGTTCAAGTGTGGTTAGATAATCTCTTCGGTATCTTAATTTTACCTTGACGTAATATCAGTATCTATCACTCAGAAAGATGCTATGACAGTCTGTTCGTACCTGTAATATAACTTAACATTTTTATTTTCTTACGTGCAAGCTGGATATTACTGTACTTCCATATAAGTACTTATAGCCTATTTGCGAATTTATAGTCTATTTCTATTATTTCATAGAAACAAAATAATGGAAATACGCACCATTAAAACTCTTTATTTAAAATGCTTTATATGAAGACAAGAACATAAAACAAATTGTAATCTTGCGAGAATAACTCTTTTTTAAATTTTCAGGCGATGATAAGAGAGAAGGAAGTGTAGTTTTAAAAGAAAGCATTGTGATTTTTTTTTTTTTTTTTTTTTAAACTTTCGAGTCAAGCGATGATAGGGGGAGAAAGTATGGTGATAATGCCACAAATTGAATTCGATATTTCAACGAATTGACATATTTCTTGGGTCCTACATACTGATAAAATGACCTTCTGAATATCTGTCCTTCAGTTCGTCTCATAAAAACTTGTTTACTGGCCTAGAGGCCGTGCTGTTCAGTCTATCTGCACCAGATTTTAAACCAGATGATTACTGAAAGGTGAAAGTAAAAAACAATAAATAAATAAATAAATAAATAAATAAAAAATAAAGCGATATTACTGGAAGGTGGAAGTAAAAAGTTGAAAAAGTCTCAAAAACGGTTCTAACAATTTTATGTTTTACATATCAATATTGCATTAACAACCCTAAAGTGTGGCCAGAGTAATTTTGCTTGGAAAAATTATGAGAGAGTTTGAGAGTGAGTTCTTTTTCACTCAGGCGTTTTGTTCATATTTAGTAAATAAATATTTCGTTAATAACTTAACAGTATGACATATCTCATTTGTCCTGAAGAAGTCTACGAAGGGTAGTTTATTCTAGGGAGTTTTTTCGGACAATTTTCTCAAAAATGACCCAAGCGCTTTTCATATTTCATTAATAACCTGATATTATTGCATAACTTATTTGTCGTCAAGAATCCACATGAAATAGTTTACTCTTGAGGGCTTAAAAAAAATCGATTGGAAACGATTCACGCTATTTTGATCATATTAAATAAATAAATTTTTCATTACTAACTTGACAATATGGCATAGCTAACTTGTACTGAAAAAATCCAAAAAGGAATAGTTTACTCTTGGGAGTGATTTTCTCAAGAACAAGGCTATTTTATTCACATTTCATACATAGATGTCTCACTGTTAACACTAAAATACAGGATAAGTCATTCTTAAGGGGAAAAAGTTCACAAAGGGTAGCTTATTCTTGGAAGCGAGTTTCTTTTTGTATGATTTTTTAAGAAACAACTCCGGCGATTTTATTTATATTTCATTGATAACACTCTTATGTTGCATAAGTTACTTCGTATGTGAATATCCACAACGGGTAGTTTACTCTTAGAGGTGAGTTTCCTTTCAGATGATATTCTCAAAGAGGACTCAGGTGATTTTGTTTATATTTCATAACTAAAGATATCATTAATAATTCCATAATATTGCATAAATCATGTCCTGAGAATATCCACATGAGTAGTTTACCCTTGAAGATGTTTCTCTTCAGGCGATTTTCTCAAAATGGCTCAGATGATTTTGTTGATACTTCATAAATAAAGATTTCAGTAATAATCCCATAATACTGCATAAATCATGTGCGTGAAAATATATCTACAAGGTAGTTTATTCTTGGGGGGGGGGGGGTGAGAGGTTAATTTATTTACTTTTTTTATTTTCTCAACTATGACTCATGCAATTTTGTTGATACCTTATAAACAAATATTTCATTAATAACACTAGTATATGGCATAATTCATTTCTTACGGAAAAAATCCACAAGGGGTAGTTTTACTTCTAGAGGTGAGTTTTCTTCGGCGAAGTTTCCCGATAACGCCTTGTAATTTTGATCATATTTCACAAGAGAATGTTTCGTTAATTACTGTAGAATAACATGATTTAGTTTAAGAAATTTGAGCAAGAAAGTGTACTTTTTATTATTTTCTTAAAATTATTATTTAATGTAGCGTTTCCTCATGAATTGTTTTTTAAATAAAATTATAATGACTGGAAAAGTTTGAAGTATGATGTAGATTCCGTAATCAGAATCTTTTGAAGCTCAGGGTCAGTTTCAAACTGCCTGCGTTCCTATATCAATTGCGTGGGTACCAACGTAGACCATAAAGAATAGACAAGAATGACGAGAAGTTAAATTAAGTCGTAAGTCTATCAAAAATGTACTGATTTTGGAGCAAGTTATGATATCTGATGGATAATATGGAAGTATTAATATTCAAAGTGAAAGGAGCTGTTCTAAAAGTGCCCAATTTTCCCGTTTGTGTTGCGCGCATACAATTTGGTGTGTGGAGGTCGTGACCTTCACACATAAGCAGTGGTAACCGTAGCTCAGCGGGAACATGACCGAAAACGGGTCAATACTATAATGGAAATGCCCCTAAGGCTCGCTCTGTTGAGATTTTATGGAAGTGAGAATACACATTGAGCTCTACAAGCACTATGAGTTCCATCGCACTGGAGTCTGCGAAGCAAGGAAACAAATCGAGTCAAAGTCAGCGAATGTATCATCTCCGATGCTCAGATTGGTTGGATGCAAATGCGTTACCTTGTTGGTGCACATATCCACTCAAGGCACAGTAATGTTGAAGTACTGCACTTCAATTTTATACGATTTTGCTCGGGAAGAGGACGATTGCATTATAGGATATTTTTATGAATGTACAAATGGAGCACGGACGGTTGGATGTTGTGCTCATGTCATGCTCATTATTTGGTATTTAGGAATAGGCAGAGCGATTGAACCACGTCTGAATCATCTTCATTTTTGGATGATTTATTTTATTCACAAGAAGACGAATCTAGGCTCTTGGGCGATAGCGGTGAAGCATTCATATCAGAGGATGAGGAAAGTGGCAATTGAATCCTTTTGCAGATTTATGTGTAACACATCGTATCGTATGTATCGTACATAATAATCACCTTAACTGCCTGAGCGATACTGGGAGTAAGGGAAACCTTGTAGTTCATCTCAGGTAACACATCAATCATTTTGTACCTTTCAATACCACGCGTTACGCTAGTGCAATGATATTTTTTTTTCTCCGAACATCCCTGTTTTTCTTTTAAGATATGGTGCACAATGTGCGAAATCCTAACTACCATTCAATTCCACTTATTTAATCTATAGCAATGCCACTCAGCGAAATACGACACACGGTTCCGAGAAAGTTATTTTCAATATTGGTGAAAATGTTCCTTGCGTATAACTTCAAAAAGCATTCTTTGCGTACAGTGTCAAAATGTGACAAATACTTCCATTTTTGCCCTTGTGGAAACACATCTTCACGAGAAAGAAAGAATGAAATCTTAAACTCTCTACTACTCCATTACAAAATTCATTCTGCTTTGCCGTCAGGTGGCTTCACATCTAAATTATCGTAAAAATAAAAATGAAAGTAATCTCGTTTATGATCGCATCACGAGAAAATAGTTGAATGATTTAAAATGAATTTCTGAATGTAGTGAGTATTTATCTCGAATTAGGATTTTATCATGTTACTTTCTTAAAATGCATGTCCTAAGGGGGAAGTGGGGGATTCAAAATTTATACCGGGGCCGCGGTGGCTCAGTGATAGAGCGTTCACCTCTGGTGCTTGGGGTCCCGGGTTCGATCCCAGCCCCCGCCAAGTGAACTTTGTGGTGGACAGACACGTGTGCGTGGGTTTCCTCGGGGTTCCTCCCACTTTCTTTCATTCCACCATGTCATTCATTACTCATCATCACCGTCTCCTTTAGCCTAACCGGCATAACCGTGGGACGTAAAACTCAAAGATTTCATTTCATTTTTTTTTTTTTTTTTTTTCAAAATTTATACCAAAAAAGAATGTTACAAGTCCTTGCATTAGAAAGACGAAACTCCTTATTAAAAATAAGTGGACACGTATCCCAGCGTTTAAGAAAATTATACTTTCAGGGATTGGGAGGTTAATTTCTATAGTTGTTTCTTCCCACACAAATCGACGTTGGCTGTCTCATTACGAGAAGACTGTTGAACTGTTGGAAATGAGATTTTAAACATAGCACGTACCTCGAACTGAGCGTGTTCTAATATATTTTAGTTTACCACTTTGTATCATAAAAAGGCGAAAGTGAGGAAAAGGTTAAGTCATTTAAAATTAGTTTAGCACTTGGGTTCACCTGGGTTTTTCCATTATACCTTGAATGAAATGCGTATCTTAAGAGGGTGTTCAAATATACCTTTCAAGTATTTTCCATAAACTTATTCTTACCATGCGAATATGAGGTATCTGCGGTATTTAGAGTAGTATATTATAAAAATGAAATCGACGGTACCTTTCATCATAATGAAAGAACAAGTAAATCATTTTAAATGTGCTTTTGAACATAGTTAATACCTACCGCTGGATTTTTATTTTATCACTTTCATTAAAATGCGTATCATAAATTGGAGAGATTGAGCTTAAAATGTATGCTAAAAATAATCTCAAGACTTCTTATGTTAGAAAGATTTGGTGTATACATTCCGTATAAAAATAAGTAGACACGTACCCCAGTGTTTTCAGAAATTCCATTTTAAAGATTAGGGCGACAAATTTTGAAAATTTTTTCTCAATATGAAAAAAAAAAAAAACATTGTCTCTGTCATCATCACGGCTAATGGCTGAACTGTGAAATGGTTGTGGCCGAGTTGGCTGACTTTTTATCATGTTACTTTCATTAAAATGCGTATTCTAAAGGGGAAAGGGTTTAAATTGTGCACAAAATATAACGGGTGCACCATATGAATACATTTTTGAACATAATTAGCATTTGGATCGAGCTGAGTTTTTATAAATTAATTTCAACTCAAATACATATCCTAATACAGATTTATTATTTTATATGAACTTAACCGTCCCGTGCGAAGAACAGACAGTTCAGTTACAATAGAGAATGGAACTTCCGGTCTGTTCTGTAAATGTATGTAGTGACAGATCCAAAAATTCTGGCAACACTGACAGATCATGGAACTGCACTCTGAATAGAACGATACACAGCCTGTCCAGTATTTTTTTTTTTTTTTTTTTTTTTTTTTTGTCACGAAAGCACCATTGTCATCTATGGAGAAGTATATGTACTAAGTAGCAACACATTTCAACTGTATTCCGTCAAAGTTGCAAAGTACTTGCAGCAACATTCGATGCGTACGGATCTTGTGACTGACAGTATCTGCTGAACGTCGGTTGGAAAGGGAGCAGTGGAGCAACTGCCAACATTAAATTTTGTTTTAAATTGGGTAAAAGTGCAACACAAATGTTTAAAATGATTCAAACTGTTGACGGTAGTGAGGCATTGAGCCATTAGAATGTGTTTAGGTGGTATGCATGATCTCGTGATGCTCAGGAGTGTGTTACAGACGATTCACGACAAGGACCAGTAATGACTATGCGAATGACGAAAACGTCCAAACAGTTCTGGAGATTGTACGCAAGTGTCGTTGTGCATCTGCAAGGTTCATCGAAGATCTCACTGAAATTCCGAAGTCCACTGTCCATCCCATTCTAGCAGAAAATTTAGCCAAACAAGATTTCTGTGCGCGGTTTGTACCTCACACATTCAGTAGAACATTGCAGATAGGTTAAATAAGCAGCTGATGTGGATCCAGAATTCATGTCAAGCGTTGTAATAGATAATGAAACATAGGCTTTCAGTACGGATCACTCACAAAGCGATTAGACTCGGAAATGAAGGATGAAGACTTCAAAATCGAAGAAAGTGTTCATGCAGAAGAGCCGAATCAAAACGCTACTCACTTTCTTCCGATTCCAAAGGCATTATCCACAAAGAATTCACTCCAGAAAGCTACACTGTGAACGTTAGTATTACGTGAGTGTTTCGTAATGTTTATTAGCCAGGATTCGTCGAGTTGTACCTGAATATCGGCAACAAGGCTCATGGTTCCTATTGCACGATAATGCATCCGTGCACAAGAGCAGGATATTATGCCAGTTTGTGGCAGAAAACGGAATTGTGGAGATCTGTTACCCCTTTCCTATATTCTCTAGATCGGCGTTTCCCAACCGGTGTGCCGCGGCACACTGCCGCGAATGGGCCGCTGCTGTGCCGCGAGGAGATCGAAACAAAATTATTAATTCTATAGCAATCAAATTGCAAGACATTGGAAAAAATGTATACTTGTATTTCACATTACTGTGAACCTCTACTATAAATCTACAATTTTAAGTTTTATGCTGGGTTACTTTTCTTCACATTTTTAATGTTGAAAAAAGTATTTGTTATCATTGGTATGACCATTATCGCTTCTTTATTGTTGCAGACTATTTCGTAACTTAAAATTTTAAAATATCATTCAATCCTTTTGCAAAGCAAACATGCATACAAATTACCTACATTTGTGTTTTGAAAGTAAAAGAGATTTGTTTGTTCGTTCCTTATTTAATGATCTTCGTTCTTAGTGAAAGGTTAGATACAGTTTTCGAAAAAGAAAGTGTATTTTTAAAAACCTGAGTCATTCTTATTTCATTGCAATAGAATGAAAAATAAACATAATGATTTACCACGGGGGAAAACCAGTGATCGAGCTTTCTTCTCTGTGAAAAGAATATCAGTAATCACAGAAAAAAATACCACTGTATTTTATATTTACAAATAATAATAATAATAATAATAATAATAATAATAATAATAATAATAGTAATAATAGTAATAATAATAATAATAATAATAATAATAATAATAATAATAATAATAATATCTGTATGAGTGTGCCGCGAGAATTTAAGTTACACCTGTAGTGTGCCGCAAGTTGAGAAAGGTTGGGAAACGCTGCTCTAGATTTTGCTCCATGCGATCTCTGGCTATTTCGAAACTGAAATTGGCGTTGAAAGGAAGTAGTTTCGATAGTATTCCAGGCATCCAAAAGGCTTCGACCACAATTTTGGAGATAATTCCAAAACAAGTGTACCAAGACTACTTCACCAATTTCTACAACCGCTTCAATTCATGTATCAACTTACGAGGTTCTATTTGAATAAACATTTCAGATAAGTGGTATTGTAACTTAAAAAAAAAAAAAAAAAAAAGTTGCAGTCCACAGTTCTCATTAGTCACTATTTTTCATTGGACAGCCTGGTGACGCAACATACTCATATTTCATCGCATTATGCTGATGACATCACTTCGAAATTAAATTGTCGAAAAGATATTAATATTTTTTAAAAAAATCATTAACGTTGATTAAAAATAAATCAAAATTAAGTGAACCAGATTCGAACCCCAAATTCTTTCGTATCTCATTTTTGAATCATGTCTAGACGAAGCTGTATTAACAGTTTCAAACTTCTTTTACTTATTTTCTTTTATTTAGTTTTATTTGACAATTAATTTAAAAGAGAAATTTTTCCAATAATCCAATTATGCTTTGCATTGGAGATTTCGTGATTAGTTTCTGTTGGGGACAGATGGTTCCTGTTGCACGCGAAATTCACTATCAAAAGTTAATTGAAAGTTACGAATCATGCGAATGTAGCTTCGTTGCGGTTATGTATTGCTTTGGACAGCACTTCTGATTGTTTTCGGCTAAGTGAAGTTGCAAATTTTGATGCAGGCTGTCTCCATAGCCTATATAAACACATGATAATGTTAAGTCAAAGAAACAAAAAACAATACTCTATTCATAATAGAGAATTCGTACGCATCGTGAAAATCTTGAATTTTATTTTTTCTTCCAATTACTAGAAATGTCATGGATTTTTTCTTTTTTACTTTTTTTTTATACCTGAAAACTTTGTTTTCAAGTTAAGATTTCTATATTTTGGTTTTCTTGTATACGTGTTAAACACTAGCAGTGATTTTGGAATGTAACTATTATCAGCCTCGTTGTGGTTCGACCACCATTGAGTTGTTTTTTCTGTTCTTTATTCATTTAAAACCCGTCGTTCCAGAGGGAGTACAAATCAACTTTGAACAAGAAGGTCAGTATAAAGTTGTTTTTCTGTACGTATGCTTCCTTGCTGTAAGGTTTATATAAAAGTAATTTGTGTGTTGTTTTTTGGTAGCATTTTTTATTACTTCGAGAAAGTATAATTCACCACCGTGCTATTTTTACTGCTTGAAAATAGGCGAAATTTCTCAATACCACAAGTTTATTTATTTATTTTTATTTTATTTTATAAACTCTTTTGTATTACCACATGATGCCAAACAATATTTTAATAAAAGGTACATGCAGTAGTAAAAATGTCTGATAGTTATCACTTGCTGTACCTACATTAAACTATCGTAAGGAATACCTAGGCAAAATTATTTTTGAAATATCTTATAGATAATGCTTGGAAACTTATAGAAACAATATGATTTTTCGTACGAACACTATAATAAAAATAAATTTGAATCATATTCTTTCGACTTGTTTTCGAAATTCTGATACAGATACAGACTTTTAATTAAGTGAGCTTAAGGAACTCTTGGTTATGTTACCACCTAGTAGCAGAGTTGTGATCATTTCAAGAAAAAAACATTGTCTGACGAAGTAGCGGATATAAAATTACAAACTCTCTCAACAATATTGTGAATTAGAACTAGGTTATTAATGGTAATGGAACTGAAACTATTTTGGATTCCGTTACCAGAACCTAAATAAATGTTTTAATTCGGTACGGTTTTGGAAGCAGAACCGAAATATATTTCAACGTAATGGTTCTGTTAAGAGATCAGAAAAAAATATTCGACAAGACAACCATAATACATTCATCATATCGATTTTCTTCACGAAACTAAAATCCAAAGTCACATTAAGTTATGTTTTGAAACGGTGTAATTTAAATAGGTTTCCTATTCTTTTGCTAATTATTAATAGTAATTTTAGGTAGTGCAGTAATATTATTCTATTGTTCATTGAATATTAAAATCAAATATAAAGAATGTATTCATAGTTGGTCATTTTGAATTCAAAGAATATTCTGAGAAAATCCAGCGAATGTGAAAAAGAAATATCCAGGGAGAATTCGGGAACCTGTAGGCTGCCAAATCTCAGGATAGTTTTGGATATTAACAACGAAGCGAGCGTGTGCGTGATGCCACATGTTTATGGTTCTTCGAAATTTTTATTTCTTTGTCGGTTTCTGTTTTACAGTCAAAGTGGAATGCTACATTATAAATTTATATAATTGTGTATTATCTCGATTCCATATCAGAAGGGTCCGGACAAAACGGCCCCACGTTGGGACTATGGTCAAAAGAGGGCCCAGTTTTAAAAAGACTACATCTCAGAAAAGACCTGATCAAATAGATCCTACGTCAAAAGAGCTTGAGGTCAAAGTATCGAAAGCACATACAAGTAAAAAGCAAGAGAAATATACATTTACTCATAATGTATATTTTATGTTGTAAGTATTTACATGCGGCTCTGTATATGTGCATGTTCTACTTTTGTTGTTTGTGCAGCTGAACTAATTGGGAATTAAATTGCTGGCCTTTCGGCAGCTGTGGCTATATTACCCCGTCAAGTATGAGGGATGACATCCCTTAGCAATCACATTGCCCGGGGAATTGGGAAGGAAGGAAGCGGTCTGAGATTATTATGTTGAGTATAACCCTAGCATTTGCGTGGTGTAAATGACAAAACTCAGGAAAACCTCACTCATGGCTGATCTGAAGAAGCTGTTACGCAATTTCGACCGAATGTCCTTACCGGGCATTGAACCCGGGACCGGTCTTACCAAAGGCGCAACTGAACTAATATTTAAAGGAATAAAACATGTATGCTCTTTAGTATATTTAGTTTTATTTCACTAAAACATATTCCACCAAAAGATAGATGAGAGCATGCAGTAGATTTGAAACAATTCGTATTTATTGCAGATCGTAAATTGTATCACAAATTGCGTGTTGTTCGTAAAGTGGAATATTGTACAAATTGCGAGAACTATATTAGCTGATAATTCCTTAAATAGATGAGAGGAACAAGTTTTTCACACATTACGAAATACCAAAGCATGGATTTTAAAATACTGTGTCAGTGTAGAGAAGTATCGAAAAAATATTCTCAAAGTTATCCGTAGAGATCGAAGCCCATCATGAAACATTTATGGACCAAGTCTCAGCTTTGTACGTCAACTTCGACTCCCAAAACCGAAGTAGGCTCATATCTTGCAAATCGTTCGAGATATCGTAAAAGTAATCGAAGAAGTACCCCTATCAAATTCTGTAAAGTTTAAACATGTATTAATTTTCAGTCCCGTACGGCAATTTTGATTCATTATGATTTTGCCTAACTTCGACCAGTCAACCATGGTATGTAGCAAACGAACAAGGCAACAAACTCACGGACCCTGAGAGGTTAAACCGCAAACAAATTCAAGTTCAGCCATGATGTTCTGTCAACACAAATAAAATAGTTATTGTCCGCAGAATACCTTGTTTTCTACTTATATACATTTTTGATACTTTGATCTTAAGTTATCAACTTATGGTTCTTTTGATGCAGGGCGTTTTAACCTAGAATATTGTGACACGGGATCTTCTTGATCGGGTCCCTTTGAGTGACAACCTTCTTGACGCGGGGACTTCTGGACCGAGCTCTTTCGACCGTTTTGGCGCCTCTTTTGACCTAGACTCTTCTGACCCAGAGCATTTGACGTGCGGGGTCGTTTTGATGTAGGGCTCTTCTGACGCGGGATCGTTTTTGAACCTGGCCCCTTTGATTGGCCGTTTCGACCAGAATCTTTTTGACTGCAGTTCTGTTCTTGCCCTTCTAACATGGAATCCGCCGATTGTTATGGCAGTTATTGGAGAAATGTGTCACAAACGTGTGCATATTAAGATACAAATGCGGAATACGTCCCGAAAGGCTTAGAAGGTAGGAAGGAAAATATTTTGATCAAAAACCAGAACTTTAAAAGTTCCCTTTAAAACTTCGAGTATTTTTTTAAATAACATATACAGGCTGTCCTATTAATGCGTACAAAAAATTTAAGGGTAGATAGCTGATGTCAAACCAAGAAATAATTCCTCTTGCAACTTTGGCCAAAAGTCCATAGTTTCGGAGATATAGGGTGCCGAAAGCTTGGGAAAATGAACTTCAGAGATCTATATCTTCACTATCCTAAACGATAGAGCAAAGGCGGTATGGTCAAGTCAAAGACCTCGAATGTGCTCTATCTAAAAATGGTTACGCCGCAATCGTAAAACCCGTGCGCAAGTGATTTCCCAAAGGAAATAGGAATCTTCGTCAATTCTCTTGAGAAAGAGAGGTCTAAATTACGTGGTTCGAAGACTATAAAAACAGCAAACGGTGATTCGTTGTCGGCAATGTGATATCTTCAACGAATTCAACATGGCGCGGGAATTTTGTAAGTAGCTATGTGGGATTGCATAACTGCAACATCAGTAAGAGGTAAAAACACATGCTTTAGTTACCATAAATGAGAGAGGCGGGCCATTCGAGATGAATAGCTGCAGCACAGTGCGAGTATACCTACAATAGGAGTTGGCGTGGGAACATGAATGAAAAGAGGGCACAGTAACCACAAACATAGGGAATATGAGAAACTATTAAAAATAACATGCACATGAGGAAAAGTGCATACTAATCAGCATGCAAATTGTACAGCAGGGGTGTGCAACTTGGAACAGTGGGCGGGCCAATCACAGAGCGCTAAATGGCGTCGTGGGCCTCAATGTAGGTATATCATTTTTACGACAATTGAATAGTTTAGTATTAAATGATGTAACATGTTTATTGTAATTTACATCACAATAACACGAAACAACTATTATACTGGTAACCAAAATATTAACTCACTAAAGAGGAGCAGAATAATGTATTTAGAACTTTGTCGGTACATCTAGCAATCCTTATACAGAGTGAAATTTCCCCCAAGTACCTGCGCTTCCCAAGTGCTTGTCTTCAGGGCGTTACCACTTTTCGCACTGTGTGATCGATGGAAGATTTCCAGTTCACTCTTAACAGGTTTTGTAAGAAAGAAAAATTATAATTATTATTGTATTCAATAACTTACCAGCGGGCCAGAAGACAGGGTTAGGCGGGCCGCATTATGGCCTGTGGGCCGGCAGTTGTACAGATGAACCAAAATAACGTTAAATTGGGGTTGATGTAACAAATGGGTGGATAAAAATAAAAAGGAAGCTTGCTTTCTTCGTATGCAGAGAGAAAGAGTTGAGTTGGATTGATTTTATTTAGCGTCCCTTTCAGCAGTGAGGCTATGTGAGACGTGGACCTACTGATTAACGTGGAATCCAAACCACATGAGCTTCCGCCGGGAATCAAACCCGGGTCTCCCACGCCAAAGGCGCGTACGCTAACCGCTTAGCCACAAGGGAGCTCTATGTTGAGAGAGAAATCGTCCAGGCAACCCAGAAGATAGTGGCACCGAAATACCAATTGATTTCGTTCGAATTAAAAAAAAGAAGAAAGAAAAGGAAGCATTGATATGAGAACACCTTTCCTAGAACACTCATTTGCTTGTAATGTGGTACTGAAAATAACTTGCTAGGAAAGGCAACGAAACTAACGAAATTGTGAAATAATAATAATAATAATAATAATAATAATAATAATAATAATAATAATAATAATAATAATAATAATAGCCTTTTGCTTACTTCCATTACACACAACCTTATACACACACAGAGAGCGTCTGTTCCAGCCAAGATTCGAATACGGGGCTCTGTGATTGGAAGTCGGGTAACGTAAAACTTTCTATCACACAGACTAATATTCAACCACGCGGGACTCTCATAAATGTATAGTTGTGTTTAATTGGGGTGGTGTCTTAGACCTCTTTTAACTTTTGTTGGATTCAAGTACACAAGCAGTTAACCTGTGACGTGCAACTTACAAGAAGACCGAGGTGGCAGAATTTGTTTTGAAAGAAACAGATTGCAATCGTATATTGTTGTTACACGCGCCTAGAACGGAAGCCCTGTATGTCTGTAAGACATTAGTGAAATAGGTTATCTTTAACATGAAACACAAAATGTTCCTGACACTCACTGAATCATGTGCGTAATAAGTAATATTTTGGCCCAATTAGAGTGCAATGCTGTGGTTTTCATTGTGTGAGTGGTGTACTATTTAAATTTTGTGATTCGAACGAAAGGGTAGTGACGTATTCAGTGCTACAAGATGAATGAGTACTCGTTTAGGGAGCTAGCCGATATGCATCTAATTTATGGACGTGCTGAAGGTAACTCGTTGGCAGCATAACGCTTATACCGTGAGACGTTCCCAAACCGTCGGGTTCCAAATGATCGGACATTTGTTTCCATTGATAGATGTCTCAGGGAAACAGGTAGTTTCCATGGAAACGCGGATCGTGGAAGACCACGTAAAGTGCTTCAACCTGCCGACGAGGAAAGGATTCTTAACAAAGTAACACGGCAGCCAGAAATCAGCACACGTCAAGCAGCTACAACAGAAGGCGTATCCCACAATATTATTTGGCGTTTGTTTCGTGAACAGCTATTATATCCATGGCACTTACAACGTGTACATGCTCTTGAAATGAGAGATTATTCCCCACGACAAAGATTTTGTCTGTGGATACTGAGGAAGTGCACGCGCAACCCAGTTTTTCCATCCTTCATTCTTTTCACAGATGAAGCTGGCTTTAGAGAGACGGCGTCGTAAACCTACTCAATTGCCATTTCTGGGCTGAGGAAAATCCGCATCAAATTGTCGTTGCTTGCCACCAGAGACAATTTAGCGTAAACGTGTGGGCAGGCATAATCGAAAACCAACTTTTAGGGCCATATTTCTTCCCAGGGCGTTTAACTGGCGAGCTGTATCTCAATTTTCTACAGCATGAACTTCCACAACTTCTAGAGGATGTATCTCTGGAAGTAAGACGTTCCATGTGGTTCATGCACGATGGGGCTCCTCCTCATTTTCAGAGGCAAGTTCGCGAACATCTTGATGTTACATTTCCAAACAGATGGATAGGAAGGGATAGTTGATATGCATGGCCTGCTCATTCTCCCGATTTAAATCCATTGGATTTTTATTAGTGGGGACATGTTAAGGAAGTAGTTTACGCAAGGGAAATTCATGATATAGACGATCTGAAACAACCTATCCAGGCTACTTTCCAGTCGATTCGTAATACACGCGAAGTACTCGATAATGTTCGTCAGTCATTGCTGCGTCGGGCCCATGTGTGTGAGCGAGTTGGTGGAGGACATATTGAGAACTTACCACGAGTACACAGGAACGACTAAGGCGGATATGGGAAACATGGAACATCAATTTGGCAAATAGAACCTACTTATGGTGAGTACAATGCAGCAAGTCTATCCATATTTATTTCGTTTCTTTTGCCACATACTGGATACACGTTTCTTTTCATTTTTGTATTTACTACGGTGTTCATGTGCATGTTCTTTTTAATAGTTTCTCATATTCCCTATGTTTTTGGTTACTGCATCCTCTTTTCATTCATGTTCCCACGCCAATTCCTGTTGCAGGTATACACACACTGCTGCTGCTAATCACCTCGAATGACCCGCTTCTCTCATTTATGGTAACTAAAGCATATGTTTTTTTACCTCTTACTGATGTTGCAGTTATGGAACCCCACATAGCTACTTACAAAATTCCCGCGCCATGTTGAATTCGTTGAAGATATTACATTGCCGACAACGAATCTCTGTTTGCTGTTTTTATAGTCTACGAACCACGCAATTTAGACCTCTTTCTCAAGAGAATTGACGAAGATTCCCCACTTCCTTTGGGGAATCCCTTGCGCACGGATTTCACGATTGTAGCATAAGTATTTGTGGATAGAGCACATTCGATGTCTTTGACTTGACCATACCGCCTTTGCTCTATCGTTTAGGATAGTGAAGATATAGATCTCTAAAGTTCATTTTCCCACGCTTTCGGCACCCTATATCTCCGAAACTATGGACTTTTGGCTAAAGTTGAAGGGGATTTTTTTTTTCTTAGTTTCACATCAGCTATCTACCCTTAAATTTTTTGTACGCATTAATAGGACAGCCTGTAGACAGTTTATCAGTTATAATTTGGTTAATGGTAAGAGTACCGAAAGCGTAAATGTGTTCCATTGGATTTTCCGAGAAACACGCGGAATTGAAAGAGATTTTTTTTCTGATAGAAACGTTTCTGGCTCTGGAACTCGAACCCATTTTAATATTAGTAATAAATAATAATAAATATCAGTTCTAATTCTGGAACCGAAACCCTTTTTCTGAGAATACCCGGAACTAAAATATATTTTTCTAATATCGGTGCCAGAACCGAATCCCCCCCCCCTCCCGAAAATATCAGTTCCAGAACGGAAATTTATTTTTCTGATAATATATGTTCCAGGGCCGAAATAAATTTTCTGAAAATGTCGGTTTTGGTTCCAGAACCGAGACCCAGTAGAACCCATTTACACTTATCGATTCCGCTACCTTTAACAACCCTAATTACAACAGAATCTTTTCATATAAGCAATTCAATAATAGAAATTAAAAGCCCATCGACCTAGGTTAAAATTTAGGGTAAAATCAAGTATTGGATAAAGATGGAATCTCAGTGCAGTAAGTGTTTTTACAATTCATTATTTATTATTGTTGTATAATTTAAAATTTTGTTTGCTTTATCTTTAACCTTTTCTTTGATGGAATTTCTTATAAAATTAACAAAATACGCATAAAAATGATTATGATAACTAATGAATGTAAAAGATGTCATCAAACCATCACAAAATAGAAAAGGTTAGAAATTTGAAAATTAGGTTGTTGCGCGTTGCTATAAGCTAAATACAAGTATAAGTCAGTAATACGAAAATAGTATCTTATAAATAATAATGGATGTTTCTGTATGAGGGGGGGGGGAGGTTGTCCAATATGCCAATCTACACCATTGACTTGGCATACTTTAAGGTGATTTTATGAAAGAAACCGTAGGCTATATAGTTCTCAGTCAGTATCCTACGGGGACGGAGGAGGAGGCCTCAGAGAGAAAGAGATGGTTAAAATTTATTTTAAAAATAGAATACCTCACGAATTTGTTTTGTTAGGAAGATAAAACTTGATGCGTATCTCCATTTCTGAAAACAAGTTGACATTCACATATGATTTACAATCCAGAAAAAATACTGTAGTGGTAAGACACCCCTAGACGAATTAATATCGAAAATGGCTGATATTGGTGTCGAATCCATAATTTTCGGAGTTGCTGAGATGAACAGTTACACTTCCGGCACCTTTGAGGGAGCTTTCACAAAATATGTAAATTAATTCATGAATAGTTGATTTACTCACTTTTTTTTCTGAAACGATTCTGAAATTGGTCGTTTGCTACATTGTGCGACTTCATTTCGAAATATACTTCTAACAAAAACACACGCTTCTCGTGAAAAACTCTTCCTTATTAACTAACATAATTGAAATGATCATCACACCGCACGCACTTTTTCTCTTTGTCACGACTACTAGGACCAACCCATAGTACTATCTACTGTGCAGGTCTGCATTCAAGACCGTGCAAGAGCACTTCCGACCAGTATTACTGCATTATGGCACATCGTGCTAAAAATAAAATATTACAAAGTTCGAGTTCGGGAACTTTTCGATCACTCTGTGTATATACTAGCTTGAAATGCTCGTTCCTTGCACGGGGAGAATAGGTTTATGGACAGTATTTAAATTCCTTCCCTTCTTAGAATACGCATTCCAATGATGGAAAGCGATGATAATCCGTAATGTCACCCTTTCGCCCCCCCCCCCCACAACAATAGGGAATGAATTTCGACATAAACGGCATCTGGAGTATCACTATTCATCTCAGCGACCTTAAAAGCTATGGATTAGACGCAGTATTTCTCATTTTCGATTATTTTTACATATCCCGCTCCTACCTTCTCACCCCTCGTTACCCTCCATGCTGGAAATGTGATTTAAAAAAAACAAAACAACAAAAAAAAAAAAAAAGCTAGGCTTGGGTCAAGTCAGACATCAAAAATCTTGAAAACTGGTCTAGTGACCTAGGAGGAATTTGCTGACAGACCGTGTCATGTTCATTTATATTTATATAGATAGAAAATGCCACCCTCTTCCCCTTAAAAGTAAACTTTTCAAAAACGCTGGGACGTGTTCTCTTATTTTTAATGGAGAGTTTATATATGGAGTGTAATCTTTTTAACTTGACGGGCTCCGTAAATACTGTATTTTTGGCATAAATTTTGAATTTCCTGTTTCTCCTTTAGGATACACCTTTTAATCAAAGTAGCTTAATAAAAATTTAAGCTAGCCCAGGGTTAACTCATGTACCAAAAATTATCAAAATCAGTTAACTGTTCTAGGAGTTAGCGGGCAGACATCGATACTCATTTATATGTACAAAGTGGATAATCTATTTTGATACGTCCTTGTAAATTTTAACTAACAGACAAAAAACATTGAAGTTTTGTACCATATAAATATCGGTAGAGGGACATTGATACACTGCTATATAACCAGATTAGCAGTTTTGCTAACCTGACATAAATTTATATATTTTTAAACGGCACTACCTCAGATTATCGCATATTTCAAATTAACATGATAAACGAAAACTGACAATATCAGATTTGTTATTCAGCGTTGCAAACTATGGACTCTACAGTATTATGAACATCCAAATTTTAGTGGCCTCTGTAGCAGAAACAACGCAAGTGAGATGGGGAAACTGCACATCCAGAGTACTTTAGTGTTTAATACTATGGTGTTGATATGCCAGATTTTGAATGAATAGGAGCAAAGATACAAGGAATTGAAAGTTTGATTTTTTTAAAGAATCTATTTCGAGCAATCGCTTAGGTAAGTGCCTCACCTAACTGCATAGATGGCGTCTAATAGATGTGAAGATTAAAATGCCACTTACAGTAACTTCGTATCTCAAACCGTTCAGGAGATATGCTAAATACTGGTATAGTTTGCAACACTAACATTATGTAATTCCGAGAACTTATTGTAATTACATCTACCGAAAAGTATTGTTGTAATGTGATAGAAGGAAAGTAAAGCAAAAAGTGTTTTAAAAGGTTCTCACAAATATGCCATTTTACGTAATATATCAAATTTAACCTAAAAAAAAAAAAAAAAAAAAAAAAAAAAAAACTCCGGAATGATTTGGATATCAAATTTCTGTAAACGGCATTATAATCTTTATGCCTATTAAAAGTAATCTCAATTGGATGTAATTCATGTTTAAACAGGTTAATCAAAAAGTCTTGATGGAAATTTGTTTTGAGATTTATGTCTGTATTTTATTGCAGGTTACATTTTAAGCGAACCTTTTTGGAAATTACCTTCAAAAAGATATTACCCTGATTATTACAAGGAAATCAAGAATCCTATCTCTCTGACCCAAATCAAGACAAAACTAAAGGTAATTGACTTTCATATTTTCGCCTGTAGGTAGAAACCTTTCTTTTATTGATATTGATTCTGAATGCAATGTGTTAGAACATGCATTTCCTTCACTGAACTATTTTATACATATTTTGTAGTTATGATACAAATGTTGGTTATTAAAATTACAAGACATTCACTAAGCAAATACGTGTTAAAATTCTCTCATCAGCAGTTTAACCTACAATAGCCTGATGAATAAATTAAATAAAGGAAGAAATTTTCTCCTCCATTAAATTACAAGATGCATCCTCCAAGAAAGGCTTTTTTTTTCCAAGATAAAAACAAAAGATTTCTCTTGTTGTGTACGTTTTCTTCTTTTTTTTTTATTATTTTAATGCAGTTTATTGATTAAAGTTTGTCAGTACAAAGTCTATATGAAATGGGGCTTCCTAGTTAAGATGCGATTCGAAGCACTACGCCTTATTTTATTATTAATATTATCCAAGGCTTAATTACTTACCAAAATTCGAATCCGGGACACCCGCGTTAGTCAGTAAATCATGAGGAGACACACTGGATGTTAATGTTCTTGTTTTTGACTGCTTTGATTATTCCTCCGAGCTCAGTATTTTTTTCTTTTTTTTCGAAACGTGTAAAGATGAAAATTAAACTTCCTTACAATCATCTGAATAATAATCAATATCTGTTTCGTCGGCCTTTTTTAATTACATAGTACGTCCCGATTTGCGTGAAATAGAATCGAAAACCAGCGAGTTTCAGTTGTGATTTCTGTTGTTTGCTTCAGCGTGTCTCCAATGTTATATTAGAGACATACCATGTCAAATTAACAAGTCATCAGACTTGACCATCTCAGATTTTTTGTAAAAATTGGTATATAGCTTTATTTCAGTGGGAAATGAAAAAATCTTAAATATTACCCCTCTCCTGAAAGTGTACCCATACAGGGTGTTCAAAAATTTCAAAAAAGGGCATTTTTTCCGTTTCAGTAATCATCAAAAATTGTCATAAAATGGTTAATATGTGCAATAGAGACATGGAACAAACACCATTGGAAAACTTATAGATTGTTTTAGAAGTTGTACTATATTGAAAAAAAAATAAAATAAAACTTCAAAAATTTAAAATAAAATTTGAATTTTAAATTTTGAATTTCGCACAGAAATGTCCCTATGAATTTGTTTAAAATTGTCCAGATTGTAGTCTCAAATGTGTACTAAAATACCACAAAGTAGCATTTTGGGCATTCAATGGGATCCGATTCAAAATTCAACATAAACCAAACTTTGGAAGATATTGGCTATGTGAATATCTGGGTTCAGATTGATAATCATTTGCCCGTAGCTATTTACCTGCAGCATCAAAGGAATTTATATTTAACTTCATTTGTTTCTTGATTTATTCATTTGAATTTACACAGTTATCCATCTTTCAAGTTATTTAGACAGGTCATTACGTTTCCGAACAGTGCTCGATACAGGTCATTATTCTTGTTAATCAGTATGGATGTTTCTCAATTTATATTGGCAACATTGATACATGTTATTTTCATTCCTTTGTTTCAGGATTGCTGTTACAAACATATGGAAGTGCATCATTGAAATAGGAAAAAGAACTTATTATAAAAGGGAGGGATATGTTTCCTTTCCTATCACAATATTTGTATCAAATGTTTTATGGAACACTTAGGCATTGTTAACAATCACTTTACACACTTTCAGCACAATTAGTCAATAAATTCTTTTTCATATTTCAATGATGTACTTCCACATGTCTGTAACAGCAATCCTGAAACAAAGGAATGAAAATAACATGTATCAATGTTGCCAATATAAATTGAGAAACATCCATACTGACTAACAAGAATAATGACCTGTATTGAGTACTATTCGGAAACTTAATACCTCCCTAAATAACTCGAAAGCTGGATAATTGTGTAAATTCAATTGAATACATCAAGAAACAAATGAAGTTAAATATAAATTCCTTTGATGCTGCAGGTAAATAGCTACAGACAAATGGTTATCGATCTGAACCCAGATATTCACATAGTCAATATCTTGCAATGTTTGGTTTATATTGAATTTTGAATCGGATCTCATTGAATGCCCAAAATGCTGCTTTGTGGTGTTTTAGTACACAGACTATAATTTGGAGAATTTTGAACAAATTCACAGGGACATTTCTGTGCGAAATTCAAACTTCAGATTTTATTTTGAATTTTTGAAGTATTATTTTTTATTGTACATGTTTTTTTCAATATAGTACAACTTCTAAAGCAATCTATAAGCTTTCCAAGGGTGTTTGCTCTATGTCTCTATTGCACATATTAACCATTTTATAACAATTTTTGATAATCACTGTAACGGAAAAAAAATGCCCTTTTTTGAAATTTTTGAACACCCTGTATGGAAACACTTTCAGGAGGAGAGGGCTAATATTTAAGATTTTTTTTCATTTTCCACTGTAATAAAGCTGTATATCAAATTTTTTAAAAAAATCTAAGATAGATAGGTCAGATTTTGTCATTTCATTGGTTGGTTTCACATAGAATGTCCCATTAATAACTTTTTTTTTTTTTTTTTTTTTTTTTTTTTTGTAAATGACAAAATTATATGCATCATAATACTCATGTTGTATTACCTTGTCTCTAGTTTTTTTTTTTTTTTTTTTTTTTTTAAGTAGGCGATTGAATGTCACTTGCATCATGATATATATATATATATATATATATATATATATATATAATCCATAAATGTGTTAGATATTAGTGTTAGCCATTCTATGCATGACTGAAGGTTTTTCTAGATATATGCGAACAAGTTTGTTTGGTTGTGATCGATTGGATGCATTGTAAACAATCGATTGGCATTGTAATTTCGATTATAGGAGACTGTGATGGACAGTGGACGTGACTATTCTCTCAGCAAGCTTTCTGAATTCGACGTATTACGAATCCAAACAGTAAATACAGATATATATATAGTCATTGTTATGACAAAGTTTAAATTCTTTACCAGCAAGGAGTTAGAGAAGGAAAAAGAACGCAGGAAGGGGAAGAGAAGAAGAAAGAAGAATGAAGAGGATGAGAGTGGAAAATGGCATGGTATAGAAAGTATGGGAGAAGAAACGGAGAAACTGAAGAATTTATTGAAGAAAGGAGGGGTCAGAACTTATAGAAAGAGTGGAGAAAATTTATCAAAATCAATAAAGAAGAAGAATAGAAAAGGAACTAAAAAGATTAATGTTGAGAAAGAAGAAGTCATCTACAGGGTATGATGTGAGGACTGCGATATGTCATATATAGGAGAGACAGGAAAGATAATGAAAGAAAGGATAAAACAACATGAATGTCATATACAAACATGTTAAGGAGACGAATCACGGAATTAATTGGAATAAGACTGAAGTATTGGAGATGGAGAAAAGAATGATAAGAAAGTGGAAAGAAGCAGATTGGATAAAGAAGGTAGGAAGAGATAAACTGATGAACTGCACAGGAGGCTTACTTATTAATGAATTATGGCAAGGAAGTTTGGATAGCATAGACAAGAAGAAGAAGAAGAAAAAAGGACCTTGTAAGAACCAAAAATGGCGGAACGTGATTAGTTGGAAAGTGTACAAGAAGACTTACGGGATTGGCTGAAGGCCTCAGCAAATACAAGAAAAAAAGTATAACAATGAATATATATATGACTGTTATAAGAATTTCAACTTTTTCATAAGAATGACTATATATATGACTGGTAAAGAATTTAAACTTTGTCATAACAAGGATATGTTAGATATCCGAAACCGTTACAAATTATAATTTAAAATAAAGTAGGTTTTAAGCTTTGGTGAGTGTTTTTTTTTTTTTTTTGTTTGTTTGTTTGTTTGTTTGTTAAAATAATCAATCCAAAGCCATGGATAGTTTATTTATCTTCACATGTTTTAACCTAATGGATAACCAACGTTTCAGTATAGCGAAATCCCGCAACAACCATTAATTCCTTTGAGGAAGTTGCCCTTCAATAGCGGACAAAGTCGTTACGTCCTTTTCCATCAAAGAAGGGTATGTAATGGTTTCAATTTGCTTATTATCGGATGGGTATGCTTTATCTAGTGTGAAAATATATGTTAATACCTGCTAGGTGGCGTTCAATCAGTTCTCGATAGTTGGTCATTCGTGCAGGGATGTGCCGAGGTTGGCCGTGGTGTACATGGATTCTTACAATAGCACTGCGTTCTCAGACATTGACAAATGATCTAGTTCATACTAGCTCGAGATACATCGGACCTTAGGCCATCTTCCTTTCTGGGGATAGGTTTTCTTGAAAAGCTATCCGACGCATATCACGCAGTACGTCATTCGTTACTTTCACTGGAGCCATGTAAGTGCCTTTTATGGGTGAATGTTTTCTCTTAGGCCCTTTTTGGATATGTGAGATCACGACAGATAAATACACGTTTTTCCGTTGCTTAAACCACTGTCTTGATGCTGCCATAATCCTGCTATAAATTAGATTTAACTGATAAAGGGACGTGATATCCACTTCAATGCGAATCTAGTAAAGAAAGCCACAGATCGATAAGCAGCGTACAATCCTGTACTGTTCCGCATGTGGATGTCAGTGTCGCATCAAACTTACTTGCATGTATTCTGAACGAACTTCTGTATTGTTTCAGCGTTGAATTATTTATATTCTTGTTCCAATTATTAAGTATGAATATTTTTGTTTTTACAGAGGGGAGACTATGGAACACTCAGTGAACTTGCAGGTGATATGAATATTATGTTTGAAAACGCAAAACAATATAATAGACCAGATTCTAGGCTATATAAAGTAAGTTATTATATTAGAAACAAATTAAATTGCTTAATATGAAAAATTATAAATTTTGAACATTATAAATGTGATGTGTCAATATTGAAATGTATAAAAATAGTAGTGATTTAATAATATAGTATGCATCCTGTAGTGGTTAATCCAAAAGTTTCATTACAAATTTCCGTAGAAAGATAAAAGAAATTGCCAAAAACTTAGAAATATAAAATGAGCACCCTTAACAAAGGAGATAGCATCGTACCATGAAGAGTAGCTTAATTTAGAATAGTGTGTTGCATGAGTTTTCAAATCAAATCTATGAATGAAGTTCGACATAAATCAAATTTCATCTCTTACCCCCTTTTTTTTTTTCTTTTGAAGAAATTAAGTGTTAAGATAAAAGTTATTACTGTTTGCTTATGGATGTAAATATTCTCGTAATACATATGAATGAAGCTTTGCTCCTTCAGTGAAGATTCTGTTTTTAAGGAATATTCAAGAGCGCTAGAGTCCACCAAGGGTTATGGCTGGCCAGACGGCTTTTAGTTGAATGATGTATACTCAATTCATTGACTTCTTCTAGCCTTATTTTTGGTTGTCTAGGTCGGAGTTCGTTATCTTATAATTAAAACTGCTCTTAATTGACTTGACTAACACCGAAAATTTTGTTTTTTCACCGGAATCACACCCGAAATTATATACTATAACCAAACGAAACTTCTAAAATTCAATCTTGTTTTTGTAAAATAATATATTGCTAGCAGAGAGCAGCGAATTTCCTAAATTCTTCTGAAATTACATGTAATATTACGCATGCATCGCTGTTTACACTCGGTGAAAATATAAGCTTTGTACTTCCCATTCACAAATATAGTTCAAATCAAATGTGAATCCACTTGGGAGGCATTCTCGAATATATACATAAAGGAAGAAAAATAAGTATAAATAAAAATATTGTTATTTAGTCCTGTGAAATTTACATTGAATTCATGAATGGTAAGTGGAAGTTCCCTGTAAATTTATTGTCTCAGGAAACAGAATTTTGTAGATTAGCCATCTAAGAAGTTAAATTTTTGCACTGAACTTTGGAAAGAGCGGAATTCTTCTCAGGTATAAAAATTTCAAAGCGTATTGTCCCTAAACTGTTTACGATGGATTATGCCAATTATATTCAAAATTCTTCAACATTATGGAAATATATGATGCGTACTAGTGCATAAAACAACATACTAAAATAGTAATGAGCTTACCTCTTTGATGAAGAAGAGCGAAGCTTCTATATGTACCCCATTGAAAGTAGGACTCTGTCTAGAAATTGTAGACTGATGTGGTACTGAATTTCGATAAAATACCTTGCTATTGGTAGAATGGGGATGTTAACTGATAAGAAATAGCAACTGTTTTGAGCAGAAAATATGTTCCTAGGTTACGAAACTAGTATTGTAGTTTTCACAGATAAGGAGTTATAGAGTGTCATACTTTAAAGACAGTAGTACCCTTTGCAGCGTATAGAAGCATGATAACTGTTGTTTAAGTTCTGCATGGAAATTCAGATTGAATCTATTAATTCATTCTGGTATATCTAGGATACATACTAATTGAATGATTTAGTAAGTAAAGGAAGAGCATGAAAAAATTCTAATCATTCAACCTATTTTGTCACATATGAAATGTTATTATGCATTTCGTAGAGAAATATTTGACTTCGTGCTTACATTAGGGAAAATCACAAGTATTATTTTATATTGAATTTAGTGTCAATAGTACAGTTTTGTAATTAAAATTGGAATCTGATCTACGGTTGGCATCGTGTAATATAAACGAGCATTTAATGGTCAAAATTAAAGAACATTTGAATAGCTGAAAACCATAACAGTATAAATACATAAATTTTGTTTCCGAGAAAAACAAGTTCAAAGTTGAGTTACCCTTAAATTTCTTAAGAAAGGTGCAAATACGAACAAGTATAACCATGGCAAATAATATTATTGTGCCTAGATCTCGTTGCCAGACGAGGAGGTCACGGTGGCAAAGTGGTAGAGCACTAACCTCTTGTGCAGGGGATCCCTGGTTCGATCTCCGGCCAAGTAAGTTTGTGGTAGACAATATCATGTCCGTGTGTTTTAGAGGTTCTCCCGTTTCCTTCCACATTATCATTACACCAAACTCTTCCATCATCATTCATTTGCCTTAACCATTCGTCTCCTTTCGCCTCAAAAGCATAATCTGGGACGTTAAACTGAAAGATTTCATTTCATTTCTTTGCCATATGTACTTTTTTTGTTTCTGGCTGTCATTGATGAACTTATCTAATTTTTTTTTATCACATGTTACTTATAACGTTACGGTTTTCACTCATTCATTAAAATAAAGGACATAGTTTGTAGTTTCTTATAATTGATGGCAAATGATATTAGAGAATAAGATTATATATAAACAAACGGGCAGTAGTTTTTCCTTTAATTTTTCTTTAATGGTTATCACATTACTATTTGATGTAAAATAGTAATGTGGTAACCAATGTTTTCGATGCGTTTTTGGAAAATGGATAATCATTGTTACTTAAAATTAAAATATAAATTACTACGAAATTTAACATGAATACATCAAAATAAAAGTTAAATTTTATATGAAAAACAACGTAAATTTGAAGAATAGCTGTGTATAATAGTTCAAGATTCTAATATTTTTCAAAATTTGTATCACATCTTATCTTTTATTTTCAAGGATGCTGTAAAACTTCAGAAAATAATGCAAGCGAAGGTACAGGAACTTTTGGAATTCGATCAGGTATGTCGTGCATATACAATTGTTTCTTGTGTAGTCAATTTTTTTTCCTTCTTAATTGTTCCATACGTTTTTCATTGCGTACTGTGTCTCTGTGCACTTTGCTAACAGTCGCCTGGGATGCTTAGCGTATTTAATAGACCCATAAATTTGAACTGCATTAGGTGTATATTGCAGTAAGCCAATAATATTACGTCCTCCAGTTAAAAATATGTATGCTGTTTCATTGTATTCAGGTTATACCAATCTTGCCCTTCGAATTTATTTTTTATTTTATTTTTTTCTATTTTATTTATTTATTTTTTTAAACATTTCATGGCGTGAAAATGTGCTATTGAAAGACTATGAAAAGTAGGATTTCCGTGAGTTGGGATAGTCGGAGGCTTCATCAGTCTTCGATGCACTTAAGAACTCAAAGCAACCAGAAATTGTAGTATTATCAAATGGATACTGTATTTGTTTATTTTTTATGTAAAAAATAGGAGGCACTGATGCTCAGTGGTAAATTGTTTTTGATTTGATCTCAAGAGGTTCACACATATGGTCCCCAATTTTCTTGCTATTCTTCCCGTTCGCCGTAGTTATTTCTCCATCATCATATATGTCTATTAGTCATCTATTTCTTTTAGCCCAAAGAACATCAATGTGAAACATTAAACTAAAGGTTTTAATCCATTAAAATTCACGAAGATAAAAAATATGAACATCAGTTGCTATCAAATAAATTATCATCATCATAAGTATTCTGCCCTTATTGGCTGGTCATTTCCCGCAACTGAGAAGCTTCCATTCTCCACAGTCCTCTGCTAATCCCTTCGTCTTCACGTATGTTATGTCTGCTTTCATATCGTCCATTAATTGTAGCCTCCTTCGCCCCCTTCCTCTCTTTCCTGCCATCATACCCTCTAACACGTCCCTCATGATACGATTTCTTCTCAGCCAATGTCCCAACCAATTTCTCTTCCTCTTTTCAATAATATCTAAAAGTGTTTTTTTCTACCCCATCATTTCTAACATCCTCTCATTCGTTTTCCGGTTGATCCAACTAATACTCTTCATTCTTATAATAAATAAATTAAAACAATATATTTTTCTGAATATTATTGCTTTTTCTGTTCTGTTTGAAACTTACCATTGTATTCTTCGTATCCTTGTTACTTTCAATTCTTTTAAAACTTCTTGCCGCGCATTCTCTCTCTTAAGACTTATTTCAGTTTCTCCAATTGAGTGCCTCCTGTTCCTGTCAGTAATGTGTCGTTTTTCATTTCTTTGCTTTCTAATGCGAAAATGCCCTCTAATCCAAGGGCATTATATTCACGCAGTATTGGACACTGCATTCTATACTTGATATGCAGTTTTCTTTAATTGACATCCTTAATGTGAATTGCACTTGTATAGACATGAGAAGTTACCTCATTTAAATCAGTAATGTTCGTAGAAAGAGAATGGATGATGAATATTTCTGTTATTCATCAGTAAGAAGTAATATTCGATGTAGAAAGAATGTTCACCGTGAATTATAAGATAAACTATCAGATTTTTTTTTGTTCTTTGATCTTCCTTCCTTGTATCCTAAGAGCTTTTCGTTTTGATTTTATTATTTTTACGAACGTGTGTTGAAATTTACTTCAACAATTCACCTATATCGGTGAGGAATTATCTGTAATTTCCTTACATCAGGCTGGAACCGGGAACACTGTTTATATTTGTTTCTAGGATTAACTAAAGTATAATGGAGAGTTGGCGGCACTAGAGTATAATGGAAATGAATAATATACTACCAAAGGCGAATGGATGTGTAACTAATTTTAAATTTAATTGCCTATCTCCGAATTACTCTTTATAACATTAAACACAAGATATATTACTGTGTACGAAGGATTACAAAAAATACATCTACAATACATACTGGATATATTTTCAGAACTTACTATAAGACTACACCGAAAATTGAATTAAATACTGACCTTCCTTATTCTTCCTCACTGGAAAGTCCACTGAATCTGCGAACGTACAAGGCTCAGGTGGTAAGCGGGTAAGAAGGTGAAGTTAGAACTCAATAGGAACTCTTGATTCTGTTCGGTAAAGAGAAATTCCGCATCATATTTCGCGAAAACAAGACGACCCCGTATTTTTGGTTACGAAATTGGGACAGATGACCTCGCCCTAAAATCATAAATATACGATAATTTTGTGTAATAAAAAAATTAAATAACGAAAGGAAAAATTAAGTATTTCTACTTACAACTGCGATCCGAAGAAAATCTATGTTGGCGTGTTTCTATGACAAAAGACAAGAGTGCAATTCGTTGAGTCAACATAGCCAGATTGAAAAGAAAATGGATACCGATTTGTATATCTACATATATGTGTGAATTTCATATTGTATGAGTCATACCATTTCCATAGTAATTTCTGTATGTTACATGTAATATTCAGAAGAAAGTTTATGTTCCTACTGCTTATAGTTTGTAAAATACATTTTCTTAATCAAGGTAAGACACATTCCCACTCTGTATTTGTTAAGTGCAGGCAACTAGAATATATTTTCAAGTTACGTTTGTTATATATATATAAAAAAAAATCTTCCCACTGTTACATAAATTAATGGTGACTTTTTCTCTGGTTTCACGTATTTTAAGCTGCCAGAAACTTTGTATCCATCGAATAGGGTAACTGTCCCAATAATTGACAGTGTACCAGTAATTGACACTGTCGTCTTTTTCCCAACGCAACAAGACTGCAGGACTAGGTACAAACAAATGCTGCCACCTTTTCTTCCTTTGCAATGTTGTTAATCCCACACCACTGTTAATATTTGCCTCTAAGTAGTAGTTCTCCAAAGAAAACAGAAAATCAATGGACAGTGCAAAATAGTACTATAATAGCTATATTAGCGAAAGAAATAAACATGTTTATCCAGGTGGAAACTTATAAATCAGCTTGATAAGTTGGTAGAAAATTATATGGTTCATTAGAATAAGATATTAGGAGATGTCAATTACTGGGTCACAAGGTGTCAATTACTGGTGAATCTCACAAATCTTGGTGTCAATTACTGGTACAATGATCAACTTTTCGTATACATATTGTAAAAAATAATAATTATTAGTCTATTATTTTTATGATGGTCTATATAGATGAAGGAAGAATGCCTTCGTACCTCTACGAGAGATCAGTAAGCCAGGCTCATTTAAAGGGTGAAGAAACTTGCAATTTGTCAAACACTGTTCTTATACTGTCAATTATTGGGACAGTTACCCTATACAAATTCGGTTTCTGCTTACAGCTATCTAGTAGGTGAGTTTAAAGTGTTCACTCTCTTCCGCACCAGAGCTATTGAACTTTAAAAACTGGATGAAACTTGTCAATGGTTATTTCACGTAATCAGTTTTATCTTTATAGTATAGTGCCTAAAACATTTAGCTTGTCCCAAATCTCCAGCATGATCCTGAACTCGATATTTCATTTCGCGAAAATAGCTACAAATGCCAAAGGATATTGCATTGATATGACATAAACATAACTGTCATTTTTTAAGAAGAGGAAGTAATTGTGGTTTCGGACTTTTATCCATCATGGAAAAAAAAAATCTGAGATGGTTGAGCAACCGTTGGTGACTCCAAATGTGACCATTTGAAATGAATTAATCCATATGAGAGTGGGATGTTTAGTAATTCGAAAGTTTGACAGTGGTCACGTCTCATGATCTCTACCTGCCAAAAACATATTGTAAATATCCATACGTTCAGTTGTATATTCAGTTTGATGGGTTTTTTTTCTTTTTTTTTTTCTTTCACCAATAACTTCTGAATCAAGTTAGTTTACCTTATCTTCTCCCCTGTCTTGAATTTAACCTTACTCTAAAGTTGCAGAAAGTTGTACCGAAGTCAATGGGAAAATAAAAGAAATCAAAAGAGTGAATACTTGTACAAAAGCCAATTGAAATCATCGATCAGTGAATCTTAAGTTTATTAACAATGCAGAAATTCCATTAATGCGAATTTTTCTTTTTTTTCTTTTTAACCAATTTTTTTCTCATATGAAATACAATTGTATGAACAGGCTGATACTTACTTCAATAGACAGGAATAAACGAATAATTTAAATTCCACATCTGTTATAGTACGTCCGCTCTACTGGTATACAGTTTCAGCAACTCAAAGGCATGGTCCCTTTCTCCCAAAAACCGCAAAACAGCACTCAAATAACGTCAGGGGACAACTCTCCCGCTGGCAAAACCGATCCATCAATGCTTGTACGACGTTGCCTTATGTCTTTTCAAATTGTCAAGAAAGAGAGGGTCCGTGACTATTTTTCCTTCCTTTTTTTTCGGTCTTTTTTTTTTTTTTTTTAATTCACAACACACTTTTCTTTTACTTTCCCGTAACTCGGATAAAGTAAACATTTTCCTGGAAACTAGAGCAATGTAACACAATAAGCATAAACGTCTCCCTTGAACACTGATTAAATAGCAATAGAATATAAGCGTTATATAAATAGTAATTATTGACTGTAGCGAAACCTAAGGAACGTACTGTAATAGACGCATTCTCCAATTTTGATAACACTGAAGCCTATTGTGTAACACAGTTCGAATACTACTACCAATATAATAAGAAATACGTCTGATACAGCAGTGTTCACGAGTCGACACGAGAAATAGGGTTTCCTTATCTAAATTTTGTAAGTCACATCTCGTCTCTCTTCTCGAAGAATTTTTTTCTCTAGTTTCGATTATCGAAAAATATGTCCTTGTCTCGTTTCATTTTGTAAATTCACATACAAAATTTAGGACCTGATATTTTAGATTTTCAAACTATGCTATGCATAAGTGTCGGAAGTCTTACAGAACGGGTTTGTCCGTCCGTTCGTCTGTCGTCAGTTATCACAGTCAAAACAATAGGAGATATCGAGATGCGGATTTTGCAATCGATTCAGCACCCCGAAAAAGGTCCTGTCCTCTACATTAACCCTCTATTCAAACCAAAAGTCATTAAAAATAATCATTTCAGGTTTCAGTATTTATCGCCATAGAACAAAAATAGTAATAGACAGCGAGGAACATTTTTCTGCAATCGATTCATGGTCTCAGGAGTATATATATATATATATATATATATATATCACAACCTGCAACACAATATCGAAACCGGAAGTAGTTCAATCTATAGTACTTCTGGTTTCAATACTGATTTTCATAAAGCAAGAACTGGAAAAGATATTGAGAAGCACTTCTTTTGCAATCTATTCAGCGTCCCAAGAATAGATTCTATATCCTCCGTTAATCCTCTATTCAAGCTGGAAATGATCCAAATTAACGATTTTTGGTTTCAACATTTCGCCATAGAACAAAAACAATAAGGAATAGCGAAAAATGTTTTATGTATATGGACTCAGGAACAGGTTCTTTCTTTGATGATATTCCTCTATTACATCCAGTAGTTATAGATGTAGCCAACTACTTCGAAGTTTTAAATATTGTATTCGGATGGTTTGGAAGTATTACATAGTTTCAATTGTAAAACAAGATTCACTTGTCTTAATTTCACTAGAAATTACCAGAACCCTTAAGCGTTCATGAAGAAAATGATATAACACTCAAACCATATTTATCATTGGAGTATATGGCGTAAGACTTGCGTATCTTTATAAACATGATAAATGTTCTACACTGTGTTCGTACAATCATTCTATCAACTTATGATTTTATGTTATGATTCACGTATCAATAAAACAAATTTTGAGAACTAAGACTGAGATAAACTAGAGTTGCCCGCCAGACTCGTGAAATTTATCGTCTCGCTCGATTCTAGTCTCGAAAATGAGACGAGAATGGTCATTTTTCTAATCTCGTGTCAAATTTAAAGCATATTTCTCGTCTCGGGAGCAACACTAGTCTAATACTATTTATCCTAACAATAAATTACGCTTAATTAGCCGTGTAGGAAAGACGTAGAATTAAAGCAACACTAGGAAAAACTCTAGGAACTAGTGAAAAAATATAAAATAAGAAAGTTCCAGTAGCATTTGGCTGAAGTATAAATTAGAAATGAACATCTGCGTGAATTCATGTTATTGTGCTTTTGTTATAATTATGAAGGTTTATTTCCTGGTCTGCAAAATTCCAATTGCTTGTTTCTTAAAGTCATTGCGGATTCACTAGTTAATAAAAGAATCATATGTGCTCATTTAAAACTTACTTAGGAAATCTGTAGGACAAACGTAATACTTAAATATGGATAGTAATTATTATTATCAATCGCTAACCACTTCTCTATATGTTAGCAGTTTTGCAACCGTTTCTTCGTATACAAAATTCTGAGTTATTATGTTTTAATGTAGTTTTTTTTTTTTTTTTTTTTTAACAAAGAAAAAGACCTCTAGAAATAACAAAAAGGGAAAATGTGGCAACAACAGATCTGTCACCCTCACTGACTTTCCTTCGACCAGCCATAAATAAGTCCCCATACTGAGTTTGGTGACATCCTACACAACCCGCGGTGTGTCGGCATCGGACAGCAACTGTATACCAGTAGAGCGGACGTACTATAGACTCATTCACCTCGCAAAATAAATTTGCACCAAACCATAGTCATAGACTTACTATTGAACTATATTTTTTCTTAATGATTAATTATACTGTAAATATTCTCTTTGTATTTTATGTGAATGTGTTATTTTCAGGAATCCGATAGCGACGAAGATTCAGATGATAAAGGTGGAAGACGGAGGAAAGGAAAGCTCGCAGGTGCAATAGCAAATAAGGGGAAATTGAAGGAAGAAATTCCTATGAAGAAAAGACTTATGACTCTCTACAGAGGACTCATAGAATATGTAGTGAGTAACTAATTTTTGGCAAATTAAAGTGTGAAAAACACGCTGTGAAATAGGTCATCGTGATTGGGAAATGGTGTGTCGCTATATGTTAATCTTCAATTTGATAATTTAGTAAATATGAAATAAAAATAAATGAATTTTGGAATTTTTATGTTGGTTATATGTATATTTCGTTATTGGTTAATCATTATCGGACTTCCGAAGAATTTAATGACCGTGTCTAAAGCGACAACTCCGAGTCACGACCCCTTTCAGTTTTATTAGAAAGAGGAAAAGAAAGGGTGAGAAACAAGAGAAGAAGGTAGAAAAAAGGAGGAAAAAAGGAAGAGGAAGAGGAGATGGGAAGAAGGAACTAGAGATAAAGGATTACTGGATAATAATGAAAATATGGTAAATAAATTTGAGTAGTTATTGAGAAGGTGATCCATACCCGAATGTTATTACTTGAGGATCAATTCTGAAGTGATCCTGAAGAGACAAGTTCCCTCATACTACCCTGACCTGGATCCAGGCAACTGCACAAGTGGGAATTGCCCTAACCCAGCCCAGGTGACGAGAAGTTTAATTTAATAGATTCCCTGTTATATAATCTTTATCCAGTATCTGAATATCTATGGCGGAGATCAAACACACATCCGAATTAGCCAAAGAAAAAAAATCAAAGTAGTTACATATTTTCCACAAATAGAAGTTTTGAGATTCCTGAAAAGACTATGGTTATTTGAGCTTATCCTGTTATTTTGGCTTTCCTTTCAAAGCCAATTTAGACTAATTTAGAATTAGTTATCTTTCATGACTTCCGTCATACATCAATACATATAACATGTTATTACACACTTATAAACACTATGGTCATAAATCAAGATTAAATGCTACTACTTAAGACTAAATTGACACTCATTCACGCACACACACATACATACAGGGCAATGTATTGTTATAGGTGAATCAGTTTTAAAGAAACCATCATCTAACCACAATTTGTGAACATTTATTACATCTATTGAAAATATAAACACAAAATGTTGGGAACGTGGAAATGAGTCTACATATAAATGTATCATTCCACATATAATATTGAATTACAGCTACGTAGATACATATATTCGTTAGTAACAGATAGACTAAGAAAGAAAAAAAATAATTATTTAAATGTTGATAAAATAAGATGGAAATTTTTCTACAATATTGCATAAAAAAAAACTTAAAATGGTGGTTAGAATGAGTCTGTATCTCATATATATAAACTAAAAGAAACAAAAACTCCAACGAGTCCTCGCTCGTACTTCAGACGATATGTGAAGTCACACGTATTATCAAAGCACCTTTTTGATGTCCATTTTTAACTTCATTTTATCTAAATGCACGCACATGAGATCATGTGGATAAAATTTTAAACGACACATATTCAGTCTATAGACGTATTTGTCTATACATTCTTCCATTTCCTAGATCAAAAGAACTAAGTTTTGTCACTCATATCACGGTGACAACGTCACTTATCGGGTCATTTCAGTTATTAACTCGTTCATTGACCAGCTTTAAATCGCTATTGCCTTATATCACAAGGCGCACATATTTGTAGTTATATTTGTACAATGTATAACAAAATGAGAATTTTCTAACTCCAAAGGGATTTCTTTTTCGTATCAAGAGCTTGCTCACTGAGGTGGAAACACTGTTCAATTTTGAGGATTAGTATATAATGGATAAAATTGAAGCGTAGTAATACAAAAGGATTTCAGGTTTGTAAATTTGAGGATAGACTTGCTGATAAATTAGGATTAAGATTACGACCTGCCTTAATTCCATGCTACATGCAGTTAGGATAACAACAGAAGATGTTAATCGTTACATATATTACTTAATAATATCACAAAACTTGAAGAAAATTATCTAACATGCGGCGGTATTTTAATATTTACATTTTATATTCGTCGGATATTTCGTAACAAGATCCTTTACACATATTTATCTACTCAATTAAACATTATACATTTCACTTTAATATGTTTATATTCAATTCGCATTTATATCTCAACATACATATACTCAATAATTATTTAATCTTTCAAATTAATTATCCCAACAAATAAATTTTTCAAGGTTGCAAGACTTCACATAAGAAAATCCCATTATATCACAAATCTAACTAATTGACCGCACATAATAATAAAATTCATATTCTCAAGCATTCTGTTTAAAATAGTGGACATTTAATGTGCAAGGCAGGCACGTAAACACAGAATATATATAAATATATGACTCTAAAATGTTAATACTACTTTTGGGCCCAAACAACTACAACATTCACATTTATGGTAACCAATGGAAACGAAAGAAGAAACGACCGATAGTCCAACGGAGAATTCCAAACGGATAATGATAAAAGGAACGAAAGCAAAATTTAATCGTATACTGATCCAGCGCTCGCTACCGCAGTGGGTCGAAATGTGATGGAAAACGCTCCCTTAATATTCCACATCAACAAATATCTCCACGAGTCGTGTCTCGCGACGTCTCACTTGGTAATTCAGGTTCAAATGATATATATTAAACAGTTGATATGTGTCAAGTTCAGAACTTGGGGGCAGGCTGGAAAATTTAAAAAATACTTAGAGAAGAGAAAATAGAAGTTTAGCTAGAGAAGAAACAGCGGCGCGCCAAAAGAATAAGCTAGGACACTAAAACTACAAAGATAAGTGGACGATTTAGACATACAACAATCCACAGCCAAATATACTCTCATATGCCGAAAACAGGCGGCCTACTAAATGCGTGACCCAACGGGGTCTCTGAGTTCTTAAGTACGAATCCGTGCCTTCTAAGCAACCACCTCACAAGGAATAAGTCCTGTGGAATGATTGACTATTAACCGTTTCCGGTACCAGTTCACTCAGATTACGGCCGGTCCAGCCGGAAAGTTGGTATAGTCTCTTAATTTAGAATTTCTAATTAAAAAAATATCCGAACCCTCAGAAACTGAAAAGAGTTACGAGTAAAATATGGAAAACTAGAAAAACGTCAATAAAATAGAAGAAATCCTAACAGGGTGTACCAAATTAAAAAAAATAAATAAAATAAATTTTGTACTACTAAGTTGTTTGCCAAATTCTTACTAGTCGCTCCCAATCCGCAAGATTCGTTACATATTGAGGCGTCAACTAATTTCAAAACACTGTATCTACTGGAAGTAGAAGAAATGAAAATTCATGAACATTAGGTATTTTGGACGCCCTGGTACGGTATAACGAGATTCTACTGTAATAAATTTTCCATGTTATTCGATCCTATCCACTTCGTCACCTCTGCGAACAGTAGTGAACTTGGCTTAATCAGGTGCCGTGGAAAAAAAGTTTTCAAAGCTGCAGAGTAGTATCGCAAATGTAAGCTGAACACATATATTTAAACAGTACCAATTCTGCAAACAGCTATTATGTTCTGTGATTAATTGGAAACTATCCGGAATGATTTGCTACATGACTACTATTGAATGTTGAGCCACGAAATGAAAATACAATCCATCATTTCACACGACACACTATCTTCACAAAATTCTAACGTAATGATTAATGTACTAAGCATTTATTACGAGAGTCACTACGAAAGTTTTGAGATGTGAAATAACTTACATACTTAAAATCAATTTAACACTTACATTTTCTCAAAGTATTCAGCATTACAATGTACACACTTTGCATCCTCGAAAACCACTTTTGGAAGCAGTGTTGCCAGTCTTCTTCAAGTGTTGAAAGTTCATTCTCGTAAGCTACTACAGCTTCTTCAGGACTGCAAAATCTTGATCCTGAGGAACAAAAAATCGCACGAGGCCAGGTCAGGGCTATACGGCGGATGAGTCATAAGTTTGACCTCCGTAGAGTCTAAAATTGTGATGTTGGCCGTGTTAGTACGTAGTTAGTAACAGTGTCCTTGATTGTTTGTATTTCTCTTTTATTATGTAATCTACAATTTTATCTGTTGTACGTTTATTCTTTTCACCACACGTTCGTTGCTTGATAAAGGTTAGGTAACAACCTAAAGTATCAGGATCAATTTTATACAGGGACATAAAGTGTTTATTGCTTATAAAAAAAAGCTCTTTTTTTAAAATTATTATTATTATAGACATATATCTGCGTAGTATCATTAAAGTTGAGTTCGATGGCTGGTTTGCATTAAAAGTGAAGAAAGTAAATATATCAACGTCGTTCCAAGAAGGTTGGCGGTCGGTGAGTCTTTGTTCAAAATATCATTTGTGCTTCGAACAACTGTGAAGTAATACACTCGACGCTACTCATTTTTGCTTCTCCAAATTATTACAGACAGTTTTAAAAAATTACATTGAACGTCGAATTTTCGCTGAAAGCTCTCAGCATTATCAAGACTTACGTACGAAATGGTGTTTGGTCGGTATAAGGAGTGTGGAAATTAAATGCTTATACTCATAAGCAGGGTTGGCAAAAACCATGTTTTTTATTGAAAAAACCAAAAAAAAAAAAGTTTTTTGGTTTAAACCCGGTTTTTCGGTTTAAACCAGGTTTTTTGGTTTAAATAATTTGCTCTATGTATTTATATCACATATGGACAAAAATAAGTTTGTTTCACCTTGGTGTTATTATGCAACAACCGGGTTATGTTGGAAGGGGTCACATAACTCTTAAAGCGGAATCCAACCGCTTCTCGGCTTACATCCGAAGGAAATTGTCCTTCATTTGGACTCGAAACCGGGACTAATTGGTCACAACTGCGATACGTCTGCCGACTCATTCACGAAGGACTCCTGATAAAAATACGTTGTACTGATCTTTACTACTTGTTAATATAATTGTCAAGAGTCATTTCAGAAGGACAAAAAGATAAATAGTTGAACAGGTGAAACCATTATACAGATTTACATATGGACAATTTCAAAATACTGCAGAGTACAGAAGAACTAATTTAGTCCAAGTTAGTTCACTACGACTTTTATTAGTCCAAGTTAAAGAAATACAACTTAATTGGTATATCAGTACGAAAAGTGAATAAAGATACGAATAATTTAAGTCCACTTTGATCCATTTATACATAAATAGATATCAAAGATACTTCTGATTTCAATAAATGCGTCCCGTGCGGTTTGTATGACCCCCCCCCCCCCCCCAAAGTTCAGCATTTCGATGTATTTTATCAATAGTAAACATTATTAGAACGAAACAATATTTAGAATTTTTCTTTGATTGCAACTGCATAATAATAATAATAAACTATACAAAAATCACATAAGAAACATTCATAAACTTATACAAAAAAACAAAAGTTGCTTTTGTAGTATAATCCCTTTGAGTAGTGAATGGGGAATTCAGGTCTGAATATAATACGAATAATATATGGGAGTTAAAAGTTGATAACCCACAAAGTGTGTCCATCAAGATTTTACGAGAACATATTTCGCTTTTTGGTTTAAACCAGTTGATTTTTTTTTTAAAAAAAGCCAGCATGGTTTAAACCACCTTGGTTTAAACCAGCCAACCCTGCTCATAAGTATAAACATCTCGTTGCTGTACAGAATACACATCTTACTTCTTTCTTCTTCAGTAAATGGTAGCGACGTGGTGTCAGTGACGTTATTCCAGCATCTGTCCAGAATGCCTTTAACCAAATTTAATTTTGATCTCCTTGTTCGAATAAATAAATAAATAAATAAATAAATAAATAAACAAAAAACATGTAGCCAGTCTTTCAACGGTTTATGATGATTGTTTTGATCCATTTTACGTCATCGATGTTATGCTTTAGGACTTTCAGGTGTTTTTAAAGGCCTGATGTGGGGGCATCGTTACATTTGGTACCCTGAAGATGTTATTTCAGCATAGTATATGTGCTCGTCTTTGCCATACCTATATAAGTACCTTGGCATATACATAAGACTTCATAGACATGTGCAGAACTGAAGTCGATTGATGAGAAGAAACTGTGTTAACAATTTGTTTGCGTCCGTTGATGTGGAGGATATACATCTGTTCCCTTACGTTCGACATGGACTGTATTCGGATTTTGTTAGCAAAGTAGAAAATCCACCAGATTGAAGTAGTTGAAGTACTTAACTTCTTCGAACACTGTCTAAAAAATAATTTTCCGTAAAAAAAAAATAATTAACAAAATTTAAAAAAATAAAATAAAATTTACGAACATTGACGCATTTGCTGTGAGAGACCCGTATCTCCTTTCTCGGCAAACTTTATTCTGAATCATTTTATAGCCGAAATTTTAAAATCTCCAGAATTGCAATATTCAAAACACTACCGTTTTCTGGATCACAGTAATTTTTGTATAAGAAAAATGCTCAGTTAGAATTTGTGTATAATAGTCTAAACTTCATACAATACAAAATAGAAACTGAATCCAGTTACCTAAGAACAGAAGTCAATGAAGAGCTTTTGTGAATACGCAATTGAACCTCCGAGTTTCATAAGCTATAGAATGAATGAGTGAGTTAGTCTAAACTTTATACAATCCAATATCAAAGTAACAAAGAAAACTGAAATTAAGAAGAGTATAAATTTTCTGGATTTGACCATATGTAGAAAAGGAAAGAAATTCCACATCAGAGCTTACTGGAAGGATACAGCAAGCACCCAATACATCCGTAGGGATACTCAAGTAAAACAAAAACTATCATTTGAAACAATATCTTTTCCTTCTGCTCTTTGCATTTTAAACATGCAATTCTGTTGTGGTGAAAAATAATTTTATATGTAGTGGTATAAGATCTCCATGTGTTAGTATATGTCTAGTGAGGTAAAATCTCTATGTATTAATAAACACATAGTGATGTAAATTCTCTACATATTGATATAATTTTCCGCCTAGGTTTAAAAGACATAATTTCTATAAATATATATATATATATATATATATATATTTGTTACAGCAAGAAGATGGAAGGCAACCAATATTAATGTTCATGGAGAAACCATCGAAGAAGCTGTACCCTGACTACTATCAAGTAATTGCCGAACCTATCGATATGCTAACAATAGAATCCAACATTAAGAATGAGAAATACTCAACCATAGAAGAACTCGTTGAAGATTTTAAGGTAACATTTCATAATTGTCATGATATGGCTACTCATTCTTTCGTACAACATTCAAAATATCAGACATTAATCAAGAACCACTCTGTTTAATTCTCTGTAGTATTTCTTTCTCTTTCGCTCACTGTCTTTTAGTATGTGTTTCTGTCTCTTTAAATCCTAACGACGAATCTTTCTAGGCTTAAAATTAAAACTTCCGTATTGATGCCTGCTGATAGATTCTATCTGAGACAGCCAAGCATGTAGCTTGATCAAGTGGCTGTTTGTATACTGTTAAATTGTTAATGGAAGAAAAGAGTAGAAGCTACAGAATATGCATGTGCGTCAGAAAAGGAGAGAACTGTGGATATTCAGACAACCAAAAAATGTCCTTTGTGATTCAGGTTAGGGGACAGGAACGTTCGAGGATAAATCTCGGGTCAAGAGACTCGTTGCCATGAAGAACAGGGCATCTTAGAACGAACTGTAACGACCGATCCACGCGCAAGTCAATTGGCAACACAGATGGAATGATTCCAAAGCACCATGTATCCTCGACTGAAGTTTCGCTGGAGATTACTCGACTAGTGTCTTGCAAGCCGAAAGACAACTGTCTCTGTGTCAGTACTTGCTACAAAATCTTCGTGGTGTTGGTTTTATAATTGGATCGTCACAAATGATAAAAATGTATGTTTCTGCCATATTCCGCCATAGCCCTTTGGTTAAATCAGGCCAAGGAGTTCTGTACAAATGGGAAAGTTTGGAATTAAGTTCACGTTGTGCATATGACGTAATATCGGTGGTGCAGGGTTCTGGGGACTCGTTCCAGACGGCCGAATTGTGGATAGGAACCTTTTTACGATGGACAATTAAAACGGTTTCATGGCTTTCTGTGGCAAATAGTCGACTTTGATCAACAGGAAAAGGGTTCTGCTTCAAGTCGATAACGTCCCGTGCAGCTTGTTGGTATCGCTAAGCCTTTCATGAATGATACCGGTGAATTTCGCAAACTACAGTATAGGAATTGGACTGCTGAGCAATGAAAACATGTCAGATGATGACATAAATTCATCTGTTTTCCCCATCAGAGGATGCGAGTGTATGCTTGGCGAGCACCGTCTGAAGTATGCAATGTTGACTTCTGCTTTTAACTGTCAAGCATGGGAACAGTTGTTATGCTGTAGGGAATCGCATCTTTGTATTTTACAGATCCCGTGATACCTTGCATGAACAAGCCATGTAAGTAGGGTTGCCAGATTTCTTAGGGATTTAAAAAAATAGCGACATATAACATGGAAAATTTATGTATAACACACGTACGTATATGGTTTCACATAGTAAAATAGAATAGTTGTAAGTGGAAACGGGAATTTTATATTATTATCAAGACAGGATATATCAGGATCGGTCCAAACTGCGATATGATCAAGACGGCATTGACAGACGAAGGCTAAGATGCTAAAACTAAACTATTCTTAATATAAGGGAGGCACGGTGGCTCAGAGGTAGAGTGCTCACCTCTGGTGTGTGGTGTCCCTGGTTCGATCCCTGACCAATTAAGTTTATGGTGGACAACATTGTGTTCGTGTTTGTTTCGGGATACTCCCGTTTCCTCCTAGATTCTCATTCCGCCGATTCTTTTATCATCATTCACTTTGCTTAATTATCCGTCTCCCTTAACCTAAAGGGCATAATGGCGCAGGGTTTGCCCAAGTGGGCCCAGCCCGAAAAAACCCGGTGGTTTTTTTCGGGTTGGACCCACCTGAAAAAACCCACTTTAAAACCCACCTGGGTTTTTGATCTATTTGTTAGTATATTATTGGTACAACTAAGGTGATAACATTGTAGGTGATTTTTATAAGATTTTAGACTTTCCTTGGCCGAATTAGAGGCTTTCACGTTAAGGTATACAACAACATTCAACATAAGACCTTTATAAAGTTCTGAATGCACTAAATGAATTTTTAAAAAATTACCTTAGCTTGAGATAGTTATAGAACAAATTAATGTATGGATTATGCTTATAGCCTATTTGAAGTAAAATAAGCAATTTTGTACTTTAGAAAATATTTTCCGTGAATACTATGCTCGTCGACTTGGCGACACCGAGGGACATTATCACTCATACGTTTGACGTGTTTAAAGTCATAGGTGCCGGTACTAATAGTACATATGCAAATACATTAGTAAAAGTATTAGTATTATTTCTTACCTTTGATGCAAAACAGAAGATTCTTCAACTAAAATTTGGTTTTCCAACAATAACAGTTTAGTTCAGTCATTTGTTGCTACTCTTCAAATAAGCATTCTGTAGAAGCAACACCAGCAATAGCGTAAAAGTTCTTGTCAAATTTAAGAAGCTTAATTGCTCGGGGTTCCGAAGACTATGTAACGCTTACTATTTCAAGTGCAGAGTTCAAATTTCTGTACTAGTGGAAGTTTTGATGTACACGCCGTGAAAGAAGTGCTCCGGAAATTCCCGAATTAAACGCAGAAGAATCGGAAATGAATACTTCAACATAAAACTATTTATTTACGCTTAAGCTTGCCATACGTCCCGTTTTTGAGCCCGAGTTTCCCGAATCCCCGTAAATTTAGTTGGGACAGGGAAATGTCCCGTATTTTAACTTCGCTCCATTTCTGCTCTCAGTATCAGCTTATTCGAAAAGTGAAAAACTAAAAATTCTGACATTGGCTGGGAATCATGTAATTAGTATATTAACAGTACGCTGTTGCAGGTAACAGTTTCGAGGAAGTTACTACACCACCCTGTTCGACTTGATAACGAGCGAAATTGCACTTGATGGAAACTCGGATACTCTCCGGAACATTAAAAAAGATGGCTTTCAGTGTTTCTATATTTACAAACACAGTGAAGATGACTGACCTTTTCTCCAGCAACACATTAGATAAGTTAACAAGAATTATAATCTTTATCAGAGGCTAGGGGCACAGAATTGTGCTTTGGTCCAGGTCTTAGAAAAATGTAAATCTGGTCCTGACAATTACACACGACACAAGGAGAAAAATCACCTTGTCATCAGATTAAACTGACGAACGTAATTTTGGCAAATACAGCCATGTAAATAAATATTGCTAAACGCGCGAAAAATATTGAACGTAGATTGTATTACTGATTTAAATAATTTGCATATTGTTTACCTGTAAAGCATTATTATAGCACATCTTAAGTTTTTAAGCATCTTCAGTCTGTAAATTAATTGCAGGGTACGAACAAAGAAAAGCAGCTGCTGCTTAGTGAACTTTCGCCTATTATATTCTTGAAAAATAAAATTAACTATAATGAAATCTTTTAGTTTTAGTCTCACGGTTATGCCTGCTATGCTCAAGGTGACAGTGATGGTGAGAAATGAATGAAATGACGGAATGAAGAAAGTGGGAGGAAACGTGAGAATTCCGAGAAAACCCACGCACAAGGTGTTTGTCGACCACAAAGTTCACTTGGCGCGTACTGGGATCAAACTAAGAACCCCATGGACTAGAGGTGAACGCTCTATCACTGAGCCACCGCGGCCTATTATACTTCTGTTCATAATCAGACTGCAGGTCATTGTATTGTGTTGGAAAGTTGGGGGGGAGGGGATCTGAGGTGTCCCGTGTTCTCATGGAGAAAATATGGCAGGTTTATTTACGCTGGAAGATCTTACTTTCGTATAAGACATTTTAAAACATTTATTTATTTCATACAACATGAATTGTATCTTTGTTTTAAATTAATAGACCTCTTTTGGTATTCATATTTGGCGAACGTCTGTCAGGCTTCTGGATGACTTGATCTACATTTGTTCGTTTGTCTGCCGAGCTTCTTCATGGCTATGCGGTTAGTGTACGCGTCTTCGGCGTGAGACCCGGGTTTGCTTCCCGGAGGGAGCTCATGTGGTTCGGATTCCACGTTAATCAGTAGGTCCCGTCTCATATAGCCTCGCTGCTGAAAGGGACGTTAAACACAAAATCAATTCAACTCGTTTGTGTGCCTCTACCACACACACTACAGGGTACAACTTTCGGCCTTTTAAGTTAAAATTTTCAGATTACATGCATGAGACACTGTAAATTTCTTGTATATATTTTGGCGGCATACCAACGTAAAATATCAAAATGGCGGCCACTTTTTCAAACCAGCGAGTATCCACGCTGCGAAGCTCAATTTTCAGTCTTTTAAGTTGTAATTTTGACGGTGGAAGCACGAGATATGCTAAATTTGCTGTATAGATTTTTTCAGCGATCGAATGTAAAATTTCAACATGGCGGCCATTTTTTTCAAAACAGCAGTGAGTAGAAAATTGTTGCAAGTTGTGACAATGACAATCTTAAAATATAAATCACATTTTAACACTTTTACCCCAAAGACATTGAAATATTTCGAAAAAACCCGATTAAACCCGAAAAAACCCAATTAAACCCGAAAATACCCGAAAGAACCCATATGGGCCCAGGTGGGTTGGGCTTTTTCAAAAAAGCCCGGGTTTTTTCAAACCCTGTAATGGCGGGACGTTAAACTCAGAGATCATTTTCATTTTCTTAAATATAAGGTTGGGGCACCCGTTAGATAGGACATAACGCAACCTGTTACATTTTCTGCGTGAAAGCTAAGTTACATCGATGGGTTGTGTTGGTGACAATGTATTAGAAATCAGTTTCTCTATTTATTTGTTTATTTATTTTTTGCAATAACTTATAAAAACATTAAAAATGTCCCAGACGATAATTTCTGTCATTTATTTAATAAAAACCGGAATAAATAGCTTGTACGAGAAATATAACTTAAAGCATGCCAGAAAGACGTAAAGCTTACGGAGAAAACGTAAGATCTGGAAATCTTACCTACAAGGTCTGTGAGTTCATTTTGGGATACCACGACCATACTAGACTCACTTTCTATAAGTGAGGGAATCTATCAAAATAATGTGTTCCAAGCACGGTTTGAAGAGCATCAACACAAACTAGCATACATCCCCTGGTTCCACAACCACCGAATGTGAACAAATTAAGCAATTGTCCGTTTGGAAGACAGAATGCGGTCCCGTTTATTTCTTTTATCATATGTCAAGGAACTTCAGGTTTTGCATAGTAACCCACTAAACACAATCCAGGATTTTTGTTTCCGTTTCAGGCGCTGGTTTGAATGCCGAAGATAGTTCTACATTAGACGTATATAGTGCTGCTTGTAACATTACACCAGGGAAGACACGTATTGATGAAGTGAAGTTGATACCCAGATTCGTTACGTGACTATACAGAAATGATTACAGTTTCAGACTTGTACAACATGTTTAACTGTGATTAATCAATGTAGAATAAAACCTCTATGTTGCTTCAACTGCAACAGCTGCTTCTACGTTGTAACGTCATATCAAACAGTCGCTGGATGTATTCGTGAGGAAATTAGTCGCCAGCTAAGCTACTTGTTGCCAGTCCATATACTTCAACACTACTAGAGAAGCGTGACGGACAAGGCCAACCAATCATCCCCCGCACATATTTGGTAGATTGCATGTCAAGTGCCTGTGCATTCCAGGGAAGCAAAGTCATGCGTCATTCCGTGAATAAGGCTAGTACATTTTAAAATACGTGTGGCTGATCATTGTAGACCTGAGCTCGTTTCTCTGTGGGAGCTTATTTGGTTTGGATTCTATGTTAAACTGTAAATTCACTTTCCTTATACCTTCAGTGCTGAAAGGGGAATCCAGCTAATCAACTATTCTGTTGAAATATGGCGTCCGAAGTTTTCTAAAATGAACTTTCGACCTTCACCTCTAGAATACCCCTGATGTAGTGGTCACTAGTAATATTGCTATAATGCGCAACAGCGGAAATCTCGTGTACACATTGAATCCCCATACCATCACATCTGCATTCGGTCTAACTGGCAGAATACGTTTACCGCAAGAGTGTCTAACGCGCTTTAGGCATCACTAGGATAGGTTGAGGCAGGACTGATCAGAGAACAACCATCTGCTGTTCAGCACTCCAGTAACGGTGTTTACGCATCCATTATAGCCTGAGACGTTTGTGATTGTGGGTCAACAGAAATCGACAAGAAAGAGTGCCACTCGTGCAATGTTCAGTAGATACTGCAGACGCGTTACTTTGCCTTAGTATCGAACTAACATTGCAGACGCCGCTGTATACCATGCAAACACTCCACTGCTAGATCATGGCGTTTCTTCTTTCGATTTCTTCTATTTACTCATCACTGTTATGGCATGTTATGGCGGCATGCTCTGTACGAGAAGCCGTCTTCCCATAGGCCGTCTATGGAACCCCATTCGAACGCAGTCGTCTGTTCATATTGTAGCCTTTTACGCCAACAAGACAGAGTGACGCTCACACGTTTGCTATTCGTTGCTACGTAAATCGCATTGCGATAGTACTACAAGCACCGAACGAAGAGCTTCGGACATGGGCGTGCACCATCCTGCTAAACTTATATTTGTTCGTACTTCGTACCATGGTAGTTTGGAAGTATTCTGTCATTCCTGCTTGGCGTTACAATTTTCAGAAAGAGTAAAAGTGAAATCGTTCACTTTAACGTCCCACGAAATCTTTCTTCTAAGGGAGACTATGATTAAAATAAGTGAATGATGATGGAAGACTTGGTGGAATGAGAAAGTGGGAGGAAACAAGAGTACCCCGAGAAAACCCACGGACACAATGTTTTCCACCACAAATTTACTTGGCTGGGAATCGAACCAGGGACCCTACCCACCAGAGGTAAGCGCTTTACCATTGAGCTACCGTGCCCTCCTTCAGAAAGAGTAGTCTTCATATATGTACCTAGGAATATATTCATCACAAACGCACGCCTAATAATAAATTATACTTCAGTACGTATACTGTACTTGTTCCCCCGTAACAAGTGTGTGGTGGGAAATTTCGCCGAATTAGTTCTTTTTCTTATTTAATCATTATCATTTGAAATTTTTAAACATAAAGAATAATCGTATGTACTATAATGTGTGCTTGATGATTATTAATCTCGATTACTTTCTCTTCGATTTCAGCTTATGTTTAATAACTGCAGACAGTATAATGAAGAAGCGTCTGTCATTTACGAAGATGCAAACAAACTGGAGAAAGTTCTTATGGAGAAAGTGAGAGAGCTGGCACCACCAGGACAGGATTTCGTCAGGAAGGTTATTAGAGTGTAAGTTTTCAACTTTACTCTCAAATTTCCATTTGAAGAACTCTATAAGGGCTATATTCGCCATCATAGCTGGTTATTCACTGATTTCCTTTATTTAGAGAACAACAAAAAGGAAAGTACAAGGAAAAGTATTCACTTTTGTAATTTCAAGTTTCCCTCGATTGTAATGCGTTAATAAGGAAAATCTATCATGTTGTAAGCTTAGAAGAAAAATAATTTGCTTTCTTTAAAGTAAATAAAAGTGTTACAGTAGTTTCTGATTTTCTTGTTTCTTTTAATAGGGCAAAACCTAGGAAAAATATTAATGTTCTAGCGCAGAAGCTAAGGACTTTGTTCGACACGATTAGGGATTATAAGGATCCTAAAGGAAGGCAATTGTCCATGATATTTTTGAAATTACCCTCTAAAAATGTAAGTTATTAATTACTAAGTGGTTTTTAAATACTAAATTGCAAGAAATTTTAGATTATTATCATTTACCTTAATTTATGTTATGGTTAAATGCATGCATTATTACTAAACCATAAAATTAATTACCGGGTCACGTGCGTGCTTCGCAGTTGACCCTGTGATTTCTGATGGGAGGGTTGAATGCCAGAGCGCCAAAATAAAAATTTCTCAGTTAGGTTCACGAACCACCCCTAGAGGTCATTCTTCACTCGAGAAGGCATTAACCTATCGGGAAACATTTAGTGCTGAGAGGGCGGTGGCTTATTGTTACGGTGTTAAAACTTGTAGAAAAACTGGACTTTAGGTCCAATTTTGTCGAAAGTATAAACGTAACACAAATGGTATTCTGGCAGTCAACCCTTCAATTGTGCATTATTTATGTGGGCGAAATTATATTACAGTTACGTTAAATAGCAAATATTACTAGTGTGGTCATGGAGTTGCAGTTTGCTGCGTAGACTAGACATGATATATATATATATATATATATATATTCATTATGCAATAAGTTAATAATGATAATATGTTAATTTTGAGAACAAAATTTTTTTCCAGCGTGCAAAAATAAGAGCAACAAATACTTGGCATGTCTTTCTTATACGTCATAAATATGATAAATAATTCTAATCAAACAGTCATTGTCAACGCCTAGCCGCACTAGTTGACTGGTTCTTGTGAGATCACCGAGGTCAAACAGCACTTATCTGGTCAGTATTTAGATGGATGACCACTGGGAGAAACTAGATGTTGTTGACAGTGCGACATTCACCCGGTGTGATGAGAAAAATAAAGGAAATACGTAAAGAAAAGAAGTAGCTAATGTAAACAACTGCTAGTTCAGATTTTGAAACTTCAAATGTTCAGTACTGGAAAAGAGTTGCATCCAACTATATGCTAAAAACAATCTTATTAAATAATATTAATAAATTTCAGGGCGTAATTGAAAGTATGTGAGAGAAACGAGCTGAGAACATAATGCGGATAAAAAGTAGGATCATAAAGAAAGGAAGACTAGCAAAACTTCGTAACGAGAGAATAAGTCTTAGTAAATGACCATAACATTGCAACAATATCGTGTGAGAATTGCCTACAGATGTGCATTGCGGAGTCAAAATTAAGAAAGAGTATCGGAGGAGATATTTCTGAAGATAATTCAAACCTTGCACAACTATTAAATAATATTGAAATGTATTCTGTTACAAAGTCAAAGGTTTTTATTCTCTGTGATTTAATTTCTGCACATTAACATATGTCCTAATTATTTTTTTTTTTTTTTTTTTTTGTAGACTTCAACACAGAGTGTTAATTTATTTGAATATATTTAACGTAATAATAATAATATGATAATTGAGTGTGTTTGTTCTCTATGGTGGTGGATAATTCTTTGTATTATTTTGCCATGCCGCATCGTATTTCTCACCAAACAAAAGACATGTCATCATTAAAAATAATTTTTGTTACTGCACTGAGAAATTTATGGTCCTGAATGACGTAGTGTGGTATTTCTTCAGAATTGATATATTGTAAATAATACTGAAGACGTTAACATTTTGAAGATATCACACGAGTAAGCAAAACTTGATCTTGAAGTATGTAGCAGTTGCACTTCTGTATTAATGGAAATTATCTTTCTTTAAAAATTGTAGGAGTGAAATAATCCTGTAGTATTTTCTGTCTTAAGAGTGGAACATAATTTGTACTTTCTCTGGGTTTAATTCTTTTGGAGTATTCTCAGGTCTCGTGATTTCATGACGATCACAATTCTTCGACATCCTTGTATATAATTTAATCCTTCTATTTTTTTTTTTTTTTTTTTTTTTTTTTTTTTTTTTTTTTTTTTTTTTTTTTTTTTTACCACATATCTAAAGTAAAAAGCATTTTTTCTTCATGCAAAACTGTAATTATTAGCACATCACTTTCTGTCACTAAGCTAATTTGAACACTCCTGAAACTGCTACTACTATTAAATCTAATATTCCCGTACGTATTACTAACCAATAAACGAAAGTTTTAGCTGTCCTTTTTCTGCCGCAATGAAGATTGATTAATATATTATTGCAAGTCATAATAATTCAGTTGTACATTCGAACAATAATATTGTGTTAGCGAAAACAGTGATAATAATAATTTGTTCGTCTGATAGCGAGTAGAAAAACATTGATCTACAAAGGTAGAAAGACTGGTAATTGAACATATTAAATGCAGGTAGTTATCAAAAATATTGAAACAATTTAACAAAACTAAACTTATGTGATTAATACACCGTTACATAGCATGTAATACAGTTTGCATTCATCACAGGGTTGAAACAATGACGTGTGAGTCGTTTTCAGAGAAATAGCATTCTTCAGGTAGTGTTGTACTCACGTATCAGCGATGGTGGAGAAAATCTGCGTCGGGTTCACTGCTCTAAAATTGGTGGTAGATTAATAATGTAGAAGTCGGAGGGTTGAAAGCCCATGAGACCTGTTGAGGTTCATTCTGATGTTCCTCAAATCACACATGAACTGGTCTTGTATGTATGGGTACGTTGTCATTCTGGAAGATAGCGTCGTTGTTGATGAAAAACTTTCGACCATAGGATGTTCCTGGTCACCGAAGATGTACACATAATCACTGGTACTAGTTCCTCCTTTGAAAAAAATAACAGGACCAATAGAATATCATGAAATTTAAGCCCAAACTAGCATAGAGCCGCCTACATATTCAGGAAATAGGCAGTCCAGAGCGTAAGTGTTATTCAGTAGGGCTGCGGAATATACAAAATCCGCCTGTTGTTGGAAACAAGAAGAATGCTGACCATCGGACGATATTACTTACACTTAATCATCGGCGTGTAGTATTCTACATTCTTGGCACCATCTTTTTCGAGTTACTGCGTTGTCGTGGAGATCAGATATTTGGAAATCGCCACCGGCCACGGCTGTTCAGGTTATGCAACTCTCATCAAACTATGGGATCGTCGCTTTAGTTATGAGTAGACTTCGGATTTTTGCATATTTGCATGTTTTTTTCCTGATGTGATATAGATATGCTCTTTAAACAGAAATTCGTTTCTTTTGTTTTGGAGTAAAATAGCAGAGTTTTATAGTGCATATATGTGCATATTTTGGAGGTTAGTGCATGTTTATGTCGTTAATGCATATAAATGCATATTTAAAGAAACCACCAAATTCAAAATTTTTAAAGTCCAACAACTTTTCTCATAAATGGAATTTCAAGTTTCTAATATAGACTCAAGATCTTGAAATAATTCATTGATGTTGGTTTAGAATATCTTCCAATGTCATGTGAAAGCAGAATAAGAAAGGGGTGAGTGATTCATTCTTCCGGTAATGATGCATGACTGACACCTTTTTGGAAGAAGATATAAATAACGGTGTCAAATCACCTACAATAAAATTTCCACGTCACCCATCTCGTAAATTGTGTGGTCCTGTGACAATATAAGAATACCAAAAGAAAAATCCGGGTCCATTTAGTTGTAGTGCGACATCTTCAAATTTGAATTTTAACTACCTCAGAATTTTGTCCCATTGTCCACCCAAGAAAAAAATTGTACCATTTAAATAAACGAGAGAGAGCCATTTCAAAATTTCAGTCACTTCGATCACCTGTAGTGCGAGATCTTTAAATTTAAATTTTAATTAGCTCAGAATTGTGTGGAATTTTTGAAAATTTTTGTACCACAAAGAATAAATTCTGTACCATTGGAATAAACCAGGGGCGATCATTTAAAAATTTGGCCACTTAGATCATTTGTAGTGACACATTTTCAAATTTGAATTTCAAGTAAGTTGGTAGTACAAAAATCTACAAAAAACAGGGAAAGTTCAAAGCTAGTTAGAATTCAAATTTAAAGATGTCACACTGCTGGTGATCGAAGTGGCCAAAATTTTGAAATGACGCTCCATACTTGAATGGAACAAAATTTTTGATTGTACAAAAATGTACCGAAATTGGACAAAATTCTGAGCTAATTAAAATTCGAATTTCAAGATGTCGCTCAACAGGTAATCGAAGTGGCCAATTTTTGTAATGACCCTCCCTCGTTTATTTTAATGGTAGGCTACAAAACGTTTTGTTTGTGGTACACGAATGCGCAAAAGTCGAACAAAATTTTAAGCTTGTTAAAATTTGAATTTGAAGATGTAGCATTAGAGTTGATCGAAGTGGACAAATTTTGAAATGGCTCCCCTCGTTCATTAGAATGGAATAAAAATTTTTCTTGGGTCGACAAAATGGAGGTAAATTGGTCAAAATTCTGAGCTAGCTAAAATTCGAATTTGAAGGTGTCACACTAGGTGATCGAAGTGGCCGCAATTTTGAAATGGCCCTCTTTTGTTAATTTGAATAATACAATTTTTTTTCTTATGTGGACAAAAATTGGACAAAGATGTCGCACTACAACTAAATGGGCCAGAAAAATCTTCTAAAAGTTATCTTTTGAAACAATGGATTGAAGTTGAGAGACGTTAACAATTCAAGAAGAAAATATATTTTGCAAAGTGTATGCTAAACAAATAATATTTTCGAAGTAAATAAACTCGTTTTCAGAAGAGGGCATTTGTATTTTGTTCGACAGCAAAAGCTCAAATTTCAGCAGCACTCTAGTTCTTTGGCCTTCTTATATTTTCACAGCAGTTTCAAGTCTGGTAAGAAGTTCATACAATTATGGAACAACCTAGGTGTCTGTGTGTGTGTTTTCATATTCGACAGAGTTCATTAAAAAAAAAAAAAACGTTGAAAAATGATTTCGGGAAGAAATGAACAACCTTTTTTTTTAATTAGCTCTAAATTGATTAAAATATTTGCTTTACAAAACCTAAAACTTGTCACAGCAGTTACTTTCTGAGATAAGGAAATAAGTTCTTAAGTTTTTCTTTAAGGAGTTTGAGAGTATTTAAGTATAAGCTTGTGTTGCTTTGTTACGTACCTCGGTTTCTCGAAAGGTTAACTTTCCTACTAACAAGTAACTTCCGAAGTGTAACACCCCGCTTTTGATGAAATTTGGCAGGTAGTTACTACACATAAAATAATCGAATACGTGTTTTCTATTTTCTGCGGAGAAATGGTTTTAGGGCACAAAAGCCCCCACCAAAAATTTTGAAAGTTGACGCCCGAAAGGCAAGAAGTAGTCATCCGAAGTGAATGAAATTGTGCAGAGATATTGCAGACGTAAAATGAGGGAATACGGGTTTCGAATTTTCCTGGAAAAAGGCTGGTTGGGGCTCGGTCTCCTCCAAACCTTTGATCACGAAATATCAAAAGTGCTAATTACAGTATGTCAGTGTGTGTAAAGGACATGAAGAATTGCAACGAAACTTTGTTTGTGGACAAAACGCAAAAAATAAACGAATACGGTTTTTTTATTTTCTGCGAAAGAACGGTTTTAGGGAGCAAAAGCTCCCACTCAAAATTTTGAAAGTTGACGCCCGAAAGGCAAATAGAAGTGAACCAAAGTGAATGAAATC